>NW_020650859.1:1115010-1448706 GCF_003573695.1 Papaver somniferum | reverse complement strand
TCTATCTTTGGTCAAGCCAAGTCCAAGTTAAGTCAACATTAGAAGCATCCATTAAATTTTAGGACAAAAGTGGATGATTCCTCCCCAACAATCTGTAGGGTGCATAAGATAAAATTAGGACCATAGATTGTTGGGTGACTTGGGTTGGGTCCGTATGAGCAGAGCATATTTGTAGGATGTTTCCTCTTGTCACAATAATATGGGCATGCATGTGACCACCTAAATAATGTCTTGTGTGGCTCAACAATTTGCCTTCAAATCCAAAGAAAAAAAGAAAAATCACCCAATAAATCAAAATTTTGCCACAATCCGGTGATCTAAGATTTTCCATAATCTATAAACCCGACCCGACGTGGGAAGCAAAGTCATAATTGTTTATTTACTAGAAATACAAATTAAGAAGATCCAAGTTGCAAATATGAAAACATGTTTACTTGGCAACCTAATAAATAAAATTGCAAATATGAAAACTTTTCCGACTCTATAAATACTTTAACATATTTTGCAAGGCATCCCCACAGACGACGATTGACAACATCCAGATGATTAGTTGTTCAGTTAAGACGCAGAAGCGGTTCCATCTCCTTACATGCGATTAGGGTTTCTTTGCGTATTGTTCGGTATGTTGGTGTCGGAGCCAGGATACTTGCAACGGGATACAAAGTTTTGACTGGCGGTGCAATTAAGTATAAATGGGCTTGGAAGCCCAGTTTTTTAAGCTGGCTCTAGCTTTGCCTAGGAATATTGCAGCTACTTCTAGGTGGAACAGATGTATCCTCACTAGCCAAGCCAAGCGAATATAATGGATTTGAGCGAAGCTATAGCGCGCTATAGTGATTAAGTCTCGCTAAATGTAGTTATAGGCTATAGCCAAGTCAAAACCTCAACCATAGTGCTTGGACTTATGAATAGACATTACCATCAGTGCGTTATTGTCTTAACCGGAGGCACCGGTGAGGTCTGGTACTTGTTGATTTGTTTAAAGGTTGGATGCTTGTTGGGAGGTTAAGGAAACCCCAATTTATACATTTATCCTATTAGCTAGCACTGTTGATTTGTTTAAAGATTTCTTTCTACTTCCGAGTTTCATCACCATTATGCAGGCCTTAAAGACATCCATAGATTGTCTCGAGGAATTCTAGATTGGAATGAATAGTCAATGTGATGTTAGGTAAGGTGGGTGAGAGATGAATATGGTTCTTCTTGCTATTATATATGCATCTATCAAAAACACATCCTCCATGTAAGAAAAAGAAAAATTGGGTCAATTGTCCAAATATTTTTAAAACATGGTTTTAATGGACGAGTAAAAATTAGTGTGCACACCAAAAGAATAGAAAGATTGAATCTGGATTCATCCTGACTTAAACTTAAAAGATAATGAGGGTGAAATTGGATGCATACTGATGTAAATTAAAAATAAGAAAAAATATTTGAAAATGGGTAGAATGAAAATATTTACATCATGACAGTTTTTACAATCTCATCCATTTAAACAATATCAAATTTTACATGTATTTTTCACTCACGAATTGTCGTTATTGGGTTAATTGACCAATATTACGTAGAAAAAAAATTGTGAAAGTTTTAGAAAGTGCCCAAAGAATCAGACTGTTGAACGAGACTTGGTAATTGGTACCCGACTAGCCATTTCGAGAGCAACCATTTTAACCAAGTAATTATTTTTTTTTTTTTTTTTTTTTGCATAGACACGCAATGGGTGGATCCTATTGTATCATATTGATATTTACGAAAAACAAGTAGAAAAAGAAGGTAAGGTACCCTATTGAGTATGGGACTATCAAACGTTATTTTTAATGCATTATTGAATTATTGTTTAGGCCGGTATATCATCAATCTAAATGAACGAGTTGTTTTTTTTTTCTTTGAAACATGAAATTTGTTAGATTAGACTGAAATTACGTACACTCATCCGCTAACTGCTCGGTTTGCTAAACCATCTGCTACTTGATTTGCTTCTCTGTAGACGTGGCTAATGGTATATTGCTGGATTTGGGTGAGCCTTTGTTTGATCTCTGCAACCAGTTCAGATATATACCGGGGGGGGGGGGGTAGGGGGCTGTATCTGAGGTTGTAAATCTCATTAAATTTTCCGAATCCGTTTCAAATTGGACTTTTGACCATCCTCATTCCGTCGCCGTTTTAGAGGCTATGTGCATAACCCAGGTCTCCGCTGCAAGTATTGTGGTGATGCCTAGAGGTTTTGTTATTGCTAGGATAGTGTTGGTTTCCTCATTTCTGCAAATAATACCTGCTCCCGCTATTCCGGAGTTTCCTCTTGTTGCGCCGTCCGTGTTGATTTTGATCCAATCTGATTGAATTTTCCGAATCCGTTTCTAATTGGACTTTTGACCATCCTCGTTCCGTCTCCGTTTTAGAGGCTATGTACATGACCCAGGTCTCCGCTGCAAGTGTTGTGGTGATGCCTAGAGGTTGTGTTATTGCTAGGATAGTGTTGGTTTCCTCATTTCTGCAAATAATACCTGCTCCCGCTATTCCGGAGTTTCCTCTTGTTGCGTCGTCCGTGTTGATATTGATCCAATCTAATTGAGGTTTGAGCCATCCTACTAAGATGGTTGAAGTTGCTACTGTTCTTTGTGCTGGGTTTGGATATGGCTGCATCCCAGGGAGTACCGGTGGAGCTTGATGGCCATTTGCATTACATTTATCAGATTTTGTTGTTGTTGGTGATACATCACACCATTCCTGGTTAACCATAAAGACCAAAAAAGGAAGCAGAAGGTTGTGGTTATCGGTGCAGGTGCTTTTGTTTGAAGAAGTTCGGATATGGTTGTTTGGTGAGGTAGTGAAATATGTATGCCTTGTTAGGTGACGTGAAGGTTTGTGAGCTGGTTTAATAAGAGGTTCCAAGAATCTATGACTGTCTGAAAATGTAGCAGAATGTGACTAGTTTAGAACTGCATTGAGGGCATAGGTTGGAGTTGGTGAGATGGATGCGATGAAGAATGTTGAGCGTTGGTAAAACCCTCATTAATTGCTTTCCACAAGAAAAGTTGTACTTTTGGGGGACATGGGAGTGTCCAAACGAAGTTGCATGGTGGAAGGGGGTTTTGGTGAGTTTGCGCAGAAGCGCTAATGAGGTAGTTGTATCCTGAAGCAGTAGTATATTGTCCGCTTTTTGTAAAAGGCCATATGATCCTATCGGGTTGATTGCTCTATGGGATATGGATGTTGATGATTCGTTGAATTATGGGGTGGGCTAGTAGGCTTAATCTTTCATGATTCCAATTCATGGTTGATGGGTCGATGATGTCTGCTACTGATTGAATCGGATAACAAGAAGCTGGGTTAATGGTACTTTCAAATTGTGGTATCCAATTTGCTTGTATGGGTGTGTGTAATCCATCTCCTATTTGGTGGAAGATATGTTGTTTGAAAAGTGGTATGAGCGAGGCCATTTGCATCCACTGAGGGATAAGCGAAGACGGGAGTGGTGGGATGCTTTCGAAAATCGAGGTCTGATCAAGGTATTTTGCATTATATAGTCTGGCTAAGATAGAGTTAGGGTTTTGGTGAATGTGCCAAACTCGTCTCATGAGAAGTACTTTGTTGTGTTCCTTACTACTTCGGATACCGAGACCTCCTTGTGATTTGGGTTTGTGGAGCTTGTCTTTTCCCAGTGGGTGGAGTTTTCTGATTGAAGAATCATGACCCCAGAAGAAGTTTTTCGTGATACGATCCATTTTTTGGTGGATATGAGAAGGAAGGATTTGGGTTTGCATGAGGTGGTTGGAAGTAGGGGTTAGTAATGATTTTATGAGCTCGAATATTCCCGAATGGTTGAGGCATTTGGTCATCAATCCTTTTTGCCTTGCGTGCCATCCATTGAAGCAGAGGGGAAAATATGTGGCTAGAAGATCTACCATGTTTAAATTGTACTCCTAAATAGGTAGGGGGTTCGATGTTGTTGGCATGTTGAAATCTTAGGTTAACTTATCTATCCGGGGTTGTTCTAGCTTCAGGTGATGTATCAGTGTGTATTTAGAGTCATTGATGTGTTGACCCGCCAAGGTGCCGTAAGCTTGTAGCAGTAGTTTGAATGAGTTGTCCCTAGACGAGTTAAGACAAGTCAAAGTGCAGTCAACATTAGAAGCATCCATTAAATTTTAGGACAAAAGCGAACAATTCCCCTGCAAGTTCCTCACTTGTCTTTGTTTAGGATGTGTAAAGATAAACAGAAAGTATTAATGAACCGCCAAAAAAACCGAGAAACCCCCCACCCCCAAATTCTCTCAAAAATACCGGCCCTCCTTGCTGTCTTCCGCGGGGCCCACGGGAACCCACCAAAAATTTGAACCCGGCGGTTTGACGTAGTCTGTATAGAACGATTGAAAGATAAAAACTAGGACCACTTGAAAAGTTTTTTGGTCCCATATGAGCAGAGCATATATGTTGGGCATGTGACCACCTAAATACAGTGAAACTTCGATAAATTAAAGTCTCGGGATTGTCAAATTCTATCAATTTAGCGAAGTATTAATTTATCGATTAATTAATAAATTATTAATATAATGAAACATACCAAATTTAGATTTCAAAAATAAGTTTGTAGAACAATTTACCATAACAAGATTGAAAAATTAAGTGTGTAGAACAATTTTCCTACAATAACAAATTAAATTATTTTCTAATTATTCTATGACATAATATCAGATAATATATATTGCATATTATGTGTGTAAATATATAAACTTTAATTGTAAAATTAAAATAATAAAAATAATAATACAACTAAATCACCGCGAAACTTCTCGACGGACTACAAAAAATTATATATGAGGTCCAATATCAGATAATATACATTGCATTATTCCAGTTGGCTAGAGGTTGGACTCCCAGCCTAAAGATTGCAGTTAACCTTATAGGTTGTGGCCTCAAAGACACTCACGGTGTGTTTGGTGAATGATTCCATAAGAAATGAACTAGTAAATGTAATGTTAGGTAAGGTGTGTGAGAAATGAATATGGTTCAACTTTTTTCTTTCTTGCTACTACATATCTATCAAAAAAAATAAAAAAAAAACATCCTATAAATATTCTTTTAGAGAGTGCGGGTAAAATCATACTTGTGAACGAAGACTTATGGCATCCCCGATTTTCTCTTTCGAGAGTAACCATTTTTTCCAGGTAATCTTTTTTTTTTTTTTTTGCATAGACAGACAATCAATGGATCGTACGGTGTGATTAGACTTATAACATCCCCGCCTAATCTTATTTTGATAGTGAATATTGAAGTAGACAACGTTGGTCATATCTTGTGGTAGAAAGTTAGTATTGTATTTTTCTTAATTCGTTAACAAGTTGAGAATTAAGAAGGGACAATGTTTATACCGCATTAAAATGGTGTACGTGCACACTGCAAAAGTTATTCCATGACGACAAATCTAAGTTTGTTACAGAAACTCGTTGGTTTATTAAGAAATCTCACATGACTTATTATAGAAGGTCAGTTGGTTTATTTCGAAAGACCAGTCAGTTTATTAAAGAAACTCATTCGGTTTATTAGAGAAACCTAAGACTTATTGGAAGCACATACGATTTACCAAAGAATTCCACTTGGTTTATCAAAGAAACCATTATTATAGAACCCAAACAGAGTTATTTTTGAAGTCATTTTGAGATAAACACAAATTTTGAAGTCAATTTGAGATAGACACAAATCTTGAACGATACATATGGATCTTCCAAGATAGACACAAATCTTTAGAGATAAACATGGATATTTCAGGATAGATACAAATGTTAATTGTGGAGGAGATAGACACAAATCATGAGAAGATGAATATGGATCTTCCAAGATAGATTCAAATCTTTTGAAGATAGACAAGGATATATCTTCCAAGATAGACTCTAATCTTGTGAGGATATATTAGGATCTTTCAAGATAAATATAAAACTGGGGAAGATAGACATGGATGTTCAAGGATAGATAAAAATATTAAAGGATAAGTACAAATCCAGGTGGTTACTTTAGATGAATACACATCTAGGTGTTTATTTGGGATAACTATAACAAGAGTCCAAATTTGTGCACCCCGCGTATCGGAGTGCACATTTATGCTTCCCCTATTCGTTGAATTTTCTTTCTAAAACCACCTCTTTTTAAGTTTACTTCTCTATTTTACTTTTTTTTTTTGTCTCCTGGATCTCTCCCAAAACTTAACTGGAATTCGATCGCTCTTCGTTCCATATGATTGATGATTAAAACCTATTAGAATATGGGCATCCAACTAAAATCTAATAGCAATGAGTAGAATCTTAGATAACTCAGATAATGTGAGACTAATAATCTCAACACGTCCCCTCATGTGTAGCCTCGCTGCGTTTAACATGTGGACATACACAAAATAAATCGGGTGACGCGGAGTAATAATAAATGTGCGGTCAAATGACTCGACACGAATATCCTGTTCTGATACCATATTAGAATGTGACATCCAACTCAAAAACCATTTAACAATAAATGGAGTATCCCTAAGGATTATAAACCGCGGGATCTTAGATAACCTGGACATTGTGGGACTAATAATATCAAAAACTCCGCCTTTCATCTACCATCATGATGTACCTTTTTTATCTAGATTAATGTTACATTATTATGAGATACATATTTATTCAACCCAATGAAACTTGCAAAAACTTATGATATCTTAACCTTGATAAGAATATGTAGAGTGTTGATACACTACCCTTAATCACAAAGAGTGAAGTAAATCTGAAACATCGATTTTTCCATTTATATTCTTAATATTGTTGGATCTCAAAATACTTGATACTCTAATATTTGTTGATTTCCCGAAACATGATTCAAAACTTTGATTAGTTGTTGAATAACAATTAAAGATCAAAATTATCAAGAACATTTAATTGATAGCATAATTATCTTAGTTCCGCAAATTATCAATAAGTTATCAGAAACTTAGCCATTGGTAAAACAAACTTGATTTCAAAAGCTAAAAATCAAATATATCCGATTGATTACTATATGATTTGATTATACATATACTTGATTTTTTTTTTCTTATGAAAATCTTGTTTCCGTAACTTCAAAAAAAATTTATCATGTAGACAAAGTCTACAAAGAATGGAAATTGGAGACAGAGACATGGAAAGAGAAAAAAAATAAAACCACCGTAACTAATCGGGGGAATGGAGAAGGCCCTAACGTGCACCCGGTATATTGAGTGGTGTACAAATTTTGACACCTACAACTAAATTTGGTTTTTTTCTAAAAATAGAGATCAAAATCCAACTCAAAAGATATTACTTTTCTCCGGAACCCACCTATTTAGAGCTCTTTTGTCTTCACATATACCCATAATTTCCATCATCAATTTTTAAAGACTTGAAGCAATTGCGGACACATCTCGAAGATTGTTGAGGTAACTAATTTTGCACCAACACCTAATGACTTACAATTGTGTCCATATCCAGCAACATAATAACTTCACTGTGATGGGCGCAATATATTTTATAGGACCAGAAAGAAATTATAGGAGGAAATAAAAGAAATCAGATAAGAGTATAAGAGCAAAAGATGAATAACTCTTGTAGAAAAGAAGAACACACATGTGAGAAGCATATTCATATCACTCATAGTCGAGTTTAGATGAAACCAATCACACATTACGTACAAATTAAGCACGCATTTATTTTTTGCTCGATTGACAAAGCACACAATCAAAATAAGTGAGTTCCCCCTGGATGAATTTCAGTCTCTTTTGTCAAGCCAAGTTCAAATTAAGTCAACATTAGAAGCATCCATTAAAATTTAGGACAAAAGTGGATAATTTCCTCACCTATCTTTGTTTTGGGTGCATTGTATGAGATATAACTAGGACCATTTAAGAAGGTTGTTGGGTCCATATGAGCAGAGCATATATGTTAGGCATGTGACCACCTAAATAATCTCTTGTGGCTCGAATTAAGTGACCAACCAATTTGTCTCAGAAGAATAGTCCTCAAATCAAAAAAGAAAAACATCTCCCTGTGAATGAAATTTTGTCACATAACATGAAATCTGTCCGGTGATGTAAAATCTAAGAAACCAGCGTGGGAACCAATAGTTGATGGTCATGGAGGGGCTTAAAACGTCCCCAGCACATTTATTAGCATGTCACTCAACCCTGCTCCCAATGAACATGCATGTTTTGCAGACTAGTTCCGTAGTATCTAAGTGGAACAAGCGACAGATGCTGCTCTGCTAGAAACACATTGGTTGTTCCCTGTTTTTGACAACAACCAACATATAGATTATACTCAATCAAACGTGCAAAGCTGAGAGCAAACGTTCGAGGAAATTAATATGCACCTTGATGGACAAAATAATCACTGCGTCATCTCCAGTGCCCCACACGTTAGTAACATCAGAGAAACTAGCTTTGATGTTGAAAATGGGTGATGATACCAAACAAGGAAAAAACAGGATATCACATTGACCGTAACTCTGTTTTTATTTTAATACATCAAAATTCATTTTCTCTAAAGTTTTTAATTATTTATTGATAGTCATAATTATTTATTCTTCCATAAACTTGCATTGCTAAGATACAAGTTAAGAAGACTTTGTAAATACAGAAACATGTTTACACGTTTACTTGCTAACGTACCTTAACATTTTTTTGCAAGGCACCCATAAACGAAGATTCTTAACATCCAGATGATTAGTTGTTCAATGTAGAAATGGTACAAGGGACTGTCATGAACTGC
Source organism: Papaver somniferum (assembly GCF_003573695.1). NCBI lineage: Eukaryota > Viridiplantae > Streptophyta > Magnoliopsida > Ranunculales > Papaveraceae > Papaver > Papaver somniferum. The sequence continues at coordinate 1,439,956 of NW_020650859.1, read as the reverse complement.
AACTTGGCCCGACCACCAGCAAGTATCAGCAAGTTCTCCTCCGGTTGATATAAGCAACAAATATCGGATGAATATCCCCGCTGCTGCCTTCCGCCATCATCTTTAGCCACATCATGAATCTTTTGTGATTCACACCAAAGGATATTGGTTCATCGGTTTGCGCCAGAACATTGATATCATCAGATGAGAAGTTTACTAGAGACGAAATGCTTATTTGACGGATAGATATTAAAACATTCAAGATATCAAATTGACCAGAGAGTTTTTGATCGTTGTTGAGTTTCAACTGGTTATACAATTCTTTGAAAGATAACATGATGGAAGATACTGTAAGGAATCGTGGGTTTGGTAGTTTAGGTTAAATTCTTAGTTTGAGTTAATTACCATATTAAGATGGGATATCTAAATTGATCATGGTTTCCTAGTATGAGTTGGTTTCCTAAACCAAGGAGGCTAATACTTGGGAACCAAGTTTGTTACTCCTATATAAGGAGGTCTAGGCTGTGTTTTAGTGATGGAATCCTCAATGTAAATCTCGTAGAGATATGAGGGATTCATCCCACCTATTGAGGTGGTTATGTGAGAGACCTAATGGTGGAAGGAGTACATCATTATGGTGTTTATGGGATACTTATCGATGTTGGAAGATATGTCGTTATGGAGTATTCATATGTAGATGTTAGTAAGACATCTTGTTAAGGAGAAGATCATCTTGGTGGTGCTGGATTAGATTATTGGTGTTGAGATAAAGGCGTTCATGATAATCTATATCAGGGTGTGCATATAAGATCGTCTCGTTGTGGTAGATAATGTGGTAAATGTTATCTCGTATGGATTAAGATGCTACTTTGGATATTATAGGGTGCTTGTGAGAGTTCTTATGTTCGGTCACGTTGTGGTGAGTCGATGGATTGATTTAGTCAATCAGTTGTGTAATTCTCAGTGGTGATTCTATAATAAATAAAGAGGTCGTAGTCGTTTGGTGGATGTAGACAATATTACACACATTGTGTATATTGTTGAACCACGTTAAATCTGTGAGTACTTTACTTCTTGTTGCTTTGTTTATGGCTTGCATCTATGTGGTTCTCTTTCTTTTCTTCTTATCCTAGATCGTAGTGAGGTTCATGGAGCAATCCGAGAGATCAAGTGTTTCTTGTTAGCTAATATGTTTCCGCAAGATTAGAACGTAGATGTCTCTGAACCCCAACAATTGGTATCAGAGTATTAGGTTAGATACCAATTTCCCCAACAATTGGTATCAGAGCTATAGGTTGCGTAGAAGATTTGAAGAGGAAGTTTTCGATTTTCTGGTTGGAAGAAAATTTTGAAGACGAAGGATTTGGTTTCATCAAGTATGTGAGGATTTGATGTTACAGCTTCCGAAGATGCAGAGTTTGATGTTTTCAAGTTAATATGAGATTTGATTTCATCAGTTTTGGAAACAAAGCAAAGTGAAGTGTACTTCGAAAGGAATGGGATTATATCACTTGATCTACATTCGATATGGTAAAGAATTGTTGTCTTGATGTTTATGGTGCTCTACATTGGAGATTTGACATTGATACTTATTGGAGCGTAAACCCTATGCATGGCTTCAAGTAAGTTTATTTATTCTCTATACTTCGTACTATTCTTGGAATTGTTTGAAAGACCTTTGTAGATTGGTTTTCAATTAATCGGTGTTTGCTTGGAAAGACACAAGAAGGCAAGAATATTGTAGTTGGGATTCAAATATTGATTTGTATATATGTTTGTGGAGGTACAGACGGAATATAAGCATGTCAAAGTCTCATTATTGTTCCAAACCAAGGAAACAGTAATTTGGTTATCAATCATCATCAATTGGATAATGTTGCTGCTTGTATTTAACATGAAGTTGAAGAATGTGAAGATGGATTCATACTAGTTCCGCCTTAGTTGTTTGTTACAATAAGGATATGAGAAAATCTCGTTGTAGGTTTCGTTTTGGAAGTATTGTCCGTTGGCCAGGGTTTGATATGTTCCAGTTGTGAAGAGTTTGATTTCAGTCTTAGTATTTGAAGCGTGTGGTTAAAAATAAGTTGCATGACAGTGATCGTTGGATGAGATGTGATATTGTTTGTGGTGGATCTATGGATTCTTCTTATTGTATAAGAAGCAGTTTGTCGACACAGTTTGTTAGGGTTCGTTTATCTGTGTTGAAGTTTGACATTATGTCGGGTTGAACAATGTTTTCTGGAGTTTCTCTCGTACTGTTTCCGATGGAGAAGCTAGATAGTTTGTGATCTTTTGATTCTTGTCGATGACGTTCAATCGAAGAGTTTTTTTTATTATATACCATTTGAAGTCGATCGGAGCTAGTTTAAGTGCAAGACCGTTGTGAGAAACAGGTTGGTCTATTTGTGTTGCAGATACGTTCTTATTTTGGTAAAGACCTATTGTGAGGAATTAAAAAGGTATCTCTTGGACACTTCAAGAGTTTAAAGAATAAATATACAATACTACAATGTGTATGGTGGTGTGGCTAAGGAAGCTAGCACATACTACTTGGAGAAAACACGGTGCATGAATTTGAGTGGCTACAATTTTGGCGTGTTTTTCCATCAACCTTTATTATCCATTGGCTATTTGATTTCCTGATGATCAATGTGAGACTTTCTATTGGAGAGAGCAATAATATAACAATGATAATATGTGGGGTTTGCTCATCTTCTATAGTTACTGAAATTGATTTCAATAGTGACAGAGCCTGTAAAGATGACGGTAGAAATTTCTATTGAGAAATTTGGTTCAGCAAAGATATAGTTTCCGTCAAGATATTTTCTCTACGAAGCATGAGAAGATAAACACAACAGCGTCTTGAATTTCTTGGAGCTTGAGGAAGTAACCAAAGGTTTCATATTATGGTTGGGGTGTCATTGGGTCTTTCTGTGAATGAAGGATTATCAGATTTCGAAACACTGGTGTACGTTTTTGGAGCAAGATTGGTAAAGGGATATGCATAAGACAGAATGTGTGACTTTATACATTGTTACAAGGGTAGCAGTGAATTCTTCGACGATGGTCACAGTTCTATCCGAGTCCGATTGTGTTGTGGTTTGACTGTCATGAAGTCGAAACTACATGCTTGCTTAAGAAATTGATAAAAGGCTATCTTGACAATTGTGCATGTAAAAGGGACATTGTTGTCAAAGCTCGTTGAGGTTGCTGAGGTGATGTAGAAAATGATGGTGTGTCAGTTTTTGAAGTCTTTGTGAAGCTGGACACGTGTTTGGTATGTATGCAATGGTTGGAGATATTATGAGCTTTTTTAAAGGTGTAAAACTGAATTGGGGAAATATGATTGTAGAATCATGATCCAATCAGAATAGGCTCGTAAAGCAAGATTCATAGATATATATGAGCTCGATATTGGAACGCAGTGGCAATGATCCGTGGATTGGTTTTATTTAGTGCACGGTTAGAGTCATGCTCAATATGCTTTGGTACATACAAGATGGTTAGTTTCTTGGATGATAACATGGAGGTTGGTTTGTTACAAACTAACACAAAGTATCTCGTTAACTCGCTTTGGTGGAAATGCTCGTGGAAAGGAGCAAGTATGTGATCAGTTGTTTAAATAAGCAATTGACTCGACTGGAGTTTAGAGATCAAGATGAAGACTATGATTCTGCTAAGGTAATGCTTAGGCAGAAGCATGGAGGCTATCGTGGTAGTTTCATTTTCTTATCGAGTAGTTATGGATGTCAGACCTAACAGATGTGGTGCGCAACTTGGATTTAGTGGATCAGAATAGTGGAATATTAACTTAGGTGGAGCAAGGCAGACCGAGATGGAGTTGCGCTCATGCTGGAGCAAGTTTCAAGAGGTAGCGAAGGATCGAAGGCGCATAATGACTGTAACTAAGTTCGATTGGTAGCATATGGACAACGATCGTGTATGGTATGATTGAGTTGGCATGCAATACACTATAATGATGTCAATCAATGTGGAGTTGTGAACAAAAAGGAGTAAGGTGTATTTTCTCAATATGTTGCATAACGGATGATCATATGATGATTGTTGGTTTGATGGTCAGGATTTTCACCGTGGTGGAGATTTGTACAATCACCGGTAGGTTGGATTGTTAAGTCTGAGTTAGTGACGTTCAAGTTTGGTTTGCTCTCTTCTGGTGGAGGTTCTATGGAACAACTTTGGGTGAACTACATTTCGGTTTGATTCCTATTGTGGATATGTAGGCAACCAGTGATGGTGCAATCGATGTTCAGAAGATGGAGGGATAACAGTTGATCGTCTCATGTATGAATGCATGATCCGAGGTGGAGAATTGTAAGGAAACGTGGGTTTTCTAGTTTAGGTTAAATTCTTAGTTTGAGTTAATTAGCATATTAAGATAGGATACCTAAATTGATCATGGTTTCCTAGTATGAGTTGGTTTCCTAAACCAAGGAGGCTAATACTTGGGAACCAAGTTTGTGACTCCTATATAAGGAGGTCTAGGCTAAGTGTTTTAGTGATGGAATCCTCAATATAAATATCGTAGAGATGTGACAGATTCAACCCACCTATTGAGGTGGTTATGTGAGAGACCTAATGGTGGAAGGAGTACATCATTATGGTGTTTATGGGATACTTATCGATGTTGGAAGATATGTCGTTATAGAGTATTCATATGGAGATGTTAGTAAGACATCTTGTTAAGGAGAAGACCATATTGGTGGTGATGGATTAGATTATTGGTGTTGAGCTAAAGGAGTCCATTATAATCTATATCAGGGTGTGCATAGAAGATCGTCTCTTTGTGGTAGATAATGTGGTAAACATTATCTCGTATGGGTGAAGATGCTACTTTGGATCTTATATGGTTCTTGTGAGAGTTCTTATGTTCGGTCACGTTGTGGTGAGTCGATGGACTGATTTAGTCAATCAGTTGTGTAGTTCTCAGTGGTGATTCTATAATGAATAAAGAGGTCGTAGCCGTTTGGTGGATGTGGACAATATTACACACATTGTGTATATTGTTGAACCACGTTAAATGCGTGAGTACATTAATTATTGTTGATTTTTTTATGGCTTGCATCTATGTGGTTCTCTTTCTTTTCTTCTTATCCTACATCGTAGTGAGGTTCATGGAGCAATCCGAGAGATCAAGTGTTTCTTGTTAGCTAATATGTTTCCGCAAAATTAGCATGGAAATGGCTCTGAACCCTAACAGATCTGATTTCATAAAACCTGCCCATATCTCAATTTTTTATACATAACTTTTTTCATCATCAAAATTTCTCTGAGAAAACAGCCACAATTGCTGTATCCTAGCTAGTGACTGGTCCAAAATGACAGAAGAAAAAGAAAAGGAAGAAGAAACAAATTATGATATTTGATTCTTTGTTTGTTATGAGCGGACTCGGAATACTAATAGGTAAAATGAATTTTCATTTATTGTAGCTTAAAATAAATTTAATGATCAAAATAAAAAACTTGTTCCATCTCAAATTCTTTTCTTTCTAGTTTTCTAATTTCCAGTTAGGTGCAGCACTGCAGCTAACTCAAGTTTATTTGCTCAAATGGTCACAGACACTCAAATAAAGTTTTGAAGGAAGCAAATTGTTTTACACTCCAAATCTATAACTCACTTAACTCTGTCAAACAAATTGGTTTTGATAAGTCAGAGACGGAAGGGGAATTGTGCTAACAACAGTGTAACTTCAAATTCAGGTCCAGCTAGTTATCATCACCAACTATTTGTTTGTTTTAGGTGATCAATGTCGCTTGATTTATTCCAACTTGTTCGGATTTAGTTTTCCAAAGAAGATGCTTTGTAGTCACTAGTTAGTACATGCTGTGAATTTAAGTGAGAATCAGAGAGACATGGAATCGACTTATGAGATACAGCTCTATAATGTTCTTCTTTTCTTATTGATCAAGTAGGGATATATAAATAGAAGAACCCTGATTTTGGGCATACCTAAATCTTTCTAGGCATACAAAACAATAATTCCATTTTGGATGATTTTATAAGGGGTACTCTATGGGTAGTTCAATTACCTATTTAGCCTACAAAAATCTAAAATCAGTTTTCTAAAAAATCAAAATCAGTTTCCCCTAACATCTCTTCTTCTTCCTCCTCCTCTAGCCGAACTCTTCCCCCTCCTGCTAAAAAAAAAAATTCATCATCGTGATTAATTATCGATTCGTAAAAATTTGATCGTCGATTAAACTCAACCACATAATGACTCGTACAAAGAAAAGCAGGGACTAGGCAAACCAAATCGTCTTCTAATCCATCAATTGAAGAAGAAGAACCAATTGAAGATGAAGGTGTAGAAACTCAAATTGAACCAGAAATTGAACCAACTGCATCTCCAACTCCGGAAATGAGGATAAGAAAGTAAGTTTTAGAAACCCAACCTCCTATTTGTTGTTTTTCATCGATTAAATGACGGTTACAGTGTTGGGTTCGGCTCAAAATTGAGTTGCGTTTTTAGCCGAACTGTTCTTCACAAAAGCTTCCTGTAAGTGTATATGAACAGTTCAACATGAAATTTCAAGACGAACCTAGTCACAGATAGAGATGCATAGGGGTTCGGCGTATTCGATAATCATAATATGTGCTGAATCTAGCACATTTACGAGGTTCGGATATTACGATATTCTCAATATGTGCCGAACCAATAACAATATTTTAACCCAAAAAATAACAAATTGATGTTCGGCTCATACGATTTTCGAAATATAAGCCGAACTAGTAAATTTTTTTTTTCCGGGCTATTCAGGATGTTGTTCGGCTTACTATGAAACTTTCATATAAGCCGAACTAGTGTCTAGCAAAAGGGTTGGAATTGAAAATTATAGGTTCGGTGCATGCAGTAAACAGATTCAGTGAGTCGAACCGTTCATCAATGGTAGATTCGACTCATAGATGTGAGCCGAACCTCAACTTGTTTCGCCGAACCATGATCCAAAACATCACCTAAACAACCTTTATAATTCTGAAAAATATCTTAATCACTAAACAAAATATTTAATCACTAATCAATATTACTAACACTAATACGTAAAGGGAAAATTTGCCATCAAAATTTTTTTTGGGTTAAGGCGTAATCTTATTTTGCTATTTCATAACCTTTTTTTTCTTTATGCAGTATGCCTAGTAAGATTTCAGTATGCCCAAAATCAGGGTTCAAATAGAATACTTATTACGGGGATACAAAGTTTTGACTGGCAGTGCAATTAAGTGTAAATGGGCTTGAAAGCCCAATGGGAAATCCCACCCATTGGGTTTTCAAACCTTTATTTTCAAACAACTTGGGCTTGTGATGTGGTTTTGAAAATGATAAGTAGAATTTCGTTCAAAGACTTGTAAAGATTTGATTTCAGACTTAATTTTGGTTTCACTTAATGTTAAAGGAGACTGGGACTCAGGATTCCACCAATAAATCCATTCATGCGATTCATATAGTTATTCTAGACAATTATATCTCAAATAGAATATTGACTATGTTTCTTTGCCAAGGTAGATTTTTGAAAAGCAACGACTATAAAAATAAAGCATGGGATATCAAAAGACTTAACCTAAGTATAACCCATCAATTGAAATCAAAACCGTTCAATAAAAACCATAAAACAATTAATAATCCTTGCAAAAAGTCATGAAAGAATTAAATATAATTACCACACGCATGAAAAATGGCTTCCTCCGTCATCCCAGTGTTGGGGTTTATCTCATGATGTCGTACAAACTCTCAAAAGATAGAAACATGGCTCAAACAGTGTTTAAAGATGGAAGTACAAGGAAAATCACCAAAACAGATCAATTGCAACGTTTATATGCGTGGCAGATCGACTGTTACTAACGATACAGAAGATGTAAGACTGCTGGGAACGATACTATGTGTGTCGTGGATAAAACACACTTTTATACGATTGACTTGGGTCATTAAATCCCGAGAACACCCCTATTTTTATTCTTTTACAAGTTCCGGCAAGTTTGGTTATTATTTCCTTTTTCTCTTCTCACGCGACTTTCTGTTTGATGTAAACTCTTCTAAAAATATCAGTAAATCTTGCAGAGTATATTCTCTTCCAATCTCACCACATTCTTTCCAAAAATACAGCAAAGATATCCCGTGATATTAAACCTCATGTGTTTTATCCCAACTCGACAACTACTGCTCTTTTTTCGAAACTGGTCGCCTTACCTTCCCTGTTTAATCTTTACACGTCACTCCCAATCCAAATCAGAGAAAATCTCCGACCAAATCTCGCTGGAAATCCTCGCAGTTCAACAACCATTTTCCCGTGAAAGTCTCACTCTCTGTTTTGATACAACTCGGTGTACATCCTTGCTTTATCGAATCTAAAGCACTTAGAATCCCTGTTTAGCCGTTATAGGATAATACCAATCAAAAACAAAAACCAAATCCGTCTCAAACTCTTCAAAATCATGTCCAAAGAATACACAGGAATAACCAGGTCTTCCCGCCAGTTTCTATTTCCAAACAAAAGAGAAGATGACCTCCCCCTATCCATACTGGGGTGCATTTATCCATTGGAGTCTATATAGCAGTGAGGTGCCCCTTAGTAATTGAAGTTCCCCTTATCCAAACTGAGAGTCCGAATAGTAATTTTCTCCCACGAGCGCAAATACCAATTTTCGAGCCAATTTTCCCGCCAAAGCTTATTTCTCCAAAAACACCTACAAAGACATAAAAAGCCATAATAAATACAAAATCGAGCACTAACAATATATATAATTGAGACTATATCAGACACAAAAATGTGTCTATCAAATACCCCCAAACTTATTATTTTCTAGTCCTCGAGCAAATCAAATCTAGAAAATAAAATCCTAACTCAGTGTCGCAGGCATCGTCGATTGCATTTAGCGTATGCAATAAGCCTTTAAACCCCTAGGTGGCCCTAGTGGCGGAGTGTTGTCTCCGGAGGGCTTACCAGAGGTATACCCACAAAACCTTTATACTCCAGATCCTAGCTATCCACACAGAACCTTGGAAGGCACTAAAGAATCTCCTTGGTTGACATACTTATTGATTACAGGAGGAAGTACCCTGACGCGAAATTCCAATTGTTGTACACGAGTTCGCACTCCAGCATACTAAAATTCATATGAAGTGACAGAGCTCTACTCAGATAGTCGCACTATGAACATCAATATTCGGAGTCAAAATTAATCACATGGAGATATCAAGAAGATGGATATAGAAAAACATAGATGGTTTTGATGTTTACTAGGTGAACGGTGTTTCTCATATCTGTCTGAAGGCCTCCGCAAAAATGAACCTATCCTAATGGACTGAGATACTAGTCTGACTAATATCAACACACTGGCATATACAAAGGAACCAGTGATTGATAATCCTAACTCTAGGTCAACACAACTGGCATATACAAGGGTTCCAGTGGTCGACTTTATTGAATTTATTCCAGTTGGTCTGATGGTCTTGTCTCAATTTCTCTTCTTCTTTTTTTCAACTTTTTTATTTTTTTTTATTTTTTGTTTGTATCTCAATCACTCTAATTCACCCTAGCATTGGTAACAACTTGAATCGTGAGCCCCACCTAATCACTTAGAGAAACATAGTTTAAAAACAAAACAAAATAAAAACAGAAGTGAAAAGGACTCAACGAGATATGGTGAAACTATCATGTTATTTCTAACACCTGAGCTCTGTGCTTTTATGAATAGACTCTTTACATGTTGCCATCTAGTCAGATTGGTTCCTCAACTACTACAACCAAAATGCTTCCATCCACTTAGATTGGTTAGTGTCATCCTTAATATGCATAAATTTCTAGGCTCTGGAGTTTAATTGTCTAAAAAGTTTCTCTTATACCCCCAAACTTAAATCTAACATTGTCCTCAATGTTCTAAAGATCAAATTGAAAGCATGAACAAGGAGAAACTGTTACCATTTGAAGCAAAAGAGATAAGGAAAGATATTACCGTGTTGCATGAGAATGGGTTACCTCCCAAGAAGTTCTAAGTTTAACGTCTTCAGCCAGACTAAGAAAGGATTAGTCACCTCATAGAATCATAAAGTAATAGCCGAAATATCTGTGGGTCATCAAAACCAAATAGAGCTATCACAAGTAAAAGTAATCTGCAACATGCCAAGAAAATGAAAAAATAAAGTACACCCTTGTCTAGTTTCCTGTTTAAGACAACTACATCTAGTTGTGGTTCAGGTTCAGGATCTATAACTGGGTCCAAATAAAATATTTTCATGGGTTGCGTTTCCTCATAGGTTAGATCCAAATGTTCAAGTTCTAGAGTCTGGAAAAACTCAAATAAAAACTTAGAAGCACATAATAATAACCTGAATAATTGAGGATCCTCTAAGTTAATCAGATTTGACTTACACAGCTGACCACAATGAGAGTGGTGATCTTCCTTAAACAAGTATGTCGACCCTAATCTCCTAAATTAATTAGGTTTAGTCTCAAAACTTAATATTCGACACATTTGAAAATCAAACATTCCCACATTTGGAAGTAAAATATTTGGTGGGAAAACAAAGTCAATCTGGGTATCATATCCTGGGTAAATCACATCAACCAGAGGATGGGTTTCTAATAATTGAAATTTCTTGTGGACATCACTAGGTTCAGGAAAACGTGTATGAAGATAATCTTGTAAAATGGTTGAGGCACATATGTCAAGTCCCAAGTGAGGGATATCTGTAAGAGCTAAAGGTAAGGCACAAGGAGAATGATAATCACCCCCAAACTTAGAGTTTTGGGTGTATCTAGATAGACTAGCTACAATTTCCCTAATTTCTAGATCATCAAATTCATGAAAATGGTCAATTGATTCTTCTAAGTTGGGTACATCCTCACTCATCTCGACGAGTTCATTTTCTTTTTCTAAGTCTATTGTTTCTAAATCGCTAGACTCAAAATATACTCGTTCCTCTAAACCATTATTAGCTTCGTAATCAAAAGGAAATACTACATCGTCTAAAATGGGGGTATCTCTAGTCAAATCCTCGCCCTTTTGAATAAGTGAATAATTATTAAAATTATTTGGATTTGAACTAGAAATAATATTATTATTAAGCTCAGTTGGAGTAGCAAATTCCTGATCACTATACCTATTTATTTCAAATTCTTCATCAACACTATCCTCATCATAATCATTATAATAACATGAAAATGGTTAAACCTCATCTAACAACAAGTAGTGTTACCAATTATATCCTCGTCATCTTGATTATGCAAATAACTATCCTCCTTTTCAAGGGTATTATTAGAGACACTGTATTGAAAATTAAGATTATTTCGAGCAATTCTTTCGTTCGTCTCAGCTATCAGCTTGAGGGATTCCTCTATAGAAAGTTTTCTTTCGTCATAAACTAAGTTATTCATCCCAGCTATCCTACGTGTCGACTCTTCTAATTTCCTGAGAGACTCTTCTAAAGAAGAAATATAAGAATTTTTCTCATCTGACCGGTGCGTATGTGGATAGTAATTGGGATCACCATGGTATGGACCATAATCTTCAAAAGGATGATGTTCCCAACCACTATTCACACTATGGTCAAAGTAGAAACGTCCATTTTGAAACTCAGTCGGATATTCGTTGTATTGGATATTGTAATACCAGTTCGACATTCTACTGCAGGGGTGTGAGTTGTCGCACAAAATAAAACCCACTGACAGGGGATTCGTGGGTGGATAGAGTCTTACCTCCGTATCAGACGGGCGATGAACCATTGAAGTCGACTCAGGCCACCGACTCCAATGTCAGTGTACGAACCCGACGGGCGAAGACAGTATCGTAACTGTCGTCCTTCCCTGCAAACAGTTTATATTTAATTTTTAACCCTTCCTTAGGGTTTCAAAATAATAATAATGTCCAGTCCAAAAATAAAGTCCAAAACTAAAAATGTCCAAAAAGGAAAAGAAAAATTACAAAAATAAAATCCTATTTAAAAATAAACAAAATAACTATATACAAAATCTTCTTCTTCACTCCTTTCAGATTCCTTTTTTCTTTCCTTCTCTGGCGATGCTTTCCTATTATAGCACTTTTTCTTTCCTTGTAGCTTCGCTCCAAATCTGAAAATAATCGAAAAATACCAAAACGCGTAAAAAAGAACAAAAATAATAAAAAGAAAAAGAAACCTAAAACAAATCTAAATACAAGTCTGCGTCGTCGGCGCCAAAAATTGATGTGGTTTTGAAAATGATAAGTAGAAGTTCGTTCAAAGACTTGTAAAGATTTGATTTCAGACTTAATTTTGGTTTCACTTAATGTTAAAGGAGACTGGGACTCAGGATTCCACCAATAAATCCATTCATGCGATTCATATAGTTATTCTAGACAATTATATCTCAAATAGAATATTGACTATGTTTCTTTGCCAAGGTAGATTTTTGAAAAGCAACGACTATAAAAATAAAGCATGGGATATCAAAAGACTTAACCTAAGTATAACCCATCAATTGAAATCAAAACCGTTCAATAAAAACCATAAAACAATTAATAATCCTTGCAAAAAGTCATGAAAGAATTAAATATAATTACCACACGCATGAAAAATGGCTTCCTCCGTCATCCCAGTGTTGGGGTTTAGCTCATGATGTCGTACAAACTCTCAAAAGATAGAAACATGGCTCAAACAGTGTTTAAAGATGGAAGTACAAGGAAAATCACCAAAACAGATCAATTGCAACGTTTATATGCGTGGCAGATCGACTGTTACTAACGATACAGAAGATGTAAGACTGCTGGGAACGATACTATGTGTGTCGTGGATAAAACACACTTTTATACGATTGACTTGGGTCATTAAATCCCGAGAACACCCCTATTTTTATTCTTTTACAAGTTCCGGCAAGTTTGGTTATTATTTCCTTTTTCTCTTCTCACGCGACTTTCTGTTTGATGTAAACTCTTCTAAAAATATCAGTAAATCTTGCAGAGTATATTCTCTTCCAATCTCACCACATTCTTTCCAAAAATACAGCAAAGATATCCCATGATATTAAACCTCCTGTGTTTTATCCCAACTCGACAACTACTGCTCTTTTTTCGAATCTAGTCGCCTTACCTTCCCTGTTTAATCTTTACACGTCACTCCCAATCCAAATCAGAGAAAATCTCCGACCAAATCTCGCTGGATATCCTCGCAGTTCAACAACCATTTTCCCGTGAAAGTCTCACTCTCTGTTTTGATACAACTCGGTGTACATCCTTGCTTTATCGAATCTAAAGCACTTAGAATCCCTGTTTAGCCGTTATAGGATAATACCAATCAAAAACAAAAACCAAATCCGTCTCAAACTCTTCAAAATCATGTCCAAAGAATACGCAGGAATAACCAGGTCTTCCCGCCAGTTTCTATTTCCAAACAAAAGAGAAGATGACCTCCCCATATCCATACTGGGGTGCATTTAGCCATTGGAGTCTATATAGCAGTGAGGTGCCCCTTAGTAATTGAAGTGCCCCTTATCCAAACCGAGAGTCCGAATAGTAATTTTCTCCCACGAGCGCAAATACCACTTTTCGAGTCAATTTCCCCGCAAAAGCTTATTTCTCCAAAAACACCTACAAAGACACAAAAAACCATAATAAATACAAAATCGAGCACTAACAATATATACAATTGAGATTATATCAGACACAAAAATGTGCCTATCAGCTTGCCCGTCAAACCTTGCTTTGTTGCTGCCAGTCCCTAACAAAACTTTGTTTCACCTTATTTTCCTCTTCTTATGTCTTTGAAGATTCGTTTCGACTTCCCAGTTTCATCACCATTATGCAGGCCTTAAAGACACCCATAGATTGTCGAGAGGAATTCCATGTTGGAATAGTCAATGTGATGATGTTCGGTAAGGTGGGTGAGAAATGAATATGGTTCAACTTTTTTCTTTCTTGCTATTGTATTATATATATATCTATCAAAAACACATCCAGCATGAAAATAATTTTTCAGAAAGTTTTAGAAAGTGCGCAAAAGATCAGACATTTGAATGAGAGACTAGGTAATTGGTATCCCGACTTGCCATTTCGAGAGCAAGTAATTCTTTTTTTTTTTTTTTTTGCATAGACACACAATGAGTGGATCATATTTATGATATTGATATTTACCAAAAACAAGTAGAATAAGAAGGTATGGTACCCAATTGACTATGGGACTGACACAACATAATTTTTAATCCCACTTTTAATGCATAAAAATTGTTTAGTTGGGTATGATCAATCAAATTAAATGAGTTGTCCCCGGATGTATTTAAGTCTCTTTGGTCAAGCCAAGTTCAAATTAAGTCAACATTAGAATCATCCATAAAATTTTAGGACAAAAGTGGATAATTTCCCCGTAAGTTCCAAACTTATCTTTGTTAGGAGTTAGACTAACTCCTATGGGTAGATATTTAGCAGTTAGATTGTCCATCCACGTCAGCCATGACAATATCCTAAGTCCTATGGTATTTCTAATTTAGCAGTGAAACGCTGAATAAAATAGCGCTGAACGCTGAACTAAACGGCGTCATATGATTTTATACCGATCATTATCATTTCTCTCTCTCTCTTTTTCCTCTGTCTCCTTTTTTTCCCTCTCTCTCTCTCCACCTTTTCTCTCTCAAGTACGTCGCACTTTCTTTCTCTACCAAAAACATTTATCTAGCGCTGAATGGTTCAGTGTTTATGTCACTTTTTCAGTGCTGAATGATTCACCGTTTTATTCTCGCAGCTAGTTGAACTGCGAGCAGTTGCTAGGAAAGAGAAGTATTCATAAGTAGTGTTAACTTTTTTCTTAATTTGCAACACTTTTTGGCCAATTTAGCAGTTCAATCTAGCCCATAGGAATTAGCCTTAGGACCATTTGAAAAGGTTGTTGGGTCCATATGAGCATCTACAGGCTCGCAGTGGTGGAATGAACCACCACATTTTATTCGATCGACTGTGTTTAGTGACTAGTGAAGTATGTCGTTTTATCGTCTTAGATAATTTGTATCATGTTCTTTTGCTTTTATTTTTCATGATTTTGTAAGGGTTGATACCAGTCCTACTAAGAGGGGATACCATTCGGCCGATCCAACGACCGGAAACGTTGAGATCATTTTTTCTTATATGGAATGATATCCCTTTAGTAGGACTGGTATCAGCCCCTATAAATCATGTTATTTTTGTCCTCTCTTCTCCTGTCTTTAAGGTCTTGGCCTAGTCTCCTTATTCTTTTTGTTTGCCTACTTAATAAACAGGCGTAGAGAGTTTTGTGGAAAAAACACGTAACTTTAGAATACCCCTCATAGATATAGGATAGATGGCCTATGCACATCATGGTCCCAACAAAAAAGAGGGGTGCCCAAAAAAAAAATCGTTCAAATTTTGTTGCCTTGTCGTAGCAAAATTCCTTCACGGGCCCCTGTTGGGAAGAAATTGCCGATGGTCACGGAGGACTTCAAGACAGTCGTGGCCAAGAAATACATCAAAATCCTCCTTTTTCTTTTTTCTTTTTAGAAATAAAAATCTCCTCCTTATATATGTCATTGTTTTATCCGTGCTCCGATTGAACAAAACCTTGAGAGGTGCAGCAAACACATATACACGGGCAACACAATCAACTACGCGTTTGGTGACATCTGATGCAAAAGTTGTACGATATTGATATTTTTACCTAAACAAGGAAAAATATTATGTACGGTGTTGACCGTTAATCTTTTCAGTAATAAATGCATTGAGAATTTATTTCCCAAAGTGTTTAGTTGAGTATGTACACTTCTAGTTGAAAGTAAAATTATTTCCAAGTCAGCATCACAAGAATCATCCAGTAAACATTCCTTTTATTCATCTTTCCGTTTCATAGATGCAAGATGAGACTTCTGTTATGGGGAGTGCAAGAATGGATTTGGGAAGGCCAATGTCAAACACAGCTTTGCCCGTACGGTTTTGGCCATTTCCCAAACACCTTAATGCCTTTTTTTCAAAATCGGTGACGTATCCGTGTCGGATACTTGGGGATACGTGTCAGATACGCCTTTTTAAAGTATCCTTTTTATTAATTATGAAAAAGATAAGGAGATATTGTAGAATATATATATATATATAATTTTTATCATTGGAGATTAACATTCGACCCTCATTTAATTGTTGATTTTTCTACGAGTTTAAGTTAATCATGAAATACTTTTCCTCTAGGCCGTTAACAGAAGTTTAATAGTAAATTTCGTGCTTCAAAAAAGAAAAACCTAAGCCATTAATGTAATCTCTAATTAAAAACATGCTACTTTTCAATCATTGACCAGGTCAACCTACTTTGACCATTGTCTTTGCAATCCCCCAAGTTGGTTCTTAACAACAACCCGAGAATGACTTTTTAAAGTGTCAGATTCAAAGCTTAGGACCATTTTTCTGCTTTCAAAAAAGGTTGTTGGGCCCATATCTCTGAGCAGAGCATCATATATGTAGCAGATTTGAACACCAATAATGGAGAAGAAGATGGTAAAATCTCATAGGAAGGGTTAATTCAAAAAATACTCAAAATCCACTCTACATATTATTATTCCTCCTCTGAATTATCTTTTCTCAAGATATCTGTCTGAAATTTGTCAGTTTCTGTTTTGTTCTTTTAGTAGTTTTTATATAATTGGAGGGCATCCCACTCCAGCTACTATCACATCTGTCCATCCCCTCTGTATTATTTTATAGATTCTCACTTAAAAATCACTTCTTTATTCAATTTCATTATTATTGTGTGGATTTCACCACCACCACCACCACCACCACAACCAGATCTGCAGTCTCCTCTGTCTATTATGTGTTCTTGTCTATTTCCCACTGAGTCTAAAAAAACAAGATAAGGTTACTGGGTCATTTCATTAGCAGCTATGTTCTTCATCTTCATCAAGATTTTGTTGCTTTTGCTGCATCTGGGCTTCAATTCTTCAGAAGCATTGGAAGGTGTTGATTTCATCTATAATGGGTTTAAAGAAGCCAAAGATTTGGTACTTGATGGAATGGCTGATATTACATCTGGTGGTCTATTGAGGCTAACTCATATTGACACCAAGTATGGAGTTGGCCATGCTTTCTACTCCAATCCAGTTCAATTCAAGATTAATACTACCAATTCATCGGTGGCGGCGGTGGGTAGAGGTAACATCAGTGCTCCTCTTTCGTTTTCGACTACTTTCATTTTTGCAATTGTGTCTGAGAGTGAAATTAATGGGCAAGGGATGGCTTTTGTGATTGCACCCACAAGAGGGTTGCCAGGGGGTTTGGCAAACCAGTACCTAGGGATTTTTAACGATACCAATAACGGGAACCCGAAAAACCATATTCTTGCAATTGAGATTGATACTAATAGGAATGTCGAGTATGATGTTGATAATAACCATATCGGGATTGATGTTAATGGATTGAAGTCCGTTAAGGCGAAATTCGCCAAGTATTATACTGATTTGAATGGTGGGTATAAGAATTTGAGTCTTTCGAGTGGCGAACCTATGCAAATGTGGATAGATTATGATGGGATGGCAAAGCTACTTAATGTCACAATTGTTCCAATTCATGTACCACAACCGGATGTCCCGTTGATGTCGTTGTCACTTGATCTTTCGAGTGTTCTTTTAGAGAATATGTATATTGGATTCTCTTCGTCTACTCAGACTGTGAAGACGTTTCATTACATACATGGATGGAGTTTTAAGGTGAATGGTACAGCTCAAGAGCTTCACGTACCGAGTCTGCCTGACCACCCTAGGACTTTCAAGAAACCGGAGAAAATTGCTTTGTCTGTGCTCATCCCAATTGTTGTGCTGACCTTAATTGCTGCTGCTGTCATTATCTATGTGTGGAAGAAGAAATATGCTGAATTGATTGAGGATTGGGAAGACATTTACGGGACTCATAGATTTGCATATAAAGATCTTTACAGGGCTACAAATGGGTTTAAGGAAAAAGATGTCATAGGAAATGGTGCATTCGGTAAGGTCTACAGAGGTGTGTTGCCCTCGACTAAGATTCAAGTTGCTATCAAGAAAGTCTCCCATGATTCAACAAGGGGAATGCAGCAATTTATTGCAGAGATTGTTAGTATTGGCAAGCTTCGCCATCGGAATTTAGTGCAGCTGTATGGTTACTGCAGGCGTAAAGGAGAGCTGCTGTTGGTCTATGACTACATGCCTAATGGAAGTCTAGACAATTTCCTGTTTCGGCGCCGCTCACAAAATGGATCCACGACAGTGAGGACAATGCTGGATTGGAGTAGAAGGTTTCAGATCATCAAAGGTGTAGCCTCTGGGCTAGTTTATCTACATGAAGAATGGGAAAAGGTTGTGATTCATAGAGATATCAAGTCAAGTAATGTTTTGTTAGATAATGAAATGAATCCAAGATTAGGTGATTTTGGTCTTGCAATGCTGTTTGATCATGGAACCTGTGATGCTCCAACTTCTAGAGTGGTCGGTACGCCAGGTTATCTTGCACCAGAGATGACTAAAAGCGGAATGGCGTCAACTAGCACTGATGTTTATGCTTTTGGGGTGTTCTTGCTTGAAGTTTGTACTGGGAAGAGACCAGTAGAGCTGAACACAGCCATAACAGGTGAGGGTTTGATTTATCTTGTCGACTGGGCTTTGTCAAATTGGAGGAAAGGCACAATGCTTGACACAGCTGATCGAAATTTAGGAAATGATTACGTAGTAGAACAGATGGAATTGGCTCTCAGACTTGGGCTGCTCTGTACTCATACTGATCCCGAGCATAGACCAAGTATGAGACGAGTTATGCAGTACCTTAGCGGTGATCTTACTCTGCATCCGGCAGATTTGTGTGCTCTAGATTCTAGCGATACGCTGAATCAAGCATTCACGCGGCGGGATTGTCCAGAAGATCATCGCCTTTTTTCTACTGGAAACACTAAGTCTATACCATCATCAACGCCAACTGAGTCAATACCATCAAGTCCTGTTTGAATTCGTCGTTGAATAGAGGTAGTCACGTTCCGTGTTTGTAATCTATTTAGTGTATTATAATACAGTTTTCAAACCTTGATGTTGAGTTAATATATATGATTCTGAATTTTCCAACAGGTTGCAGAAATTGTTGTTTCATTTTCCTTAAAATATTCTTCTTTTTAAAGATTCATTCATAGAGAACTGTTCTGTTCCTTTGTGCTCTGTTCTCTACTGTTTTTCTTTTGTTGTTCCTGTATAACTTGTATTGTTTCAGGAAAAGTGATACTTTCATAAAATAAGCGAAATTGAAAAGTGAAAGTATCGGTTTTCCTGAAACGGACGGAGTATTACCGTATTACTAAAGAGACTAGAAACAATTTTGCACCAGGTTTTTACACAAATCTACTGTGGTAGTATCTTATTTCGAGCGCATAGATAGCGCGCTACAGAATTTGACAATGACTATACCAGTTATGTACATGTCAAGTCGAGTTTATCGTTACAGAAATATGTTCAAAACTTTTGTTGCAAATTACAGGAAGCTTGCAACTAGCTTAGTTATTTACTAGTACAGCATATTATATATGGTTAATCCAATCTTTAATCAGCAAAACTTTTCGCTTTCTCCCTCCGGATTCAGGGATGGTACTTAGCTTGTTAGTTGGCTTGGAGTCGCCTTTCGTGTTTTTCTTCTACGAAAACTGCAAACAGACATGCAAGTGATGAAAGCATTAGGCTTGCATCAGTAAATCGAAAGAACCGGACAAGGAGAAAAATGTTGCCGTACCTTCTTGCGGATTTGTAGATACTGGAATACGTTCAGGCAATGTAGGTGATGCTTGTTCAACACCGAGCATAGAAGAAACAGCTTCTCTAACTTTCTCAACAACACCTGTATCTCCAGTGATTGTTTTCGGGCTCATTGCGTCAGATATCACCTCAGAAAGTGCCTTTTCTTCGTCTCCTGGTTCCAGCTTACTGATAAAATATTGTCTCACTGAGACACCTTTATCCCATCTCTTCTCACCACTCCTTGTCTCATCTCGGCTGCTCGTTATCGGTAATGTGGACGATGCACTTGACGCTGGCATTGCTGCATTTTGAATTTTTGATGCGAGTGACTGGGTTGCTTCAGAAACCTTAGCATAAGCTGGTCCAAATTTTTCTGTTACAGTTTCGGTTATTGTTTTGCTGGGGCTTTCTTTCTTACTCTGAGGTTCTTTCTCAACATGAATAGTAATCGCAGAATTATCTGGTGGCGGCGTAGTCGTCATAGAAACAATGGGTGGAGCAGTAGTCTTCACAGGAAGAATAGGAGTATTTTTAGTTTCCAAAATATGCTTATCTGAGACTAAAGGTTGAAGAACTGCATGACTTGCCACATGCTTGTCCAGATGATTGCCTTGATTGTTACTTGCACGTTCTGATTCATACACTGAAAACCTAAAATCTATTAGTATTTTAACACAGAAGAATGTCATTTTGCTAAGTAACAGTTCAGGGTTTAGGGTTCAGGATGTCAATTACTTGGTGCACCGAGGTATTCTGCAGGTTTATGTGAATGTTTTCCTTGCTCGTTACTTGCACGTTCTGATCCGTACACTGAAAACCGAAAATCGATTAGTACTGAAGTCATGAAAAAAAATGCCATTTTGTTAAATAACCGTTCAGGGTTCAGGGTTAAGGATTCAGGATGTCAATTACTTGGTGCACCGAGGTATTCTGCAGGTTTATGTGAATGTTTTCCTTGATCGTTACTCGCACGTTCTGATCCGTACACTGAAAACCGAAAATCGATTAGTACTGAAGTCATGAAAAAAAATGCCATTTTGTTAAATAACCGTTCAGGGTTCAGGGTTAAGGATTCAGGATGTCAATTACTTGGTGCACCAAGGTATTCTGCAGGTTTATATGAATGTTTTCCTTGATCGTTACTCGCACGTTCTGATCCGTACACTGAAAACCGAAAACGCATTAGTACTTAAATCGCTAAAAGAATGCCATTTTGTTAAATAACTATTCGGGTTAAGGGTTCATGATGTCACGTACTTGGTGCACCAAGGCATTCTGCAGGTTTATCCGAATGTTTGCCGGGATCATTACTCGCACGTTCTGATTGATACACTGAAAAGAAACCAAAATATCGATTACGACATTGTCACGATCCAGTGGCATTTAACTAAACACATTTCATTTGGGGTTCTTATTAACATTACTTGGTGCACCAAGATATTCTGCAGGTTCTACAGCAGCTTCTTTATGTTCAACATGGTAATGATTCTTGTCATCGTCTTCTTCCGCATCATTATAATCATCGTCGTCTAATGCCACACCCCACGCAGGAGGTGGAGGAGTAGTAGGCGTAGCAGTACCCGGCGACGCAGACGGCGAGGAATTGTTATGGTGTTTTTTCTTATTAACAAGGTTATGTTTCCATTTCTTAGCCTTCTCTTTAACCTTTGCGATAACTGATTTTTTGTTGCTTGGGCTGTGAGTTATATGATCTATTTCTTCTTGATCATGGTTCTTCCCAAACATAGGCGTCGTTGGCGTAGTCGGAGTTACAACAGTCACCGTCTTCCCCGAAGCTTCATTTTGATGATGCTTGGTTGGGGTTGCAACCGTTGTTATTCTTGCAATAGCTTCATTTTGCGGATGCTTGACGGCCGGCGGTGTTACTTCCGTTGCCAATATCCTGGCAGTTGCTTCGTTCGGATGATGCTCATGGCCTGCATTTATGCAAAAGCACGTGAGAACGAGATCTTACATATGCGTGAATGAATGGGTTGGTGAAGCATTACCTGTTGCAATACGAGGGGGATGGTGCTGCAAATGTTGCTGCTGCTCCGTGCTGCTGCCACGATCTCTCTGAGATTTTGACGATGTTTCGACGCGATAGAGCTGAGCCATTTTAATGATGAATGTTTCAGGAATTGAATTCTTCTTGCAGTCAAGAGAGATTGAGATGACATTTAAAATGGAGTCTGGTTTTTGGTGGAAATTGGTTTCAATGGTCTCAAACAAATATTGCCTACGATGATTCCTCTCTTTCGGTAACATTTCTCTTGGTCAAATTTCCTTGTTTTTGTGGGCTCCGTCTTGTCCACGTGGGAAGAGTAAAATTGACTGGTCAACATTTACTTTGAGTGTTCAATCGGCAATGATGAATAAACCGAGGGTGAAATCCGAGCCAATCACCGAGCGAAACAAAATTTTGGACCCTATTTTAGCACGCATCAATCCAAATGCTAAACTCACGGACTTGGACCCTCATATTACTTCTCAAGAGCCTGTGAGGTAAAATTTTTTTGGCTGAGTGTAGCTGCTTCCATAATAAATTCAAAATTTTTTAACAAATCATCCACTCAAGCACCCAAAAATCAGCAGTTCTACGCATACTTAATAAACGGACTATGCAAAAAATACCCCTCATATGGAGACGGGTCCCAACACTGTTAGGAATTTGTAGAGAATCCCACCATTAAAAATCCGTGAGATAAAAGGTTTTGGCATGGTCTTTTATGGGGTCTGCCAAGAGTTTTTTGCCGAAAAAAAATACTTATACATATGCGATGGACTCAACTCACTTATAAATGACCCACCCTGAAATTCCCATAAAACGGTTTTGGGGTGGTTTTTTGGACGGTTTGTCCAGAACCACCGGCAAAATTTATCAATTTATCACGAAATAAAATTATTACTAAATAATAATTATTAATTCATATATTAATCTATCAAAATATTGTTTAACATTTGCAACAAACACTACATTTTACGTGAAGCAGAGATTATAAGAGATTTTGAGATACATTATCATCGTCGATTTTGTCTTAGTCTATTGGAGGGTTATGAAACAGCAGAACCAAATTTCGAGAAGATTAATGTTTTATATGCGAGGAGCCTTATAGTTTCAACCACTCCACGAATGGTTTTTCCGTCGGATATAATTTTACCACCGTTAGTTGATTTTGAACACGTGCTATGTAGAATGTGCATACATTGAGGTACCAGTAAGGACCAAATATTATCTGACTAAGAGGCCGAAAACCTCATGCCGCTTTAATGATCACTGAAGAATCCGCAAGAATCACCCTTGCTACTTCGAAGGAATACGTCGCTCAAATATTATTACTGTTGTGAATGTGTCTCGGATGATTGGTTAGTGTAACTTTATATTTTCCGTAAAACTTATTATCTTAATATGTTTTATTTATTTTCCTGCGTTTTCGGTTCTATAATAAACCTGCATTGTCATCAAATCATGCTAGTGATTACTTGAAAGTTAGTTGTTATTTCTATTGGACTCCCTTTTTAGGGATGATGTGCTCAATCAGTTCCTACTTTCAGTTTCAGAGACAAATTAAGATGTGCGCGTGGAGATTGTCGTTCAAGGTTTGGAAGGTTCAAGGAGTTGATTCCCTTAGTTGGTTAGCTTCTACTTTATTTATTTGTGATTATTATTTATTTGTAAATCAAATCAATATTATATATGTATCATCTGAAAGGAGTCTTGTATAAATTTCCGAACGGGTTTAGGATTAATCTTAGTTTAGAACTTGTAAATATTTCTTAAATTGATGTTTTAGATCGTTAGTGTCTCATTACATAGTTAATATCATCTTGCATAAAATATAAACATAACCCTCCTTTTCTTTTGTCGGGAAAGGTCCTTTATATTGAGTAAGGTGAATAGAGGTACAAATTACGTTGGATTTATACAAAAACCTATCCGACACTTCATATGTATGAGAGAGGATTTTGTTTTGAAAATAACATGTTAATTCAGAGTTTTTATAGTTCGAACTAGTGGTAGTAAAGTTCTTACTATTGGAGTTGGTGGTGGTAGTGTGGCACTATTGTTTGGTAGTGGGAATAAGAACACAAGGTAAACCACGCGATAATATTCAAGCGCGAAAATAATCGCAAACTTATACCCAGGAGTTGGGAATTTATGTTACGAAGATCAACCACAATGGCAGCTTGGACAGACGATTCCCCTTGAGCTTTAGAGACTTCATTATCAAGCAAATGGATTTTTTCGCGTTGGTCCCGAATCAGAACCTCGGATTGGTAATGATCCACTGAAAGAATTACATTCTTATGAGAATTCTGGATCTCAGTGAAAGGTTATTCATACAAGCTAGGTCAAAGGAAGATTGAAACTTGGGCTCAAAGGTGAGGAAACATTATGCAGAGAATTGTGATTCATAGAAAGCTCAATATACAACTTCATAATCGCATTGCATGCCTGAGCATGGGAGGGATCATTAATGGCTGGTAAATCAAACCCTACTACCAAATTCAAGCTACTCTTCAACCCCAAACCCTAATTCAGATTAAATCCATCTCTAATTCTTCCTGTTCATTACCAATCGAACTTCCAGTTCATCTTGAGAAACCCTAGCTCATCGATTCATCACCGAATCAACTTCAGAACTTCGATTAAACACCAACCCATTTCGTTCTGCATCACCAATTACTCAAATCCCCCTTTTAATTAATTAATTCCATCGTCTCTTAAACTCTAATAGAACCCTAACTCAGTTCATCTTTTCTTTCTCTTTTAGTACATATCAATTCAACTCTCAAAACTTCACCTCCTCTTCGATTCACCAAGTTAACAGGCGTATTATGAAACAATCACGAAAAATAAACTCAATTCTTCGGAATTGAATCCACAGATAGAAAAAGAAGAACAGAAGAGAAGAAATAGAAGAGAGAAGAAGAAAATAAGAGAAATAAAGAGTTATCTTCACGATATGGAGATAAGCCGACCCAATTTGCCGAGACACCCACTTTTTTCGACACGTGCAGTCATAAGGGTAAAATCAAAATTACTATTTTACCCTCTGAAAACAACTTGATAAATCTTCTTCACCCAGCAGTTCATTTCAGCAGTTCATTTCGTATAACTTTTCGAGATAAAGCAATGATACTAGTTTCGTATCTAAATTGTTGTTAGATTAGTTTCTATTAATTAAAATTTATATTAATTAATAAAGACCTTAGAGGATAAATCGTTTCTTTATCATCTCTTGACCGGTCTAATAGCGTTGACGAGGTTGAGAGTCTTTACGAGTATCAAACGATCCAATTGCAAAACATGCACAAACGAAATTAATCACTATAAAATGAAATCATTCAATGGGTGGATTTGCACGGACGTCTAGTAAATTAGATTAGATCAATGGATTTGCACATACGTATAATAAATTAGATCGGATCCAACTTAAAGCATAGACCAATCTAAGAGTTCTCTACGTATCAGTTCATTGATCTTGTCCTGGGTATGTATCAGTTCATCTACGTATAATACATTAGACGTATCTAACTACTTATTAGATCAAATCACGGCACAAACATTACAACGAGTACATATTAGTTTAGTATTATTAAATATAATGTGTTCACAAATCAAATCGTTCACAAATCAAATCACAGGTCAGATTTAATCCACACACAATCACAAATATATTGGACGGAAAAATCAAGATTTAATCTATACACAGTCACAAATGTATTGGACGACAAAATCAAAGACCATAGAAAAAAAATGGATCCAACTTATCTGATTTGATGATGGCGGTTCCATTGATTCCAGCGCAGTGTATTTGATAGTAACCTAAAAGAAAAAAAATCAAAATCCATGTCGCAGGGTAGAGCTCTTGTCTGATAACGTGTTGCAGTGGAAAACATAGAGAAAGTAAAGAGCCAAAGAGAGGTTTCTATTGATCGTCATCATCAGGTTACATGTAACAATATCCTTTATATTCATGTGAAAGGAAAACCCTAAGTTCCTAGTTCGGTCGCATATGCATGGGTTATAAGGCCTACAATACACGTGGATATCTTATACCCACCGACTCCTTTGCAATAATTTGTCCGATAAAATGTAGAAGTGCCTGGTCCCGTATTGTTGTCTATAAGTTCACTGTTTGGCTTCCATCAGCTCCTTAGTTAGCTAAACCATCTTCCACTTAATGTCCTTATGTATAATTGTGCACAATAACACATTGTGGAATTTGTCGCATGTGGAATTGCTTTTTCAACTGCATCATGCGCCACGAAGAAATTCTCAAAATTAATTATGCAACTCAACGTCTGCTAAAATCAAATCTATGGTTGCTCAAACTACTATATAACCATGCAGGAGGGCTGAGGGGAAACTCCACGTTTTATAAATTAGTTTTCACTAATATTCAAGAGTACGGCATGCTCTGAGCGACTTGTTTCCGAATGTTGTTTCAGTGCCTTGTGTCAAAAGACTATGCGACCAGAGGTTAATGCACGCATGCGCCCTTGCACTTGTAAAGGGTTTGTTCGCACAGGCTTATAAAACAATGGAACAAGTAACAATCAGATACCTATTTGTCGATTCTGGCACCTTGAAGATGGCTATTGACTTCGGAACCACAGAATTCGTATCGCAGTTTCTTGGTGTATTTCCCAAATTCATTTTGCTGGACGAAATCGTAACATTTGTTACTAGAGGGCGGAATGAACTGGTATACAACAAAGGCACCGTCGGGTAAGAGATTCTTGGCGCCATGAAAACGGGGACAGTATCCGACATGTCAGTGCCGAGGTTGCCCATAATCGCCGCCTCAATGTGGTGTCTGGTGCAGCATTTCAGATGCAACGTGAAATACAATGGTTCAAGGTATAAGTACAAATGTTTTCTTAACTATGGAAGAGAGCGATAAGTACTCATGTTTCCTTAACTAGGTGTGTGTAATATTTGTGATCGTTTGTCCAGGAGGTTGAAAATACAATGCAAGAGAAGGATAGGTTTATGATGAACAACAAAGGGGAAACAGCTCAGTTTCTTTTCACGGAGAATCATAAAGACTTAATGGAAAAAGCAGAGAAGTGGATGAAAGGGTTATATACGTCGTGCATGGTAGTAGCTGCTCTTATAGCTACCATTGCATTCGCAGCATCTATTACGGTACCAGGGGGTATTATAAGCGATATGGATAGTGGTGAGAATGGTTTTCCAGTGTTTTTGCCCAAGAAGTCATTTATGCTATTCGCGATAACAGATGCCTTGGCTCTATTCTCCTCTGTCACGTCAGTGCTCAAATTTTTGACAGTATTCACGTCTCGGTACTCGGAGGAGGATTTTATAAAATCTTTACCGCAAAAAAACAATTATAGGACTTTTTACTCTTTTTATATCAATGGCTACCATGTTGGTTGCATTTGGAGCGGTCTTTACTATTGTTGTTGGACGGCAATCCTTATGGGCTCCGGTTGCTGTATCATTGTTAGAATGTGCTCCGGTTCTCTTGTTCGGTTTTATGCAGTTTCCATTGTTCTTCGAAATGGTACGTTCTACTTACTTGGAGCTATAACCTTAGGAAAAGAACCTATTTGGGAGCTTTTCAAACGGTGAAAGAACCTAACAACAGTGTTGCTGCTGAACAAATGCTCAAGGACTTGGATAACGAAGCTTCGCCCGAATGGCACAGGGGTGTTGTTTCCTTAGATTGTGCTGCTTCGTTTTATCTCCGAGAAAGCAGATTGTGTTGAATAAAATTATATGCTGTAATACAATCACAACTGATTTTTTTTTGTTGTTGTTGTTGTAATAATCGATTTCCATCCTTGGATGCTTTAGGTTGTCTTTGTGTTTGCGTCATATTTTTAATCGCTCATTGGAATCGGTAATTATGCATTATGCTTGAATATTCTATATAACAGCTATTGCTTTTAGTCTTTACGTTTCTATCTTGATTTGACGAGGATACAGTTTTGGCTTGCAATACCACATTATATCGGTGCAAACCCGATTCTTGAATTTTGAAGATCAAACTCAACCCATACATTTTGTTATTAGCGAAAAACGCCTCTACTCCTAACAATCCGAGTTATAAAATATGAAACAGTAAACCGAGACATTTCCTCTCATTACTCCAGCAACTTGATACAGTAACATGACTATTTCCACCTCACCCCCCATGACTTATGTTGCCACTTGCATATCATATACCATCGGTGTTGTTTGCAGAGTGGCTTTATGCTCTGTTAGGGAGCATTGGTGCTGCGATATTTGGGTCTTTTAATCTTCTTCTCGCGTTTATCATTGCACTAATAATGGGTCATATTGTAGTGATCTCGGGACTCACGGTCGTCATCTAAGCCATGAAGTGGAGAAATGGTGCTTAATCACTGCAGCCATGGGAGTAATAACAGTAATTGTCAATTTTATATAATTAATCAGGTAGTAGTATCACTTTGAATACATCTTATGATCACAGCTACGGTAGAATCGATAAATCTCCAATACGGAAACCACCATTTCTCCTTTTTTATAAGCATCACAAAGAATAGACCCCAAAATCCCCATATAAACCCCAAAGAAATAATACTATACAATATCAATTTCTCATTTGTATCTTCTTGGTAATTTTCTTGATCGTCTTCTTGATCGTCTTTTTTATCGTCTTCTTCCACTTCACAAACATTCTTTGTAGGTTCTCCACACAATAATGCATTCCCAACAAAAGCCCATCCATCGACATCCAATGTGCTAAAGTGAATCCCTTTTGGAATTTGACCACTCAACTCATTGTAAGATAGGTTAAGAACCCCAAGAGAGTCCAGTGATGTTAACGATTGTGGGATTTGCCCGGATAGTCTATTGAAACTTAAGTCCAGGGAAGCTAACTTAGACATATCTCCAATACTCGCAGGTATGTTACCCGAAAAATTATTGTGGGACAAATTGAGCCTTGCAAGTTCGCTTAACCGACCTATCTCTGTTGGAATGTTACCATCAAGCATGTTGCAAGATAGATCCAATCCCGAGGTATAACTGTATATTTTTTCAAATTGCAACATGATCCCATTGATCACCATCTGCAAATGAATGTCATACGAATTCATAAGAGATTGAGAAACGCCTGTTAAATTCATCCAGGAGCCTCGTAATTGCTTAGGAATATGGCCGGAGAAATTGTTATGCGATAAGTCCAAAATTTGCAGTTGATTCAAATTATTAATTTCATCAGGGATTGATCCATTGAACTTGTTTGACCTTAAAGAAATGATACTTAAGAGAGAGTATTGTGTACCAAATATTTCAGTGGGTATACTTCCTTCGAATTGGTTATTCGCCAAGTTAAGAACTACCAACGAAGGGAGTTTACTGATGAAGTTGAGAGGAGTACCATCGAGATAGTTGTCCTGTAGTTGAAGAAAACCCAATGATTCTAATTTTTCAATCTCATTTGGAACATTTCCTGTGAGATTATTTCTCCCAAGGTTTAGTGATCGAAGATTCTTACAATACCCTAAGGTATTTGGTATAACCCTTGAGAATCTGTTGTTTGAGAGGTCGATTATTTGAAGAGAATATCGTGAACTTTTGGAACATATAGAAGAGGGAATTGAACCCGAAAGTTGATTCCCAGCTAGATTAATGGAATCAAAAGAAGATAGTCTTTTTCCAACTTCTATTGAGATTTTACCACTGAGTGTATTATTTGATACATCAAATGATAAGAGATTTTTGAGTTTTGAGATACAAGAAGGAATAACTCCTGTCAGGTTATTATGAGACAAGTCCAAAGACTCGAGATTACTCAATTTACAGATGAAAGTAGGGAAGAATCCTTTTAGATTGCAAGATTTCAAAGACAGAGTTTTTAGTTTGAATTTAGAGTACAAACTGATATTTTGATCTATAACTACAGTAAGCCTATTTGAGCTCAGATATATGGTTGTTAGGTTTAGATCGTTAATCAGAGATTTCAATGAAACGCTTCCCTCAATTGAGTTATTAGAGACATCAAAAACACTAAGGTTATCAAGATTCGATATGCAATTCGGTATGGTTCCTGTTATATTATTACTTCCTAAATCAAGTTCTCGAAGAGAAATAAGCTCACATATTGAACTTGTTATGGATCCTTGGAAATTATTGTAAGACAAGTCGAGATTGGTTAAGAGCTTTAGATTGGACATTGATTTTGGTATGGATCCTTGGAAATTATCGAGATTGGTTAGGAATTTTAGTTTGGATATTGATTTTGGTATGGATCCTTGGAAATTATTGCGAGACAAGTCGAGATTGGTTAGGAGCTTTAGATTGTAGATCCAAGAAGGCAAAGATCCTTGAATTGAGCAACCAGCAGCATCAAGACTGACCAACATCGGTGCATTTGAAATTGATCCGCTTATATTAGTATATGATATGCTGAGTTTTTGAAGCTTAGGCCACTGATGTTGAAACATCCTAGTTAGATCAGGATTAAGACTAAGATTATCACAACCAGACAAGTCGAGATTAGGAAGTGAAGTTAAATTCGCAAGTTGTACTGGGATTCGGGAATTGAGTGTATTATAATTCATATTAAGAGAAGATAGAAAAGAAAGATTGTGAAAATTGGGAAAAGTTGTGCTAGCTATATTGCAATATGAGAGATCAAGATCTCTGAGATTGGAAAGATGAGATATATGCTCACCCAAAATTTCTTGTGAAAATGTATATAAATCAATACGACTCAAATTTAACACCTGTAAATTAACTAAGCCTCTCACCCATTTTACAGATGATGCTTGTAAGCGAAAATTCTCAGATAAATCAAGGTAATGTAGAGATGAAAGGTTGTTAAACTGTGTTGAGATCGATGAACCAATGTTGGAGACGGAGAGATCAAGATGAGAAAGTTTTGTTAGATTGGAAAGATGGAGAGGAATTTGTGTTCCCTGGAAATCGTTGTAGGAAAGATCAATATACTCGAGATGAGGAATTCTAAAAAGGGAAGGAGGGAAGTTACCTGTTAGTAAAGTGTTTCGTGGATTAAATTGGAATGAATCATCAGATCCTCCGAGGTAATTTTCATAGACCGTGTTTCGAAGACTGACGGAGATGACCCGAAAAGAGTCATATGAACATCCAACTCCATACCAATTACAGCAATTTTGATGTTGGTAGCTATCTTGCCATGATGCCAAACGATTTGCAGGATCAATCAAAGAGAATTTGAAATCAAGGAGAGCTCTTCTATCCTGTTCATGACATCCATGACAGGTTAGTGGAAATTCAGTGACGCTGATCAATAAACAGAACAAAAAATGAAGATTGATGACAAGGAGACGAAGTGATGTCATTTGAGTAGTCTCATTGAATGAATTCATGGCTAATTGATAACAAATCAAATGTGCAGAATGTTCACTGGTATGGAGTGGTATTTATAGTTTTTAACATCAGCATCTCAAGTAGGTAACGTCACTATGATGTTTGATGAAGTTTCTTTTAGAGATAATAACATCATAGTGACGTTACCTAGCAGTAGTGTCCATTTACAATGAGTGGACATGCTTGATTCAAAGACTTACAGGTGCAGTCAATGGAGGAAAACATGCATCATCAGACTCATGGGGTCGGAAATACTATTCTCTTGCGTAAAGAGAAGGATATCCTAATGAGCATTTTCTTCCACATTTATTTTCCAACAAATCGACAAATTGGAATAAAAAGTTTGTAAATTTTGTGGACAATTTTTTTCCGGCGTATATCATCCCGACGTAGAGAACGGGGCATCTTTACTATTCTCTCCCGATAAGAATAAGTCCCTACTCTCAGTCTCCATATTTTAAGTTTGATTTTTCATGGAATTCAAGGGATTGTGAACATGGGCTAGTTTAATGCGTATTTTCTAATCCGTTAGTAATTTTGCAAGGTTAAATTGAAATTGTAGTATGTTAAGGGGAATGTGGGGGCAGTTGCTCTCATGGCCTATGGTGGTAGCACTTAAAGACCGTGAGATTTTTCCTGATAATCTATTGAAACTTAAGTCCAAAGAATTCAAATTAACTATCAATTGATGAATTTTATTTTTGAAATCAATCATTTGATGACTGTTTTCTTGTTCAGATTTAAAATTGCTTGTTGCTTTGATTTGTTAATTGTATGAAGCCCACCTATTCAAACTCTAATCCTCGGATTCATGAATTTTGTGCAGATGTTATGGAGGAGGTATTAAGTCAGGAGTCTCCAAAAAATTCATAAAGGTGCAGAGGAAATAACCAATTTGTGGCGATTCTGAATCATGGCACTTGCAAAAAGTGATTCAGTGACCTAGTCAGGTCTCCACCGAGCCACATCTCCAAACACCCTTCCCCTGTAACCTGAAGATGGAGAACAAGTAAAGTTAATCAAATTAAGAATCATGATGAGAAAATGGGATAAAGGAAAACTAAAATTAAAGCTCAAATAAAGAGAACCTAAAAGAAAACCAAAAGTAAAAACACATTATGAGAACAAAAATCAAATCAAAAATAGATTGAAAAACTTCAAACCCTCTAATTTTAACGAGCTCCGACATACCCAATTTTCATGTTCAGAACGCTATCACCCCAAATGTAACGATAAGCCTAGAAAACCAAGTGTTATGATTTCCTATATATCTATTTGTGTAGGGATATTTCTTCCCTACTCTTTAAAGTCTTTAAAGTGGATCATATCTGATTCCCTATAGGAAAGGGAAATGGAACGAATACTAAGTATCCGTTCAAACATATACTGAATATCCATTGCATTTTGAATGAATATTGAGTCTTCTAATTATGACTAGTATAAAACTCGAAAATTTGATTTTTTTTCCAAAATATGATTTTTGGGTCACTCTATATTCGGAGGTTCGAGTAACAATATAAACCTTCGAATATAGTAGTGCCAAGGCTCTATATGCCCAGGCTCATGGTGGTTCCAAAGCTCTATATACCAAGGCTCATGGTGGTTCTCATTTGGGAGCCAACACATATTCGGAAGTCAAATGAATTACTTGGTCTTCTAATTATGACTAGTATAAAACTCGTAAAATTTGAGTTTTTTTTCCAAAATATTATTTTTGAGCCGGTCTATATTCGAAAATCTTGTTAACTACTACTGTTTTCGATTATATCAAGTCCAAAATTTGAAAATTTTCACTTTTTTCCAAAATATGATTTTTTTGAGCCAGTCTATATTCGGAGGTCTGGTTAACTACTATTGCTTTCGATTATGTCAAGTCCAAAATTCGAAAAGTTATTTTTTTCCAAAATCTGATTTTGAGCCACTCTATATTTGGAAGTCTGGTTAACTACTAAAACTTTTGATTATTTCATGTCCTCCGATTGTAAGTTTATCTCCCCAATGCTACTCAAACTTTTTCCTAAAAATTTCTTCTTTGCGAATGCTACTCAAACTTCCGATTGTCTCCTTATCTTCCGAATGCTACTCAAACTTTTTTCTGAAAATTTCATCTTTACGAAAGGAGGTGAAACGTCCAATTGTGCACTTATC
This sequence comes from Papaver somniferum, assembly GCF_003573695.1. Classification (NCBI taxonomy): domain Eukaryota; kingdom Viridiplantae; phylum Streptophyta; class Magnoliopsida; order Ranunculales; family Papaveraceae; genus Papaver; species Papaver somniferum. The sequence continues at coordinate 1,406,757 of NW_020650859.1, read as the reverse complement.
TCCCGATTATATAACGACAATTTTTCCATTAAGAAAATATGCGAGATAAGGGGTGACTCAATTTAAGTTTGGGTGACCCTATTTTTCTTTTACTGTTGGCCCCTAATTCCTTTTGAGTGGCCCATAAAAATGCTAGAAAAATTTTCATTGTTTAAATTTGTTCCAGTTATCCTGAAGAGAGGCGCTCTAAATATGCTTCAACTCTCATTAGTGGCTAGCTTATATCATTTCTTTAAATTTATTTCAACCATCCTAACGAGTATTATGTTAAGTTGGCATACGCCTCAAGCAACTAAACTTCAGTTGCTCAAAGGTTTTTGAAGTTCGATATTTGTGGGTTTAAACTTGTCTGAAATTAGTTGCTCGAATTCCTCATCAACAGGGAATCTTTCGATTTCAGGGAATGTTCCGGTTTGTTAGAAGTAGGACCAAGAAGTAGATTCTCTTTAAATGGATGAAACGAAAACCTCCCAAGAAATCCCCCAATACAGGAAATCGAATTATCAGGGCAATTGTTAATAGACATAGTAATCAAAAATAAAACCACATTAATCACCACAACCATGGAAACCATCTCTTGAATGGTTTACTAAGAAACATCTGTTGATGAGAAGAAGGTGTATTAGTTGGTGATGGTGTATCTGTTGATACTGGATGTATCATATTATCATTTCTTTATTGTAAAGAAGACGAAATCACAATCTTGTTGTTGTTTTCTATATCTGATGAAGGAATTTGGCGGTTTTCCTCCCCATTTTCCTTGATTGTATCCTTCGAAACCCCAGAATTACTTATAGGAAATCGAAAGGGGAATTAGGATTTTGATTATGATTTTGGGTTTTTTTCTTGGATTTGAAGCGACTGTGTAAAAGTGAGGAATCGGTTCACCAAACTTTGATTTCTTCTTTCTTTGGATTCGAAATTTCATTATATTTCTTTTAGTTAAGTTGATTAATTATGGATTAATATTGGACCAACGAGGAATGAAGGGAAGGGAGAAAAACAGTTTTGTCCAAAAGAGTCTAAAAAGGAACAGTTTAGTCCTCACCCATTCAACTAGGTACAAATTAGTCATTTTTTATGGAAAGTACATAAATAACCTTCTGTTTACAATTTAGTCCAAATATTTGTATTTTAGTCCAATCTGATTCATGATGATGTCAGCAGTTTTAAATAATAAAAAAATAAAATAAAATCAATTTATCTTTCGAACCGTTTGTCCAAAATTCGCAAACTTTATATATTCGGAAAGCTCTTTCCGAGAGATACAAAAAGAGTACCCATGTGACTATATAATTCTCGTTTTTCAAAAAAAACTTAGTTTACATTGGTGTACAAACATGTACACATATACAAAAATACAACATGTTTATAACCGAAACTCATTACCAACACCAGCTCCAACCCTCAACCACTCTTAACCCTGCTGCTGCAAACAACTACAGCACCTCAACCATTCAACTCAATTTTTTTATCCGTTTATGGATCTTTCCAATCTTAGTTGCACTTCTCTGCAGCAACACTACCCATCCAACAACAACATAAATTCTGCTCCTCAGTACCACAAACATCACACATTTTAGATTTCATCTTTGTAATTCCATCGACATTTGATATTTATTCGCATGATCACTACTTCAGAGTTCTACCATCTCAATAGCACCAGTTACTCAGCTGCACCATTGCTTGTACTGCAACATAAAAGCAAACCCATTTTTCCAAACTTACCATAGCATCACCTGCAATTGATTCACATCCAGCTACAGCTCATTCATACCCTGTAAGTGCTCAGCCAGAAACAATACACAACGATTCTTCAACCATGTACACGTACACAAAAATATGTGAAAAAAAACTTAAAAACACACACAACATGCCATAAATCAACTATAGCAGCATGCTGGTGTATAAACCTGTACACTCCTACATAAATATGAGAAACACATCTTCAAAACACACATAACATGACATAAATCAACTGTAACAGAATGCTTGTGTACAAATCTGTACACATACATAAGAAATACATCTAAATAATACACACAACATGACATAAATCACCTATAGCAGCATGATGGTGTATAAACGTGTACTCTCCTGCACAAATTTGAGAAATACATCTTCAAAACACATGACATAAATCAACTATAACAGCATGCTGGTGTACAAACTTGATCACATACACAAATAAATCAGAGAAAAATAACTTCAAAACACACAACATGCCATAAATGCAACTATATCATCATGATGGTATACAACCATGTACACATACACAACAAATCTGAGAAAAAAACTTCAAAAAACACACAACATGCCATTAATTAACTATAACAACATGCTGGTGTATAAACATGTATACTCATACACAAATATAAAAATACATCTTCAAAACACACACAACATGGCATTAATCAATTGTAGTAGCATGTTGGTATACAAACCTGAATATTCTTACACAAATCTGAGAAAAACAACTTCGAAACACATACAACATGCCATAAATAAACAGGAACAACATTCTGGTGTATAAACTAGTACACATACACAATAAATCTGATAAAAACAACTTCGAAACACATATAACATGCCATAAATCAACTATAGCATCATGTTGGTGTATAAACATGTACACTCATACACAAATCTGAGGAAAATATATTCAAACACACACAACATGGTATAAATCAACTGTAACGTCATGCTGGTGTACAAACAGGTACACATACACAATAAATCTGAGAAATACATTTTTCAAAATACACACAACAAATCATAAATCAACTATAGAAGCATAAATTGTATAAACTTATGCACTCTTACACAAATCTGAGAAAAACAACTTCAAAACACACACTACATGCCATAAATCAACTGTAATATCATGTTGGTGTACAAACCTGTACATGTACACTACAAATATGAGAAATACAACTTCAAAATGCACACAACATGATATTCCCCTGATTTATTATATATTCCCACAGGTGCACCAATAAGTACACCATTGTAAAACAAAGAAATTGTACTTTTTCATAAGATTTACACAGGTGCACCAATATGTACACCCCTGTAAAACATGCACAACACAGTGAAACACATGTACAATATATTTACAACGCAAGTCTTTCGTGCAATCACTTGAAAAACATGTAATTTAAGTGCCATGTGTACAAAAATGTACACCTACATACATAAGAAATACATCTTAATAACACACACAACATGACATAAATCACCTATAGCAGCATGATGGTGTATAAACATGTACTCTCCTGCACAAATTTGAGAAATACTTATTCAAAACACATGACATAAATCATCTATAACAGCATGCTGGTGTACAAACTTGATCACATACACAAATATATCAGAGAAAAATAACTTCAAAACACACAACATGCCATAAATGCAACTATAGCATTATGCTGGTATACAACCATGTACACATACACAACAAATCTGAGAAAAAAAATTTCAAAACACACACAACATGCCATAAATTAACTATAACAACATGCTGGTATATAAAAATGTACACTCATACACAAATGTAAGAAATACATCTTCAAAACACACACAACATGACATTAATCAATTGTAGCAGCATGTTGGTGTACAAATCTGAACATTCTTACACAAATCTGAGAAAAACAACTTCGAACACACACAACATGTCATAAATAAACTGGAACAACATGCTGGTGTATAAACCAGTACTCATACACAATAAATCTGAGAAAAACAATTCAAAACACATATAACATGCCATAAATCAACTATAGCAGCATGCTGGTGTATAAACATGTACACTCATACACAAATCTGAGGCAAACATATTCAAACACACACAAAAGGGTATAAATCAACTGTAACGTCATGCTGGTGTACAAACAGGTACACATACACAATAAATCTGAGAAAAACATTTTCAAAAGACACACAACAAATCATAAATCAACTATAGCAGCATAAAGGTGTAACTTCAAAACACACACTACATGCCATAAATCAACTGTAACATCATGCTGGTGTACAAACCTGTCCACATACACTTCAAATCAGAGAAATACATCTTCAAAATGCACACAACATGATATTCCCCTAATTTATTATATATTAATCCAAGCTCCGTTACTTTATGTAATCCAAGCTCCGTTACTTCAAAATTATTATGTAATCCAAGCTCCAGTAAAAAAAAACAAATGCATACTCCAACTTAGTACAAATTAAGAGTGAACATGTGTATATAGTTGTACACATGTATACCTAATTTGGATTTATACATCAGGAACGATGTGAGGATATCCTCAGTTATGTGTTCGACTCTTTGAAAATCCAGCCATAAGTTTTTGGTAGTTCCAAATGTGAGTGATACATTTCACATACAAGTTGGTTTTCAATTTCATTTATTTAAAACTAGGCCTTCTTAGGAACTCATTAATAATTCAAAAACAAACTATGCACAAACTAGTTAGGCAATCTAGAGAGTCCCATAGTATTTTAGGATCACAAATTTTATTGTATAAGCTTCCAAAGGTTCACCATGTAAGAAATAGAAAAATGAAGGAAAAGAAACTGCGAGATAATTTCCTATTAAACTAAGGCATACAAACTGTATAACTGAAAATTTTATTGAAATATGTCTGACATGATACTGCAAAAAGAAAAAGAAAACTTTGAGTCAGGAAGAATTATATATTTGTTTGTATATAAGAAAGTTGAAATGAAAATATTGGTTTGATAGTTTCAGGTTCATGATCAGTGAGGAAACAAAATGCTCGACCAACAAGCAGTATGATAAAATGGTGTACTAAGAAGTACACTGCGCAGTTGTTGCATAAATAAGTACACCTTGCATAACCGGTACAATAAAAGCAATGCAAGTAAATATTCTACCAGATTATCCTCACAAATTATACAAGGGAAAGAATAAATGTTGGAAAGGCTACATGTGAAGAATTTACCTTGCCAACTTTACTGTTGTGAGATGCAACTCATTTTGTTACTACGGATATTTTTATCTGTAAAAAAAAATGTAAGATGACAAGCCAAGATGGAATGAAAGAAAATATAATACAAATAAAGTAGAAGAACGAGAGTAACGGGAAAAATATCAGTGAGCATAAAATAAATTTTGCACATTGACCATTTAAAATGACTTTTATATTAATTTATGAACTTTTCAAAAGGAAATTACGAACTATTCAAACCATTGATGAATCTCGACGTAGCTTCAACTCAAATTAACCTATGCTAATGATGCCAAAAAATTCATCTAAACAGAAATCCATAAAAGAAAGTTCTATTTTTTTAATAGATATGGAACAAAAGTTAAAGGTGGAAGAGAGTCTACTGTTAAAATTTTCTTCATCTTCTATTCGTCTCTTAGATATGATCCGCACCTGAAAAATAAAATGCTACACATTAACTAGTTGCTTTGATGAAAAAAGATATAAACAAAAAACAAGTAAATTCGAAAGTTATTCCCAACTTCAAAATAATAACATGTTTACAACTATGTACACCATAATAATCAACATGTGTATGAATATGTACACATTAATAATTCAAAAAAAAAATGTGCATCAACTAGTTACAGAGAACCATATCAATAATTCAGTCCAAATCCATCAAAAATTGGAACCCAATCATATTAGATGCTCAAGCTATAACCTTCTTTGTTCGTCTCAGCTGAAACCATTTCAAATCGTTCTCTAAATTAAATCACCATATTACAAATGCACCAATTTGTACACTTGCATTGCAGGTGCACCGATATGTACACTTATAGAAGCATGGTAACGTGACTGTCAAGAGACAGTGTCAAGATAATCGCCAACTGACAAAATAAGGGTGGTACCTCTGGCTACGACCCATATCACCGCCACTGTATCCACCTATTCCTTGTGATCTACCTGAGCCACTGACTCTATCATCTCTCTGAGGAAATGGGGGTGTAGGAGTTTGTGCACAAGGTTGTTGTATACCAATTGCACCGAGAACAAGAACAAAAAAAAAAGAATGACAGTGAGAACTTTAAACTATTTCAGGAACTGAAGACAATTAACAAATCAGCCACCTGGCAGACCAATCAACACCATTGTCATTCTTGTTGGCATTGGTCTTCTACCATATATCATAGCCTATCCAACATATCAAACCCACTCCATGAGAAAAATGCAAAACTAGCAGAAGTAAAATAAAACCAAACTCTACGCAAAATGGGAATAAATTGACAGATGGGCATAGATTAATTGGAGAGAAAAGCCATCCACGAAATGAATAAATCACCAAGTGATAGTTATTGGAAATAAGATGGCACTGCAAAGGAAAACTAATGAGAACCGGAATCAACTTAAAGACCGTGATCATCAAAAGCTTAAATAATACTTTTTCTACCAAATGTCTGAACTTAGGATTACTAGGACTTAGGAGCCTATGAGACCAATGTACATGTAAGAACAAATGTCACTAGAACAATTAACTACCTACTTAAACTGATGCACATTTACAAATACAACATTTAATGGTTTCACATAGTTACTAGCTACATCCATTTCAATTTTCTTAGAGGCGTAAACCACTAACGTACTCATGTCTACATAAACTAATGCACATTTAACGACGTCTATGATGAATACATCAAATAAGGTGATTATATTTGCAAAAAATAATTTTCTGAGTTTATTACCTTCAAGGTTATTCTATTTGTATGTCCAGGTAGTTTCCCAAAAATGTCATCACCAAAATCATTATCTGCAGCTGTATTTTTTTCTGCTTACTCAAAGTACTTCTTCCTCCTACAAACACAGATCAATAATGCAAAACAATTTCAATTACAAGTAAAACATATGTACTGACGGTGTAGCTAAGAAAAGAATAAAATCTTACCACGAGGGAAATCAGGAACATCAACGTCTTCAACTTGAGAAATCAAATCAGGAGAGCAGATTTGAGGCAAACATAAGCTTAACAAATGACATCTTCTCCGAACACATTAGATCCATGAACCGTAATCTGTTTATGAACTCCGTTTTCTATTAACCGAAACAAAAATTATTTCTCTAAATCCTCAGATCTGATGAAAAATAAGAGGATTTTAAAGAGTTTCTCTCTTTGCTTTTCAATAGGAGGGAGGGAGATTAACTCAAATTAAATGATAAGAACATGTTCTCATCTTTAAAATCTCTTCCAAATGATGAAATCTTCAAATTGATTTGCTAAAATTTATTGATTTTGAGTTAATCTTCGAGAAAAGGAACTGCTGACGACAATTTAGATTTTTCGAAGATGAATCCAGTGCTGTTCGATTATCGTAATTAGGTTTGAAAATTGAAACTTCATTGAAACGACAATATGTTGTTTTTTGTTTTTTTTCTTCGTCCAGGAGAGCTGTTTCAATGAAACGAAAATGAAAACTAGAAACTGAATTACGAAGAACATTTGTCTGTGGGGTATTTTTTCCCAAGGAAAAGTTGGTTCTGGACTGAATCGTTCGAAAAATGATTAACCCGTACGAAATTTGGTGAATTTGGATCTCTGTGTACTAGGCCTGAGATGGCAGGATTAAAGTGTCTAAAGCCCACTAATTTTGGGACTAAACGTTAATTTCTTGTGAAGGGAAAGCGTGTTGGGTCCTATCGGGTTTATCTTATCCCGGGTAATACAGACACGTCTAAAATGGTCATGTGTCTGAGTTAGATTCGTATCCGATACTTGGACGCGCATGTGTCCGGGCAGATGCACCAGTGACATCACACTTATATAGATAAAATCAAATCAGAAAACCCTTTTGTCTCATATTACTCTCTAGATGCACTATTTTAATATAAATGTCTATTAAAAATACCTGAATTTTTTGTATATGTATTGTTTTGATAGTATATTAATTTGTTATTTTTAATAATCTATTAGCATTGTTGAGAAATTTAATTTTTATATATATATAAATATTTTGTTGGAAAACATTACTAATTTCATAATATGTCTGTATCCTAGTTTTTTGAAACTTTGTTTGTGTTCACATTATTGAGCCCGTGTCCGTGCAACCCCTTCTTATCCAATAGTGCGGTGAGTTGACATAACTTACTTTTGATTAGTAAGGTCGTTCGGATTATGAACGGTTGAGATATGGGGGATTAGGATGATTGGATATTTGGATTTTTTTTCTTTTAATCTGTGATAGAAGGTTAATCTACGGATGTGAAGTTTTTTAAAGGTATGTATGACTATGGAGACCAGAGAGAGGTGAACTAGAAGTAAAGATACAGATGACTTGGGATCTAAGTTTGTGTATTCGTATTACAAAACTTTGAAAAACGGGTCATAGATCAGTTCACGGGTATTAGACGTGACCGTTATAGCACGTTATATCGGGTGTGAGTACGTTTTGGGCAAAAAATATGTTATTTGGGAAAAAACATGTTTTTTTGTGCATTTTTTTTTCTAAATAACGAGTGTGATAACGGTTAAACAGAAAATAGAAAAAATTATGATCTGAAATTCCTATCTAACGGTTATAACGTGCGTGAAAACGTTCTAACGTGTCTAAAAAACGTTGTGACTAAGTTTTTTTTATCTTTTAATATTCCCTCCGTCCCTAAATGGATTACCTATTCATTTTAAAAAAATTTCCCCCTAATAGATGACATGTATCATAAAAAATATGATATTTTTAAAATTACCCTTTTAATTGAGTATTGATAGAATAAGAAATATGTATAATATGATAGTCATGTTTATATTTGTGTCGTAGGTGCTTTAAAATGCTTTTCAATGATATAAAATTTACAAATATACGTACTATAATATTATAGTTTAAAAAAAAGATCATTCCTTAATTTTACTAATAATTATCCATAAGGTATAATAGTAAAAAATAGTTAAAAATACTCATATTTCCTTTTTTCCTTTAGGAATTTTGCAAACTCGATCTAGGTCACCTATTGAAGGATGAAGGGAGTAAATTCTTTTAAAATATTTTTAGTATTTTTACTATATAAATATATGAAAGTTTGACAAACCGTAACTGCAAATTTTAGCTATTAAAATTTTGTAGGGAGCAACTATGCAATACATGCATAAGTGATGTGAAGAAAGAATCAAACAATCATCTGTAAAATTTACAATAATATTTCGAAAGGAATGCGTGCAATTTTTTCGTCAATATAAAAAAATAAATAACCTAGATAGGTAGATTTGTTCCTTTATATTTTTCTCATTTTAAGTTTCAACAAAGCAGTGTACTTGATTCACTTGAATCTTCAAGTTGATCCAATTGGGGAGATAAAAAAAAATATGTCGCATCCGTTGGTTAATTTTTCTTTTCATTTCCTTATTTTAGCAAACGAAAACATCATTTTATTATTATTTTTCATTTTTTCTTTTTATATTCAGCCTTTAAATACACAAAAAGGTGTACCGTTGTAGTAAACAAGTTTGAGAGGTAATTTTAGTATTCTTATTAAAATTTAAATTTAAAATGAGTATTTATCGCTAAATTTATTGTTTGTTGCTATGTAGTTTATTTATAAGCAAACTTGATTTTTTTCTTCATGAGAACGGACAATGTTGGTGGTGTCGAATGTTATATCTGAACTATACAAGTACTTTTTTATTTCAACAATTAAGTTATGGAGTAGTTTTCTTTCTTTTTTTTCAATGCTTTCATCATTTTGTCCATGTTGTTCATGTGCATATATATTGTAATTTAAGATGTTGCCATAATTTTATAATAACGCTTCAAGGAATTAACAAAACTTCAAATCAAGACATTTCATATAGCCAATAAAATCGAGAAATATTTTTTGATGGAGGAAGATTTGGATGGGGGCATGGGGGACAAGTAAGAAATCAACATGTGTCAACAGTATTTTGACGGTTTTTAAAGAATAATGTTCTTATCTTGCTCTACCAAATTTGCCCTTCTTTAGTTTCAACCTTTGTAACCATATATAAAGGATAAATTGTTTCCTAAATTAGTGGTAAGTTTTCAATACCGAATGCCGTTTAGAAATACCGAATGCTGTTTAGAAAGGAAAAAAAATCGATTAGATATTATTCTCATAAAAATTCTGAGAACGAAGATGGCCTAGACAGTTCAAGGGTTAAAGATAACGATCTAAAATTTTATCTCATGTTTCTAATTAGCCCCCCAAAAAAAAGTCACCCATATGGCAGAACCGTGCAAACTAAATCAAGGCAAAAGACTTGTAGCATACGAAGATATTAAGATATGTGTGGGCTTGAGACCCATATAGCTGGTCCTTAGAGTTGAGACCCATATAGATGGTCCTTCCTGTAGGACCAATGTGGTCAGTCCATTAGAAAGACTCATGAGGTCAGTTGCTATTTTGAGACCTCTCAAGTTTAGTTTCTTGAGTCCCAAGTATTGGTCTTGTATAAATATATGTTTGATCAATGACAATAAGTACGGGAAATTATTATACCAAAACTTGATATGGCATCAAGAGCCAGTTGAAACCCTAAAACCTAAACTCGTTCAAACCCTAGAAGATGGGAGGTGATACAGAATCATCCAAAGGGAATAAGGAGGAGTATGATATGCAGAAGAAGAACCCAGTATATCATCTGGGATCTAGTGATGGTCTGGGAATCATCATAACACCAATTGTTCTAAAAGGAACTAATTATGATGAATGGGCTAGAGCCATGAGGAGGTCGTTGATAGCCAAGAGAAAATTTGGTTTCATTGATGGAACCATCAAAGAATCCGTAGAACCAGATCAATTGGAAGAGTGGATTGCGGTTCGCTCAATGCTTGTTTCCTGGATTAGTAATACGTTAGAACCGTCGGTTAGGTCAACTTTGGGAGATTATGATGATGCGAGTTTGTTGTGGACACACTTGAAGAATAGGTTCTGTGTTGTGAGTGGAACAAGGACATGCCAGCTAAAAGCGTCATTGAGTGATTGCAAACAAAAGAAAACGGAAGGAGTTGCTGTGTATTATGGAAGATTGAACAAAATATGGGATTAGATGGTGACTTGTATGAAGATACCCCAGTGCAAGTGCGGACAGTGCACTTGTAATATTGCAACTCAGGTAAGTATGTTAAGAGAAGAAGATTTCTTGCATTACTTTTTGATTGGCCTGGATTCTGTATACAGTTCTTTGCGTGAACAACTGCTAGCTAGAGATCCACTGTCGTCAATAGATATGGCATATCAAACAATTGTCAACTCAGAGCGTCTTAGAATTGGAGATGAAGGTGTGTTCGCAGATGTACAAGATAATATAATGGCGTTCAAAATACAAGATGAACAACGTCTGAGCTCCTATGATCCTACCAAATACTGCAAACATTGCAGCAGACAAGGGCACTCCGACGAGGGCTGTTTTAAAATTATTGGATACCCTGAATGGTGTGTAGACAGAATAAAGAGTGTAACCGGATATGGGAGAGGAGGTAGGACCGGTTGGAGAGGCCGTGCTGGTGCTGGGTTTGCAAACGGAAGAGGAGGCAGAGGACAAGGTGGCAGCACTGTATGTGCACACAACCTGCACGTATCACCAGCAAACCAGTCTGGTGGCACGACTTCTGCTGATGGGTCAGACCTGGTGGGAGTTACAACGGCACAGGTTCAGCAGGTGCTTGAGTTTTTGAATACAAGAAAGTCCAGTTCACATCTACAAGGTAAGAAGAATAAAACATCCTGGATTATAGACAAAGGAGAAACCAATCGTGTCACGTGTAAAAAAGATGACATGATAAACGTGAGAGATATTAGGGAATGTTCTGTTGGACTGCGGGATGGAAAATATGCGCACTCTGAGAAAATAGGAACTGTTATTCTTCCTGGTGGTTTGAGACTCGATAGCGTGCTTTACGTACCTCAGATAATCTGTAACTTAATAAAGCATTTGGAATAGGATGTATAACTGAATGATGAGTGACAAAATCAGGAAACTGTTTTGGTTTTGAAATACCACGCATTGATCTAGTGACAACATAAGGCTGAGGAGCAGCAGTTAGGATAATAGCAGAATCTGATGATTTTAACTCAAAATATGTTTGTATGTTATCATTAGATGGAATAGATGAAGATGAAGAAGATTCATAATAAAAATATGTCTCATCAAATATCACATGTCTAGACATATGAATTTTCTTATAAATTGGATCAAAACATCTATAAGCCTTATGCGTAGAGCTATAACCAATGAACACACACTTTACTGACTTTGGAGAAAGCTTATCAGGTCTATAATATCCAACATATGGAAAACAAGTGGAACCAAAAATTCTCAAAAAGAATAGTTAGGTAAAACATGAAAAAGAATCTCATAAGGAGATTTCATGGATAAAACAGGAGTAGGAGTTATATTGGTAAGAAATGTGGCAGTAAGAAAGGCATCAATCGGAAAAAAAATTGGACATAAAGAGTGAAAAATTACGGTATTACCCATTTCTGTAATATGTCTATGTTTTCTTTTTCCCAAACCATTTTGTTCTGGTGTTTTTGGACAAGAAAGTCTTAAAAAAATACCTTTAGAATCTATGAATTGTATAAAAACTCCTTTTGCAAGTTCACATGCATTATCTGTTTGAAAATAAAGAATTCTTGTAGAGAACAAATTTTTAGTAAGATTTTTGAAATGAACAAAATAGTCTAAGGCATCAGCTTTCAACTTCATTGGATAAATACAATGAAATATATACGCATCATCTATGAAAACATATAGTATTTCTAGCCAGCATAAGAAAGCACTGGTGATGGTCCCCAAACATCAAAATGTATAGGTGCTAAAAGATTGGATTCATGGGTTTTTGAAAGGCGAAAAGGAAGTCTTTTACTTTTGACAATTTCACATGGATGAAAAAGAGATTCAGAGGACTCATAATTCAGAGAAATAGACTTGTCAGAACTCAAATGATGCAAAATTTTCTTAGCTGGGTAACCTAATCTATTATGCTAAACAGAACAAGAAGCAAACATAGTAGAAAAGGATATAACATGAGAATTTGAGATAAAGCATAAATTGTGAATTGGATACAAGTTATTGATCATTCTACCCTGAGCCAAAATTATATGAGAACTTAAATCTCTAATCTCATAACTCCAAGGATCAAAGACAAAATAACAACAATTATCCCTAGTAAACTGAGCTATTGACAGTAAGTTCTGAGTTATTTCTGGGACTAATAAGATGTTATCTAGTCTGAAATTTGCAGTAAAAGTATGAAGTATAGAACTAGCAGTTTGAGAAATATCAGGAGTCTTACCATTACCAACAACCATATCTAATCCCATTATATGCAGAAGTATTATGCAAAATTGTTGATTCTCCAGTCATATGCCTAGAAGACCCTAAGTCAGAAATCTGAGTTGTAGAAGAAGCACCAGAAGGATCATCAAACATAGCTGAATTAACCTGAACACCACTGAAAGCTTGCTCCACATTTTGTACACTTGCAGCATTAGAAGACTGAGCATTAGTATTGGTAACTGGTGGATGGTAACTAAAAAAGCACCTACTTGCAAAATGACCAGTTTTCCTGCATATTTGACACTCCACTGTGGAGAAATCCACAAATGGTCTTCTTGCTGCTCCATCAGAAAATTCTTACTAGATTTAGTAGACCCAACACCACTTTTGAAAGAAGACCCACTCTTTGAGGTTGAACCATTATTCTTGAAATTCTTTGATTTACCTTTACCATTTTTACCACCATTATGAGTATTCTTCACGTAAAACTCTGTGGGATTAGTAGTATCAAAACCAGAACCAGTTTCTTGACCATGATGTTAATCACTAAGCCATTGCTCATGAGTTAACTGCCTAGCCTTCAATTCACAAAATGTATAAGGTGTTTCACGATTTTGAGCAGCTATAAAAAATGTGTCATAGTCTCTACCAAGACCATTAAAATCATACATCATAATATCAGCATCAGATACTCTATCATTAATTGCTGCCAGAGAATCAATAATAGCCTTCAAATTATGTAAGAACTCACTAATAGTTTGAGATCCTCTTCTTAACCTATATAACTGATTAGGTAGCAAATTACGTTTTGCAACAAATGGAGACCTAAAACTAGTTTCAAGATATTTCCAAATCTGGCAAGTAGAACTCATTCAAAGAACATCCCCTGAAATTGTTGGTGTAAATGTTGCTTTTAGACAACTCGTAACAAAGCGATCTTCCTTTCTCCAATATACCCATCTTGGATTAACACTCGTAACATCATTAATAGTGATTTTTGAAGGAGGTTCAACAATTTCACCACTAACATAACCATAAATATCCGCAGTTATTAAGACAGACTAAAATTGATCACGCCATAATAAGAAATTGGTATGATCTAATTTTTCTAAGATGAAATTACCGATGTTATTAAAAGGAAAAGAGAATACCCCGAATCTCCATTAACAAAAGCAGTAGCAGGGAAGATATTGGATCACCATCTTGATTCAGTTGTTGTTGTTGTTGAAGATTATTCATCATTCCTCTAGTACTCGACATGAAATTTGATGAAAGAATGATAAAAGATGAGCTGAAAGATATTGAAACGTATTTAGTATCCCTAGATTCCAAGAAATCAAGAAGTGGGTGAAGATTCGAAATTTTTTAAGATTTGTTTGATCTAAATCGCGATTGAATCACACAATGTGGAAGATACGTATTGAAAACTTGTTATTACAGAGAAAATTCCCCGACCGACCCCAATGATACCATGGAAAATTTTATTACATAGTAATGATAGAAATTATTATTAAAAATATATTAATTCGATAGGTTACACAAACATATATGGGATGTTTTATACATTGAGAGACAGACTCCTATAGTCAAGTCAACATGACCTTGACTACTACCAAAACTAGGTTTGCTACGTATATGCTAGCCTATCTAAATTTAGTTCAACAACAGAATCCACAAATATAATCTTTCCATTTTTAAAAGACTGCAAAATCTTAGTGTACGTTCGGGGTAAACCTCTATGGAGGGCGACCCAGACAATGAAGCACTGCCTAGGAATGCAATGAGTGAACCGTACCAATGGATGCCAATCTTTGTTGCATACATATTCTATTCCGTAAGGCATTATACGTGTGTTTCAAAGTGTATTCTCTGGACTATCCTGCAGTCCATACAATCCTATCTTCTAGCAGGGGGTCTTTGTCTACTCTATTGACATCTATACGGATATTTTCTATGGCGCTAGCAAGATTAGGTGTTATCTCTATTTCCTCTAATGCAATTTTTCACACTACAATGAACCATCTGGCTATAGACTACAGTCGTGTCGGAGAGTTGGTTCAATCCAAGGGTTTGCAGATCTCTTATATCTCCACCATTGATCAGGTAGCTGACATTTTCACAAAAGGATAAACATGGCCAGGATTTGAACTTCTCAGAAACAAGATGAAAGTGCTTCAAAATCTGCTCATATCAGCTTGAGAGGGCTAATAGCACACAGTTCGTTGACACTCTGTTTACACTATTATGTGTTGTCATCCTTTGTTATCTCTTCACTAATTGGTCTTGTATAAATATCTGTCTGTCGTCTTGTATTGGCTTAAGAGAACTGTTTTCATTTCCAAGATTTCTGTAATAACATTTCCATGATTAATGGAATTCCTCTGGTTCTACTAAACGCGACTACATACTAGCCCAAAGGAAGTCTTTTCAAGTAGATAAACGTTACAATATTGATTAATAAAGCAAGCTAAGCCTCTAGAGTTGATTGACCAAAAATATTCTTATGGTTTGTCCGCTCGATTGCTTTTGTGGATAAATTGAAGTGGAAATCCCGGTGTTATTCCACAAAAAATCAAACTCCATTTTAAATGTTACATTGAAATACAGTTTTCCGGTGATCCTATTTTACTGTTTATAGTAGGAAATAGCAAATACAGCAATCATGAAATGATCACGGATGATCAAGGATTGCAAGAAGTAAAGACTATCCCGCTGAGTATGTACTAGCAAAAAGAATATGTAATTGGACACGTGTCCAAAGATTAAGGCAGAAGTAACTTAGTTGGATATAACCATGCTTAGGAGATGGTCCTCATTGCTAGTTCTTATCCTATTTAGTCAGCCCTAAGAGCATTATTGTAACTTGAAATACATCCCTACCCTTTATAAGGGAAAGTGTGAGATATTTGTAGGAATCCTTTTTCTTCTTCTTACAACCCGGAGCTCAACGAGAACTCCAACCCCTTTGATGGAGTTTGTGTGTAACACTTACGAATCATAATGAAAACCCGTGGATGCAGACACCATTAATGACCGAACGACGTAAAAAATCTCGTGTTCATGTTTACTTTGATGCACTTCATCTCTTATTTGTTAGTAGATCTCCATCTTAGAGGTTAGATCTCATTGGATGTAGTTGTAGGATTTTCTACAACTATAGAGTATCTGCAGCATCAATACCAGCAAGAGCAAGTCCTGCCACTTGACAGGATCTTTAGTGTCGACTAAGAAGCACAAGTTGCATCTCCCCTAGTTGTTGTGTATACACGTACGTTAAAACACTCTCTACAGTCAAATGGCGCCAACTTCATAAATGGACTGGGATTTATTGATGGTCCCTAGCTTGTTTTTCGATATTGTCCACTCTCGACTGACATCCCCACATATATCAACTTGATAAGGCATGTTCCGTTTTGAGATTAAAACACATCTTACACGAGGGAACGGCTTACAGAAATTAAAACACACAATTAAAAGAAAGCAAACGATTCCCACTCGATTTATTACCAACAAAATATTCTCCAAAATTCAAATTTGAGAGTCAGAATCGCACAAAAAAGCTAACCCCCGAGTTACATCCTTGTCTGAAACTGAATCAAAGAAATCTATTTCTGGTAAGGTACAACATATACATAAAAATGATGAACATTAACAATGTTACAAACTTACTGTAAGATATATCACGAACCAAATCCAGTGTCAATGTTACAAACTTAATATAAGGGATACCACTAAGGATATCATCAACCCGATTAAACAAAGCAACAAGGTTACGATCCATCTTATCAAAGAAAGTAGTGATGATATGATGCGTCAGATCAAAGAAAGCAGTGATTATATGATGCGCCAGACCGACGAAAGCAGTAAGGATATGATGCGCCAGACCAATCAAAGCAGAAAGGAACTGACATACAACTATGATAGCCGTAAATACACACAACACTAGGAGGGGTTTATAAGGTAAAGGTGCCTTAATTGCTCCTTCGATAAGATAGTAAGGAACTTTCGCAAAAGCAAGAGCAGGAGCTGCGACAACGGCTAAAGCTGATGAAGACGCCATGATCGATTGATTGATTGATGCAAAGATATTTGGTGCAGCAGTATATATATACACACAAGTCAAATCCTGTATATATTTATATATATGTATATATATAGGGTTCTCTACATCAGGGATCACTTTCAGTTTCTTGGACCAGTGGACAACCCTCACTTGAATGGCAGGAAGTAGCTAGCTTAGGTCCGCATACCGACCTAATTAGAATCCGTGTAGCACCTCCCTCCCTGCAGTAGGCCAGCATTTTATGTCAATATTAAACGCTCTAAAGTCAAATCTGGTGCAAATGCAGGGCCTAATGATTGAGATTACGACGGTCATAATTTAGTAGCCTTTCCATGACCGAGCAGGGAAAAAAAACGGCAAAATAACAAGTTTCCATTCCTAATGATTTCTAGACATTTCACTCAATTTCTATGGATCCTACACACAGTTGTAATATCGATCAACTAGAGGTGCGTAGGACATGCTGAAGAAATTGTAAATTGTGCTTAAAGAAATAGCCTGAAATGTTAAAGCGCATCGATATCCAAAGAACCTCCAATTGCATGCATTACAAGGACTGGGATTTATGTTTATTTGTTTGTCAGAAGTAAAATTAAAATTTCTCTATCGTTCTGAACATTACATAAGCTGTTCCACACATGAATCAAAATTTCATTCTCAGGCAAATTATTTTTCAAAGAAGAAGAAAACATACAAACAAATGTTTGAAAACAGCATCGAAGTCTCTATTTTGAGTCTAGCCTAATAGGGTAAGGTATCTCCTCAAGGAACCATTCCGTTCAGTGAAGTAGGAGCATGTTTTCCTTGTCGGCCTAATCAATGGATCTCCTTCCAATCTAAATTCAATCTCCTAGCAAATTCCTCTACTTCCCTGTCGATTTCTTCCTTCATTGCGGGGTCTAGCTCATTATCTTCAAAGTCATCTGCTAAACCGTGGACTTCTGAAATCTGACTAGAAGAACCGGTGCTTACTTCACCTTTTAAAACTGCACAAGGAAGTTCCTTCTTGTCTTTATCACATGAGTCTTTTAGCTTATCTTTCCTTTTACGGTTTTTCTTTTTATGTTTAGGAGCTTTAACCACCTTAGAATCATCATTGATAAATGACAACAGATCGTCAACAGAGCACTCAACGTCCACCTGCTCTTGTTCAACCTCAGCAGCCTTCTGCTTCTCTTTCTCCTTCAATTCTTTCCTCTTTTTGGCATAAAGTCGATTGAGCAGCCTGATTCGCGAATCATCAGGCATGTTTCTTATAGGCTCCAACTTCTCCTCCTCTGTGAGATCATCAGGTATGTGAAATGTCTCGCGAATTTCCTCAGTTGTTTTCCCTTCAATCATCCGAGCAAGTGCTTTGCAGGTGAGATCAACCAAAGGTTTCAGTTTTAAACTGTGAGCAGCAGCAGCTAAGTCACATAACCTTTCTTGATCAATTCTGATGAACTTCTCATCAAAAGATCTGCGCTCCCTATCAGAGCGACCCAGCACTTGGTGAAACCTACAATAATCGAGTACTAAGCTTAATATATCTGTATTAGTGACTCGTTCCGGAAGTGGAATAGCAGTCTTCTTTGATGATCCAGTGCTATTTTGGAACACTTCTCTGCAAACCATCGGGATAACCATGGCAACCTCTTCTTCTACTTGCTCGATTGAACCATCAAAAGTTCGTAACCAGATGTAAGACTTCATAGCCGTGGTTCGGAGATGTCCCCTATTCCACTGCAGAAAAATTATTAGTCCTACAAAATCTAGTAGAGGCAATATCACAAACAAGTGGCGTGCAGAAGCAAGATATTGGATAATTGATGGGTATCAACAGAAATTGAACAAATTAAAATGAACGATAATTATAATTAAACATCAAAAAAAACAATTTACTGTAGATGGCATTTAGTTATCCCACAATCAAGAACAAGAGTGATTCAGTAAATGACGAATCTGAGGCAGTGATGAAAACCATGTCATAGAATTGGGTATAATTACTAAATGAAGTTGAGAGACATGTCAAGTACCTGTAAGGTGAATGAAAGTACCGTTGTTCTACTACTGCGACTGGCTGAATCCGACCACCACTGGTTTTGATTGAAGCGGGCAGAATGACAAAACGTAATGAACGAAGAGCGGAAGAGAGAGACGACGAAACGGACTGGATATCGAGTTTTATTAACATAACTGACGTTAATTCTATTAACGTTTTGACCAAGTACGTAATTGACTAACGGCTTAATCGGGTGATAGTTAGACCAAATTATGCAAGGTTCATTTATGCAATTTCCTTTATCCAAAATCAAAACTTCAAATACTCACTCTGTTCCATTTTAATTGACAGGTTTATATAAATAAATGTTTCAAAAAAATAAACTGTTTTTCTAATTGGAAAGTCAAAAGTTATTTTAATTTTGTGGGACCACTTTTTTTTTTAATTTCTTTTGATGACAAGTATCATGTGGACCACTTCACTTTACTTGTTTTGTTAACAAGTGACACGGGACCATTTCACTTCACTTTTTTTATTGGAATAGAAAGTTGTTATTGGAAGAAAACAAATAGCACAGACGAAGTATTGCGTGTTAGGTGGCTTAGACCTGCTCCTATTAGCGCAGGTGACAAAAAATGGCACAAGGTAGGTTTTCCTGTTTCTTGTGGGTTCTTTAAGCTAGATAGTGATAAGACAGAACAATATAAAACTGTACTTGCTCATTTCCCTGTTATCTCACATGTGGTCTCTCCGCGGCCTTCTTCTATACGTTTGTGGCAGCTTACTATTTCAGTTGCATGGTACTCAGAAGCATAATTTTGTATGTCTATATTACCAAACAGATTAGGCCGATCACACACTTGCTTTTTAGACCGGCAAGATTCAGACTGAAGTGTTAAAATGGAAGGAAAAACTCCTGAAGTTTTCTTTTTTCATATATATTGGTCCTGAAATTTTCTATTATTACATCGTCTCTCACGTTAAACTGCAGGGAAAGTGAAATGGCTGAGTGTCTGACGGATAATAACCCCAAAGGTGACTTGAAGAAATCTGTAAAAGAGCTGGAACTATTCATCCCTGACGGACTTGAAGATTGTAAAACTTTGGCTCGGTTCTACTCAAATGAGTTATTCACCATTAATCAGAGCCATGAAGATCCTTTCTTCGGTTAACAACATGATGAAAATAGTAACTTACTGGCTCCTTTTCGTAAGTTAAATGTTGATGGAGCGTCCAACGATTGTAATATTGTAGGAATAGGTAGTATACATACTTAGTGCTGCAGGTGTATCTTTTGTTGCTTGTTTTGCTCAGCCCTTTTCACAAACAAAACCTCTGTTGCTGGAATAGGGGTGCTTCGGAATGGCCGAACTCATTGGCCTGACACTGACAGGTAGAAGTTAAAACCTCACATTGGTTCGTAGAGGGTCTGGTCAGTAACATTTTGTCCTTAAGAGAGTTTTTTGTATGTAGAGAAACAAATGATGCTGATTATCTTTTAACTAAGAAGTCTGTTAATGAAGAACTGTTTTTTGGAAGTTGTTGTTTTCCGTAATCTACCTTTGTAGGTTCAGTTCTGAACAGTTATGTAAGGGGAATTGGCCTTACCCTGTATGTTAAGGTCATAATTTCTGTCAATATATATCTAGCTTTACGCAAGTACTTCGTTCTGGAAAAAGAAGAATTTACATGCGAGATTTGCTTGAAACTTGAGCATGAAAATCACTTGTTATTTTAAGCTTTACGCAGAGTTGTGCCTGCACTTCATTATTCTTTCCCCGGTAATGAAATGCACATTACTTATTCAGGTGCACTGATATGATACTCATGTTGGCCAAGAGAAGGTCTCCCATACTATGAGAGTCCAGGGCCGGGCCTGATAGGGAAGCAGGCAAAGTGGGGCTTGCAGGTAACAAAAGCCCGGGGGCAACAAAAACCCTTGTACCAACAGGGGTTTTCATTGAAAAAGGAAAGCTTTGGACTGAACTATAGGTTACATTAATTTAAAGGGTTTAAAACAAATTATCTATATAATTTAATTTTGAGAAGGAACATTTTAGTTTTTGTTTATTTCGTTCTTTCCCCATCATATCTACGGCTCTCCTGCCTCCTTTCTTCCCAGATCAGGGCGCGTTATAATTTCTTTTTTTCAATCATTCTTACAAACCCATAAAAACAACTTACAGGAATCTGGATTGATGCCCTAATTGAACGTTTCTATAAGTATAAAAGGTATTGATGATGTTTAGGGGAGAAAAAAAATGAATCAACTCGGGGCAAATTTTTTTCAGAAACGACCCGGATGAGAGCTGCAGCTTTTCATTATGTGTTGCGTTTGCTACCTCCTCTGTACAATGCAGCTTCCTTGCTCTTGTTTGTTCCAGATTCCTCTAACATTTATGTTATGGGTCACAATAAGTCCCTCGAGGTTCAGATTGTATTTTACGTGCTTGAATTCCTTCCTACGTATTCACTTATTGTAAAGTATAAATCGACAGATCAAGCTTTATAAACTTAATTCCTGCCTACGTATTTACTTATTGAAAAGTATAAATCGGCATATCAAGCTTTATAAACTTTGTATTCTCTGTCAGGTCAGTCCATGTTTCAACTCTTCTAAAATCTTTTTATTGCATATTTCTCCGTATTCCTGATAATACCTGCGATAATTGTTGGGTGTAATAATCAAAAACAAGGAAAAAATTAAATAAATAAAAATTATTGATACTTAGCTCATTTATAATGTAAGTAATCGACTTGATGAAATAAACGAGCTCTCCATATCTCCGCAACAGCAACAAGACAAAACTTTGGAAAAAACAGAGTGAGTCACGTGTTCAATACGTTGTTCTTAAGATATTGGCACCCGGCTACACTCAAGAGTGATGTTATAGCCCTCACAGGACGGATATCTCCAGGATAAAACAACCTACTACACCTACTACTAGCATATGTAGTAGATGCTCAACTTTAGCTTGGCAACTCCGAAAAAGCCTTTAAGGAAAATCGCGAACGCATAAAAAAAAAACATTTTCCTTTAGGGGCCCTCTAAAATATAGAGCACCCCTTTCCCATAGATTTTACAAAAGTAGTGAATTTCTTTATATAATGGAATAATACAACTTAAAAAAGATGAACTCCTCGTTGTGGGACTAAAAAGCTTATATAGTCCCTTAACACAACTACAAAGTGGAGACTCCAAGGTATGGGACTAATAAGTTTTTCATTCACAAAAGAAACAACAAATTATAGTTTTTTACTAAAACCTTAAAAATCATATTTAATTAATCGTTTTCCATCAATCCCCCACATGAATGAAAACTCAATAAAACACGAAAATACAGATAGATCTTAAATAAACAATCCAATCTCACGACCCGAATTGACTGAACAGACAGACAGATCGTGCATGTTGAAGTCATATTAGCCATCCCAACGTCATCTCCTTCACACAACAGTATGTTGACCCCAGGGTCATACTATGGATTGCAAAAATCATATAGTATAGAGAGCTTTCATCTTTAGTTCCTCACATGTAAAACTAAAGGTTCCTTTCACCAAAGTGAAAAAGCATGAACTAGTGAACCTTTGGTGACTCTAGGTCCTAAGTTCCAGCAATACCAAAACCATCGAAACGAAAATCACATAAAAAACACAGGAAATACCATTTTTAGGCAGAGGTGTCCATGAGGTCTTGAACCTTTGATTAGTGAGATATTACCGGAATTACATTCTAGAAACAGTGAACTATGTCTTGAACTGCTAGTGTTTGATGTAATTCGCGATAACAACCACGGATGATATCTCCAAGATTGCCGCCAAGCTCGTGTCGTTTTGTCCAATGTGGCCCTGAACATATCATGTTTCTCAGAATGCTCTAGAGAATCAAAGCTCATATTCTCATAGGAAGCAGCCCCACATTCTCATTCAGATAGGTGAGTTTCCATAAAGAGTTTTATGGCTACACCCCATTTCAATCATTAATTGAAACTATATAACTCATTAATACATCTTAAAAGTCATCCTTCACATGCAGTCACAATATCACGTCTACACCATAGGGAAAGGACAAAGAATGAAATTCGCCGATAGTGTTTACCTTTACCCACCACAAATTAGTTGTCTCATTCAAAACCTTGATCTTGGGATCTCCAGTCAGAAAGGTTGAGTATCCTTCATGGCAAGTTTAATTTATAAGCTTAAGTGAAAACATATCCACTAGTAGACTTAGACTCTGAGCCAATTATCAAAAAAAAAAAAAAAAACCTTCTTGCTAGAGTGAAAACATATCCACTAATAGGCTTAGACTCTGAGCCAATTATCAAGTTTCTATCACAAAGTCCTTCAAGGACAACAAGATACCTTTCATAAATCAAACAAAAGGTAATAAAGTATTTTAAGTACCATAATACTCTACTAAGTGCTTCCCAATGCTCTTGCTCTGGACTACAAGTATATCAACTTAACTTACTCACAATATAGGCAATGTCGGGACTCTTACACTTCATTAAATTCATCAGACATCCTATAAATCTTGAGTATTCAAGTTAATATACTCCATTACCCTTATTTTTCTCGAGTCTACAGGAAGAATCGTATGGAGTACATGCAGGATTACAATCAAACTAATTGTATCTCATAAGAAAAAATTCAACATAATGAGAACGACTAAGACAATATTTTTTTGATTATATTTTTAATCCTTATCCCTAAGATTACATCAAAAGAACCTAACTCTTTATAGTCAACGTTCTCATTCAGTGCATGTTTTTAGTGGAATTAATCACATCTATGTTTGTATCAAGTATAAGCATATCATTAACATACAAGCATACAATCACACAAGCATCCTTAAAAAGTTACTTGTAAATACACTTGTAAGATTCATTAACTTAAATCCACTACACATTATCATATGATCAAATTTTCCATGCCACTGTTTACGTGCTTATTTGAAAACCATACAAAGATTCATTCAATTTACAAACTTTGTATTCATAAACTTTCACTACAAAGTCCTCAGGTTGGTCTATGTAAATTTCTTTATCTAATTAACGGTTTTCGAAAAGTTGTCTTAACATCCATCTGATGTATCTCCAAGTTGTTTATGGCAGCAATATCAATTAGCATCTCAACAGAAGTAATTCTTGTCACAAGTAAATAAGAATCAAGGAAATATACACCTTTTTTTTAGTTTATAGCCTTTAGCTACCAATGAAAACATCGCACAGTTCCATCTACCTAACGTTTCCTCTTAAAGACTCATTTGCATCCCATAGTCTTAATCCCTCGAGGTAAACTACCAAGCTCACAAGTCTGGTTCCGACGGACTAAGTCCATTGCACTAAATGAAGCTTCTTACCAGAATGGTGTTTCAGTAGATATCAAGGCTTCTTACAAGTCTGGGGCTCAGACTAAGCTATGCATGTTATGAACTCGGTTTCATAAGAAGTCTCAAGTCTAATTGTTTTACTTCTCTTAAGCTTAACATCAACTTCATATTCCTTTAAAATAAGTTCTTACTATTTGAAAATAAATCTAGGGTATTAACAACACATATCTAACGAGGTACGGACTTAGAATAAACATGTTCAAAGAACTCAGCATCCCTAGATTCCGTAAAAATATTCACACCAAACTCAGAAAAAATCAAAACACAACCAAAAATCTATATGTAGAAGTATACTCAGCATACCCTATATGAAGACACAATCAACATTTTTGGTTTCAATCTAGTTCTTTTAGGAAGGGGAACTACAATCTTAGTCAAACACCTCCACACTTTGACGCATTCATAAGAAGCACATTTACCTTTCCATAAATCATATGGAGTTTCATTTGTTCCTTAAAAGGGTAATCTATTCAGGATATACTAGTTAAGAGAACTGCCTCGCCCCACAAGGCAGCATGTAATCCTGAACTAACAAACATGCCAATTTCATCTCCTTAAGGATACGATTGATATGTTGAAGGCCTCTAATTGGTTTTGAACTTCAAGTTTATGCATCTTAATGCTTCTAAGGAATCATCCTTATCCCTAAGCAAGTATACAAGATATACCTCATACAATCATCTACGGAAGTTATAAACTATATTTTACCGCAGTGGTTTTGGGTTGAACTCATATCAACTAGGCCTAAATGAATTAATTCTAAAGGCTTAGAATAACTCTGAACATTTGGGATAAAAGGTTTTATAGCATATTTTGATTCTTCACAGATTTCACTTTTGTGTTCAAAATCCAAACTAAATTTGAGTATGCAGTCCATGCTAGCCAGTTAATCATTGACTTATAATTTTACGGTTCCAAGTCTATCACGTAAAACAATCAATCACACAAAAAAAGCATAAGAATCAATTATGTTCACACCATCAGTTTTTCCGTTAAGCTTATATAGACCCAAAGTCCTATAACTCTTGCTTAAAAATCACCGCGTAGTTACAACAAGTTTTCCAGATTCAATTAAGATCATCAATCTTTTTCCATCTACAACATAACAATATACAAGATTCTCGCATATGCTCGGAACATATAAACTTCATTCAATGTGAGATTATTACAGATATGAGCTTCTGCTCGACCTTTTCTTTTTATGCAACCTCTATTGCAGATGAGTTACTCAAAAAGAGTTTCTCGACATCTCCTATCCTCTGATAGGAGGTGAACAGGTCTCTGTTTCAACAAACATGCTTGATGGCTCCAGAGTCTACCTACTGGTCTCTCATATTGCTTATTAGAATAACTCCCGACATCATGCCACTGAACTCGTTCTAGTTTGTTTCAACTAAATTAGCATTAACCTTCTATTTATTAAGGTTTTTATGTTGTCTACAATTTACTGTCGTGTGGCCAGGAACTTTACAAACATAACAATCAACCTTAATGAAAGTAATGTTGGATACAATTTTATGAAACATCCTTTGTTCTGAAGACTACGCTTATAGTTGTTTGATGTTCTCGAATTTGTCAATTTTTGAAGACTTGTGCACATTCATAGGCTCCTGGTATCCATGTCCCTTTCCAATTTCATGTCACAGTCTTCGTTTATACTTTGACCACAGACACAGTAATTTCCCAATCACCTAATATACCACATCTCACAAACCTTAGTTCCGAATCAGAAAATAAAATATGAGTTTTGAAGATAACATCTAGATCTACAAACTTCGTTTGAATCACCATATCAAAAAACTCATGGTTACCCCATAAAAACTACTTTAGTTAACAACAAATTTCTGCTCGTCAGACTTTTTCAGAAACGTTTCTCTGTTTTGTAAATATCAAAAAAATACTTTTACAACTCCATAAATTCTGAAACTTTGTGTGGTTAATTATGTGGATGTCTTCTACGTTATGTCAAAAGGGTTCACCGAAATTACTTTTAGGTTAAGAAATAAACTCGAAACTATACAGCTGACCAAAAATTCGTTTTTGTTTTTCACTCCACAATTAACATCCATCATTCACAAACAAACCAACCATTTTCGATTATCAAAATTTTTAATGTCTTAAGATTGTTGGGTGCAATAATCAAAAACAAGGAAAAAAATCAAGTAAGAAAAAGTTATTGATACTTATCTCATTTATAATGTAAGTGATCGACTTGATAAATGAACGAGCTCTCCAGATCTCCACAACAACAACAAGACAAGACTTTGGAAAAAACATAGTGAGTCACGTGTTCAACACGTTGTCCTTAAGACATCAGCGCCCGACTACACTCCAGAGTGATGCTATATCCGTCACAGGAAGGATATCTCAGGATAAAACACCCTACTACACTTACTACTAGCATATGTAGTAGATGCTCAACTTGAGCTTGGCAACTCTGAAAAAACCTTTAAGGAAAATCGCGAACGCATAAGAAAACAATATAAAATGTTATCCCTTGGGGGTCCCTCTAAAATATAGAGAAACCCCTTTCCCATAGATTTTACAAAAATAGTGAATTTCTCTATTAAATGAGATAATACAACTTAAAAAAGATGAACTCCTCGATGTGGGACTAAAAAGCTTATATAGTCTCTTAACACAACTAAAAATTGAAAACTCCATGGTTTGGGACTAATAAGTTTTTCATTCACAAAAGAAAACAATAAATTATAGTTTTTTATTAAAACCTTAAAATCATATATTATATTTAATTAATCGTTTTCCAACAACAATCACTTAAAAAAAACTATTATATCCATTTCAGGAAAAGTGATATTTTAATTATTATTTTTATTTAGCATATTTTTAGGGAAATATAAAAAAATAAAAGCACAACTTTTTTCAGAAGATTTTTGTTAGAGGGAGAGCGAAAACGAATCTGAGGAGAGCGAAAATCGTACTCGACTCAGTAACTCAGACCGATTCCAATTTTCTTTATGAGTTAGACTATATTAACCTTCGGAATACACAGATTCTTACCAGGTTTCCGAATTAAATTATTATATTCGCAACTTATCGTTCTTATATCACCATGATTCCATCATGCTGCTGCCACCCGTGAGTTCTCTATCAACATCTGAATTCAAATCTGTGTAGGACGTGAGACTAAAAACATTTCCATTGAGTCCAAAAAAGTTCCGCTAGATTACTCATGATGTATGTTCTTAAATCCCACTCATATACCTACAGATATTTGAATTCAGGATCAAAATTATTATTTTTCCAGGTTGTATATCCACTAATCAAGAGGTTGTGATGATACTCTCTTTTTAGGTTTAGCTCATTAAAAAAATATAACTTCAATTGATTTATGTATCTATCAGAAGGGTTCATCTAAATCCTTCCATTGAAATGTAACGAAAGCCATTACAGTAAGCATAAACAAAAATTTCTGATAACAAACTGAAAATAACAAAAACAAATACATTAACCAATGATTTCGATATCCTGGCCCGAGTAATAAAGAGATTTTCCAGAGCTTCTGTAATTGGTTCTTTATTAAATATCATTGATTGTTTAAGTATAATAATATATGGTGGTGCCAATAGCAATGGCCGGCAGCCAAAGTTGCCGCGAGCATGAGATAACCATGCTCTAGTCTAAATATTCTTCTTTTAAGTGTGGGAAGATGTGCCAACAAGGTTAATTTAGTCCGGCTCGTAAATATATTTGGGCTCCGTCCTAGTTATTAAGTCAAATACTATTTTTGTTTTTCTCGGATCGGTTTTTGCTCTCTCTTGAACAAAAATCTTTTCCCATGTAGTCAAATATATTCGGCTCACAACCGATACCGTCGAATAAGCCGAGTCTATGATTATGAGCTCAAACATGTATTCGGCGCAACATGATATCATATAAATAAGCCGATCATATACACTTGTAAAATTTATGAAAATAAGCCGATCCTATACACTTGTAAAATTTATGAAGTTTTAACAATGATATTTGGCGCAACCCTAATACTATCGAATAAGCCGAATCTAGACTTATGAGTTGAAACCTTTATTCGGCGCAAAACTAATACAACCATACAAGCCGATCATAAGAACATGCAAAAATTCTGAAATTCAAACAACAATTATTCGGCACAAAACTAATACTACCATACAAGACGATCCTACGCACATGCAAAATTTCTGAAATTCACAAAACATATTCGGCACAAAACTAACACCACCGAATAAGCCGATCCTAAATATAAGTCTCTGTGTCACTAAGTTCGGCTCAAAACGGGTTTCAGATATACGCCGAGCCGTTCATATGCACTTTCAGGGTTCAGCTTCAAGAACAGCTCGGCGCACATCTAAGATTTGTTTTGCGCCGAACCATACCCTGTAACCGCCGCAGAAACATGATTTTGACGAATTAAATCGACAAAACCAATCTAAAACATCAAATACGAGATGGGTTTGTAGAACTAACCTTCTTATTCTCATTTTCGGAGTTGGTTCTTCTTCAATCTCTTGTTCCGGTTGATTTTGTGGTTGATTTTGAGTTTGTTCTTCACTCTCTAAATCTTCTTCTTCTTCAATGGGTTGTTGAGTCGATCGATTTGAACGAGATACTGGCTTACGACGACCCATTATATAGATGAGTTTAATCGTCGACTAAATTTTCACGAATCGACGATTAAATTTCCGCGATGAAGAAAAAGAAAGAAAAGGGTGAATGAGTTCGGCTGTGGAGAGGAAGAAGAAGAAGGTGAATGAAACTGATTTTAGGTGTAGTTGATTATAGGTTTTGTATTAGGGTTAGGGATAGATTAGTAGTAATTTAAAGGATTTAAGGGCATATAGGTAATTGAACCACCTCATAGGGTACCCTTTATAAGGTCACCCAAGTTAGGACTAGTGCTTTGTATACCTAAGAAGATTTTGGTATGCCCAAAATGAGGGTTCTATAAAATGCCAACGTATTTATAAACTTGGCTTTCCGTCTCAGTCCATGTTGCAACTCTTCCGGACTATTTTTACTGCATCTTTCTCTATTTTCTTTAGCAGGTTCACCAATTGCCCAGGCCCAAGGTTCTCTCTATATATACCCGCCTTAGACTCTAGTCCACTTCGAGGACATGGAGTTTCCTTCAAACCCTAAATCCCCGATGCTTCGACAAAGAGGAGGAGCATTGTCAACCAGCAAGATTCCAGAAGAGTTGTGCCATGAAATCCTGTTAAGATCGCCAGTGAAATCCGTATTAAAATGTAAGTCTGTTTGTAAATCTTGGTTTTTCA
This sequence comes from Papaver somniferum, assembly GCF_003573695.1. Taxonomy (NCBI): domain Eukaryota; kingdom Viridiplantae; phylum Streptophyta; class Magnoliopsida; order Ranunculales; family Papaveraceae; genus Papaver; species Papaver somniferum. Next base: position 1,376,815 of record NW_020650859.1, on the reverse strand, counting down.
TGATATCAAACCCTAGTTTTGCTAAATTCCACCTCCAACGTAATAAAACCAGCAACTCTAGTAATAATATTAGGCTGTTGCTTGGAACTGGTGCTGATCTGCACTCTATAAGTTATGATTCGTTAGTTTCATCATTATCATCTGAGTCTGAGGAGATTGAAGATTCTGCTGTTATTAGGATGCCGTATCCATTCAGATTGGATATTAGTCGTGTTGCATTATTCGGTTCCTGTGATGGTCTGGTTTTTCTTTGGCTTTTGGATAATGCTGATTGTTTTTGTCCTCCTGAGAATGATGTTGGCTATTATACTGGTTGTTGTGGTTGTCGTAAGGACTTCTTGTGTATTTGGAACCCAGCCACCAGGGAATACAAGAAGATACCTCAATCACCAGATATAGATCTTCACTACAGCATCTGCATCTGTATGAATGGTGTTGCATATGATGGTAAGAATGACGATTACAAACTTGTAATCGGGATTTGTTGCTTAAAAACTGACTTGACTGGTCAAGTGCAGATCTTTTCGTTAAGATCAAATTCATGGCTAACTATTCATACACATTATCTTTTTACTTATTCTAATGGGCCAGAATGTGGTGTACTTGTTAATGGGAATCTTCATTGGTTAGCCAAAGGGGAATGTGGACTTTGCATAGTCTATTTGGATAACATCAGTGATCTGCCACCATTCAAAGAGATTCAACTACCAATTGTACCTAAATTGGAGTTTATTACTGCGGGAGTGTTGGAAGAGGGGTGCCTTTGTGTACTCGCTGATAATGGTGACAGTGGTCTTGCTCGTGTTGAAGTATGGGAAATGCAAGTTTATGGGGTTCGTGAATCCTGGATTAAACGTTATGCTATCGCAAATAAGACAATAACTACGTCATTTACGAATATAGGATCTTCTTGGAAAATTATGTGGTCTTTTAGGCACGGGAAGATTGTATTCCTGGATTCCTTTAGAGCAGTATTATATGATCCAAAGCATGGAACTGCCATGGAACAATATTTGGATAATTTGGCAGATTTTAAGTCAGAAGTTGATTTTATTGAGAGCTTAGTTTCACTCGATTCTGGTACATATTGGGGACAGAACGATTAGATCTGGAATCAATAGATTTGGATAATAGCTTTTACAGTTCAGGGTTTTTTTTTTTTTTTAGTTATATAACTTACTTTTATAGCATGCAATAAAGGATGGAATCCTATCTTAAATCCTTTTGCAACGCAGGTTCCTATTTTGGAAATTCTGTTTAGATTTTTGTAATTCATCTTTTATGGGATTTTTACAATGCAAGTTTATGTGCTTCGTGAGTCCTGGACTTAACGTAATGTTATCTCCAATAAGACAATAAGTAGGACACCATTAAGAATGGGAAAATTGTGATGTTGTGTTATATGATCCAAAACATGCAGTTCTGCTGATAAAATAGCAACGAGAACTGCAGTATCTTGTACTGCCATCTCCTCTGTGCAATGCAGTTTCCCTTCCCTTCTTGGTTCCAAGCTCCCATATCATTTAATTATTATCTCTTGAGGCATTTATGTGACTGGGAGGACTCTGATTTGAACAAACTACCCAAAGTTGAAGGGTTCATTCTGTGAGAACTGTTGACTACATTTTTCACTTACCCTTTGTTAGTGTCTGAGTTAGTTGACCGCTTAGTCAACTGCATTTTTTGGTCAAACCGTTAAGAGGATTAACGTCGGTTAGGTTAATAACAAACAATATCCTCCCTTCTTCCACTCTTTGTTCATCACGTTTTCTTTCGTAGTCTCTCTCACTCTCGGCGCTACAAAACCCAGTGGCCGGATTGAACCAGTCACGGAGGTCGAACAAACGGCACCTTACATGTAATTGACATATCTTCCACCTCCGGGTCAATTTCGTTTAATAATATACCCAATTCTATGATGGTTGTTTTTGTCATTCACTGAATCACTCTTGTTCTTGATTGTATGATACCTAAATGCCATATAAATTGTTTGTTTTATGTTTGAATTTGATTATCGTTCGTTTGAATTTGTTCAATTTCTGTTGTAACCCTTGTATTTTGCTTTATAATTGATACTGTTTGTGATATTGCCTGAGCTAGGTTGAGTTGATTACGATTAGTATCTATGAATTCCTCTCTTATTCTTGAAATACTGTTTAATTTGAGTATTGGGTTCGTCTAAATCTTGTTCTGCTGAGCATGGATTGAAGAATTTGTGTTGGCACGCGAACTGTTTCTGTTATTGCCTTACCTAAAAGTTAGACATAACTGGGTGGTACATTTGGTAAATGTTAAGACTAACTCAAGTTAAATGTTTTATCATGGTTATGGACCTATGGTTGTGGTGTTGGTGGTGAGGACTTCTTGTGTGTTTGGAACCCAACCACCGGGAGAATACAAGAAGATGCCTCAATCACCATATTCATATTTTCACAGGTATGTCTGCATATATATATGGTCTGGGTTATGAGGGTAAGAATGCTTATTACAAGTTTGAAATTGGGTATGTTCTGATGAGAATTAGTTGAGCACTTTTCTGGATGTCTTTTGGTTAGGAACTTTTCCTTTTTTCGTACTCCGTTGTTTTAAGCAAGGTCTACTAAAGGCGCTCCTGAAATTAATCTCAATTTTATCAGGATAATCCACTATGAAATCGACTATCTCAACAATTTTTCTCTTAAGTTGGAAATTGCTGCATACACAGAAATTGGTTTTTGTTTGCATTTTGATGTGTTCAGAAACTTAGATTGGCTATTTTGTAAGTATCCTAGTGTGAGTACCATGGTACTCAGGTCAATTTTTGCCGTTCTTCTGCCGCTTAATTCCATCATTATCATCCATAACTCTCCTACTTCAGCATGTCCTAGTCCTACCCCCTAGTTGACGACATTAGATGAGGGATGGTACTTTTGGTTGATCCTTTTCATAGACTTATTATGATATTTTCTGAAAACATGTATAATCAGATCAGGAATTCTATTTGTAGGCAGATTCCAGTAACTATCTAACCCTCTGGTTTTAGCATTGCATGAATTCTGATAGGTTTGAGAGAAACTTTAAAGTTGTGTATTCTCTGATTTTGAATAGGAAGAATAATTTTGCTTCAGTGGAACAGGCACATTGACGAACCACTGCTATGAAGTCCTACTTCTGGTTAGAAACTTATGATGGTTCGATCCAGCAAGTAGAAGAAGAGGTTGCTATGGTTATCCCAATGATTTGCAGAGAATTGTTTCAGAATAGCATGGGTTCAACAGAGAAGAGTGCTATTTCACTTCCCCAACGAGTCAACAATACAGATATATTAAGCTTAATACTCGAATATTGCCGGTTTCACCAAGTACAGGGTCGCTCTAATAAAGAGCGCAAATCTTTTGATGAAAAGTTCATCCGAATTGATACAGGAAGGTTATGTGAGTTGGCTGCTGCTGCTGACAGTTTAAAACTGAAACCTTTGGTTGATCTCACCTGCCGTGCACTTGCTCGGATGATTGAAGGGAAAACACCGGAGGAAATTCGTGAGACATTTCACATACCTGATGATCTCACGGAGGAGGAGAAGTTGGAGCCTTTAAGAAACACAACTGATGATTCACGAATCAGGCTGCTTAATCGACTTTATGCCAGAAAGAGGAAACAATTAAAGCAAAGAGAGAAGCAGAAGACTTCTGATGTTGAAGAAGAGCGGATGGACGCTGAATGCTCTGTCGACGATCTGTTGTCGTTTATCAATGAAGATTCAAAAGCGGGTAAAGCTCCTAAACATAAAAAGAGAAACCGTAAAAGGAAAGATCAGAAAAAAGAATCATGTACAAACAATGATAAAGACAAGAAGGAAGTTCCTCGTGCACTCCTAAACGGTGAAGTAAGCACCAGTTCTAGTCAGACTTCAGAATTCCAAGATTTAGCAGATGAATCAACTAGAATCGATTTCGATTATGACATTGATGATGATGAGCTAGACCCAGCGATGAAGGAAGAACTCGATAGGGAGGTGGAGGAATTCGCTAGGAGATTGAATTTAGATTGGACTGAGAGAATGCAGGAGGTCCTGTCATTAGCGCAAGAAGGAAGGCTTGCTCCCATCTCACAGAAAGGTAACAATTCCTTGACTAGACACCATACCCTAGTAGGTTAGACCAGCTGTATGGATACGACTTGAAAAGTGGCTACTGAAGAGTTCCACAAAAATAGAGGTCTCGATGCTGTTTTTTTTTTTTTTTTAGTTCTATTTTGATGCTGTTTTCAAACTTTCGTATGTGTTTTTCTTTTCTTTCAAAATATTCTTTATTTACATAGGAATGAAGTTTTGGTTCCAGACTGGAACCTATGTAATGTTCAGTGCTGATAGAAAATTTACAATTTTATTTCCGACAGAAAAAAAACAAAACAAACAGTCTTAGCTGTGGGACTATAGGTTGCTTTGCATGTATCCACCGCTCATCCTGACTGTAACACTAACCTTCTATCAGGCAAGTGATTAATGTTCTCAATTTTGAATCTACATTCCCAATGCTTCCATCGAAATTGAATGTGTATTATGCACCGCCCATGCTAATGTGTAAGTTTACATCCACTTCTTGGACAGATTGTGGCCACTCTACTCGCAATTGCTACCTCTTCTGCGCAATGCAGTTTCCTTGCAATTCTCGGTTCCACGTTCCTGGAACATTATTGTGGTTTTGCTGTAACTTTTGGTGGTAACAAATACAGGAAATATGAGATTCTAGCTTAGGAAATCAAAAATAAAAAATCAATTTTTTGGCATGACACAGTTGACACCCCAGATTCTTGACAACTTGACCACAAAAACCGTGTTTGACCGAAAATCAGCTAATCTATTGTTTTCCTACATCTAAATATTGGTCTTTCTTTTGTCAATCAACATTATCTTTTTTCGGTTCTTATAATGTCGTTATCATCAATAACTCTCAAACTTCAGCATGCCCGATTAGGAATTTGTTCTCTATTGGGAAAATTCTATTTCTAGGATGATTCCAATAAATATCTAAACCTATAAATAGGAGTGCGACCCTTTGGTTTTAGCATCGCATAAATTCTGATAGGTGTGAGAGAAATTCTAAAGTTGTCTGCTTTTCAATAACAAGGTTATATTTTTCTATGGAGTCTTACATCTGGTTACAAACTTGTGATGGTTCAATCCAGCAAGTAGAAGAAGAGGTTGCGCTGCTTATCCCAAAGGTTTACAGAGAAGTGTTTGAAAATAGCATGGGATCGACAAAGAAATATGCTATTTCACTTCCCCAACGAGTCAATACAAATACATTAAGATTAGTACTCGATTATTGCCGGTTTCACCTAGTATCAGGTCGCTCTGATAAACAGCCCAAATCTTTTGATGACAAGTTCATCAGAATTGATTCCGAAAGTTTATGTGAGTTGGCTGCCGCAGCTGACAGTTTACAACTGAGACCTTTGGTTCATCGCACCTGCCTAGAATTTGCTCGGATGATACAAGGGAAAACACCAGAGGAAATTCGTGAGAAATTTCACATACCTGATGATCTCACGAAGGAGGAGAAGTTGGAGGCTTTAAAAGGAGACATAGCTGATGACCCGCGAATCAGAATGCTCAATCGAATTTATGACAGAAAGAGGAACGCATTAAAGGAGAATAAAAAGCTGCACAAAATTGCTGATGAGGTTATAGAACAGCAGCAGGTGGACGAACGATCCATTGAGGATCTGTTGTCATTTATCAATGATGATTCAAAGGCGGTTAAAGCTCCTAAACGTAAGAAGAGAAACCCTCGTAAAAGGAAAGACGAGCTAAAAAACTCATGCAGAACCAATGGTAAAGACAACAAGAAAACTGATGCCACACTACCAAACGCTGAAATAAGCATCAGTTCAAGTCAGACATCAGAATTGCAAGATTTGGTAGATGACTTAACTAGAAACGTCGATTTTGATTTTGATGACATTGAGGAGAACGATGAGTTAGATCCTGTGATGAAGGAAGAAATCGATAGGGAGGTAGAGGAATTCGCAAGGAGATTGAATTTAGATTGGCCTGAGAGAATGCAGGAGATCCTCTCGTTAGGACAAGAAGGAACGCGTGCTCCCACTTCACAGAACGGAAACGGTTACTACCCTGCCCTAGTAGTCTAGATCATTTTCCCTATTTGTAATAAAATATCTTAGACTATCTCCCTCCATTCAACTTTCTTTCAGTAGCACTTTCATGTTTTGGATCACATAGTACGAAATAACACGCGCGTGAAATCCGCAAATCCTTCTTTTTTAATACTAAGAAAGAAATCTATTGGATACTGGAATTGGTTACACTATGCATGTCAGTATATAATGCCTCCACAATAAAATTTGGTTATACTTTATCCAACAACTAATCTGAAATATACGAGAACGTTTTTCCAGCTTATCAGCCGTTTTATGGAACTTTCTATTGATGATAGATTTGCAAGTCTGTAATGATGCTTGCTAAGAAAACTAATAATATCTAATATCAGTGCCTATGATTCCCATATGACCCTTTGGTACTCTCCATTAGCGGCTGCTACTACATTCTGAGCATCAACCTGAAATCTCACTTGTTGTAAGTTGAGTTTTTCCTCCCAAAATATTGCATTTTTCAGTCCATGTATCTCTGCTTGCTCAGCATCTAGGTATCCACATTCATGGATCCAACGTCCTTGTTCAAACTCATCCGCAGAATTGCGAAGTATTAGTCCCATTCTTGTATGGTTTACAAATAAAATAGTTTTGTATGAGGCTTCACAACATATAGGAGAAGTTAGTGCTCAGGAGGTATCCATTTATCATGTGTAGAATTATTGGAGTTGTTGCTTCTATCAATCCTGTGTGTTCTCGTCATACATGACCTTGTCATGTTATTTAGATATTGAATGCTATGGATTACTTTTATAGGATTTGGTTTCTTTTCATAAAAAACAGGATTTGGTTTCTTTTCATAAAAAAACATTTGAAGCACTCCTTCCATATTTCCCAACTAGCCTTTTCCATCTTAACTATCCAATCTTTATCCAGTTTAGTGAAGTCATTTGTGAAGTAATCCAATTGTCTACACTAGTATCAGCAGCCTCCATACTTCGTCTAGCTCCAGGATTGAAGTCCACAGAACACGGATAAATGGAAATTTCCATATTATGTGTTCAGTTGTCTCCACTACTTGATGACACAGACTGCAATATTCTCCACTAAAATGCATTACTCCGGCTCATGTGATCGCTTGATGGGATTATATCATTCATGTATTTCCATAGGAAAGTAATGATTCTACGCAAAGTTTCTAGATTCTAGAGCTTCTTCCATAGTGTTGCCATATTAGTATCGTAAGTCACAGCTGCACTGGTCATTATATCTACTAGTTTCTTGTAAGCATATTTGACAGAGAGCATTCCATTTCTCGGAAGTGTCCATATCAATCTATCTTTAGAGTTTTTCTTTACTCTTATATTTAAAATTTTCCTATCATCCTTAGGAGAGAAAAGCTGTTGTATTACTATGAATTTCCAAGATCTGTGTGTCTTGATCGATTAAATCTCTAACTGCCAGTTCAAAATTGTTAGAAATTGAGTTCAATCAAGACTTTGTGGTCTTTGACCTATAACAGGAAAGTGAGAGTTTGTTCTAGAAGGAACTAAAATGTTCTGTTAGTTTTACTTGCATAAGAAGTTGTTTGGTTTGCTTGGTTAGTTTGTATTTCCTTTTGTTATAAGTTCAGTATTTTTGGAATTTTCGTAGGCGGTTTGGTTTAGTATAAGTACTATCTTTGAGTTATTGAGTTTTGTAAGCAATAGTACGAGTTCTTAATTGAATCTTCTTGGCTTCAACTTCTTCTTGTTTATAGTTTTTTCCGTTATTTGTGTGTTGCATTATTCTTGATCAGTAGGAGGAAGAATTGGGTTTAACATTTGGCATCGAGAGCCAGAAGATCGTCGTAGGTTGTTAGGGTTGTTAAGAAGATGGCATCCAACATGAATCCGATCAAGGTATTAGTCTTTGATGGCTAGAATTTTGAGCATTGGAGAATACGAATGGAAAATATATTCCTGTTTCAAGAAGTTTGGGATATTGTCGACACAGGATATGAAGAACCAGCTGCAGCAAATGGTCTTAATCTAGAATAGACAACTACTCTAGCTGAGAACAAAAAAAAGAACTCTAAAGCTACATATATCCTACATCAAGGAATTCTTGAATATATCATGGATAAAGTAGTTTATATAAAGAAAGTTAAGAGAGCTTGGGACTATTTGACAAGTTCTTATAAAGGGTCTGACAAAGTGAATAAGCTACGTTTGCAAACCATAAGAAGAAAGTATGAGCTTTTGCAGATGGACTCAACTGAGTTGATAGCAGATTTATTCTCTAAAACATAGATGATACTGCAATTATAAAAATATATTGCGTAGTTTACCTAAAAAATTTGAGTCAAAAGTAACCGTCATTGAAGAATCTAATACATTTTCTGATCTGAAGATTGATGAAGTATTAGGCTCATTACAAGCCTATGATCAGTGAATGCTAGAGAAATCTGTTATTCGACCAGTTGAAGAAGCTCTTCAAAGTCATATAAACTGGAATAAAAGAAAACAGTCTAACTCGACTAAATCTCAAGGAGGATTTAATTCATCTCAAGGGAAATTCAATCCATCTCAAAATCAAGGAAAAGGAAAATACAAGAAAAATCTCGACAAAACAAAGATTCAATGTCGGGAGGGTGGCGAATTAGGTCACTTTTATATTGAATGTATAAGGTTTTCTAAACAAGATAGTGCTGATAAAAAAGTGAACGTGATAGAAGAGGAAGAATATGAAGTTTTGTTGATGGCATGTCATCCAAGTGAAGAACAAGCACATCACAAATGGTTTCTAGATAGTAGTTTTAGTAATCACATGAGTGGATTAAAAGATTTGTTTGTTGATTTGGATGAGACAATAAGAACATATGTGAAGTTTGGAAATAATGCCTAAGTACCAGCAATGGGAAAACGAAGGATAGTTATTTTTTAGAAGAATGGTTCTCAAGCTTATATAATAGATGTGTTTTATTTGCTTGGGCTACATCAAAATTGCTGAGTATGGGACAACTTTTTCGAGAAAGGATATTCAATGCGCATTGAAGGAGGCATCTAAATAATTCATGATAAAAGAAAAAGACTCATTGCAAAGGTGCAAATGACCAAAAATAGTTTGTTTCCACTAAATATAAATTATAATGAAGAACAATGCTATAGTTCTTCTATGGATGATGATACTTGGTTGTGGAATATGAGGATGAGACATGTGAAATTTGAGAGTTTACAACAACTTGAGAAGAAGGAGATGGTTTGAGGATTTCCAAACATAACTCTTCCTAAAGATAAGCGTGAAGACTTTATGTTTGGAAAGAAGCATAGAGATCCTTTTCCAGCTGGGAAATCTGTAAGATCTGAAGAACGGTTGGGATTAGTTCACTCTGATTTATGTGGACCAATAAAAGATTTCTCTAGAGGTGGTAACAGGTATTGATGATTTTAGTAGAAAAGGTTGGGTTTTCTTGATAAGGCAAAAGAGTGATGCTTTTGAATACTTTAAGAAGTTTAAATCTTATGTTGAAAATCAAGTTGGCAAGAGAATCAAAGTGCTAAGAACTGATAGAGGCACTGAGTATATTGCAGTTAATAATTTCTTGAAAGACAATGGAATTGAGCACCAAGTCACAACAAGACACACACCACAATAAAATGGAGTGGCGGAAAGGAAAAATAGAACTATCATGGAAATGGTTAGAACTATGAGATGAGCTAAAGGGTTGCCAAAGAATTTTGGGGAAAAACAGTTTCTTGTGCAACATATATACTGAATAGATGTCCAATTAAGAGTTTTTTGGAAAAAAAATCTAGAAGAGAAATGGACAAGAAGGAAACCAAGCATTATACATATGAAAGTGTTTGGTTGTGTAGCATACTCACATGTTCCAGATCAGATAAGAAAGAAACGGGATGATAAGAGTAAAAATTGCATATTTGTTTTCTTTAATAGTCAAACAAAAGGGTATAAACTGTTTAATCCTACTATAAACAAGAATATTGTGAGTAGAGATGTGATTTTTTGATGAACAAGGTCAACGGGATTGGAATGAAAAAGTTGCACCTCCAACAGTGACAACAATATTAGTTGATATTCAAGAAGAAAATACACAAGTAGACACTGAAGTTATGCTTCCAACACTAACAAAATCTACCACATCCGCTGCTGAAACTCAAGAAAGGTCGACAAGACCAACAATAAATTGTGTATTACTAACAAGTTTACAAGACTTTGTTCTTAACAAAGATAGTGATAATATTGATGAAGAATTGATCAACTTTGCACTCTTTTGGGGACTGTGATCCTATGACTTATGATGAAGCTTCACAAGATCAAGGGTGGATACAGGCTATGAATGAAGAGATACATGAATAGAGAAGAACAATATTTGGAAGATTACAATTTTTCCCGATGGAAAGAAAGCAATAAGTGTATAATGGGTGTTTAAAACTAAGTTTAGATCCAACATAGAAGTAGAAAGATTAAAGGCTATATTGATGGTTAAGGGGTACAAAAAACAACCATGAATTGATTATTTTGAAGTGTATTCTCATGTGTCTAGCCATGATACTGTTCGAATAATTGTTTCTTTAGAAGCATAGTATAAATGGAATATCTTTCAAATGGATGTGAAATCTGTTTTCTTGAATGGAATACCTGGGGACTATGTTGTAAAAGGCGAACGACTTTGGCGCTTAAGCTCCAAAGGCGCTCTAAGCGTAGGGTCGGCTCCTGGGAAAAAAAAGGCTCCCAGGCGCCAAAATAAAGCTTGTTATGTTGTTTTTTAAATCTCGGGCGCACGCCTGGGACGCCTTAGGCACCAAAGGCGCTAGGCGCTGGGCTTCGTGCCTCACCTTGCCTCGCTCCTTTTACAACATAGCTTGGGGAGGAAGTTTATATGGAGCTGCATGCTGGATATGTTGTGGAAGGAAAAAAAGATCAAGTGTATAACCTTAAGAAAGCTCTTTATGGTTTGAAGCAAGAACCACGAGCATGGTACACGAGAATTAATGAATACTGGATTTGAGAAATGTCCATCTGAGCACACTTAATATGTGAGATTTGGATGTGAAAATGATTTTTTTATGGTCTATCTATATGTGAATGATCTCATATTCACAGGCAATAATATACAGATGATTGATGAATTGGGGAGGTTATGATCATACAGTTTGGGATAACTTATTTGGGTAAGATGTCTTACTTTCTTGGAATTGAAGATTTACAGACTGATGATGGTATCTTTGTTTCTCAAAAAGATATGCAAAGGATATCTTGAAACGTTTTAACATGAGAAATTGTAAACCAATTGTAACTCCATTAGAAGGAAGATTGAAATTATTAAAAGGAGGAGGAGGAGAGCTAGTTGATCCAACTTTGTATAAAATATTGGTTGGTAGTTTTAAGTTTTTAACTGCTACAAGACCAAATATTGTGCATGGATTTGGAATAATTAGTCGTTTTATGGAAGCTCCTCGACAATCATCTTTACAAGTAGCAAAACACACATTGCGTTATCTCAGTGGCACTATGGATATATGGATATTTTATACATCATCAGATGAATATGAATTGATTGGATATACTAACAGTGACTGGGATGGAGATATTGAAGATATGAAGAGTACTTCAGGCTATGGTTTTCATATTGGATCAAGCTTCTTCAGTTGGTCATCTAAAAAACAACAGGTGGTTGCACTTTCATCAGCTGAAGCGGAGTATATAGATGTTGCTTCTTGTGCTACTCATGCAATATGGTTAAGAAGAATATTAGAATTCTTAAATCATAAGAAGAAAGGTCCTACGGAGATTGTGTGTGACAATAATTCAACTATTGCACTCACAACGAATCCAGTTTTTCATGAAAGAAGCAAGCCTATTGATATTAAACATCATTATACTCGTGAACTAGTAACAAATAAGGAGATTATTATGAGGTTTTATCAAAGTAAAGAACAGATTGCCGTATTTTCCCAAAAGCTTTGATGGCCGAGACTTTTATTAATTTGAGAGTAATGCTGGGAATGACAAGTTTAGGTCCTGTTTGGTATAGTTTTCAAAAACAGTTTTCTGTTTTTAAAAACAGAGAAAACAGAAAACAGGAGAAAACGCGTTTGGTAAGGACATTTTCAGAAAATGTTTTCTATCTGTTTTCTGTTTTTAAAAACAAAAAATGAAAACAACAAATTATTGTTTTCTGTGTTTTCTCTTTTTTTCTTTTCTTTATTCTTTTCTTCTTTTCAGAACAAAGTAAGAGATGGGGAATGCCTGCAAGTGAGTCATGGCTAATATCACTATCTCTTAGACGAATCTTTACATTTGATCCGATTTAGTTGGTTTTCCTTTTTTTCAAAAACAGTTTACCAAACAATTTTTAGAAAATGAAAACAAGGAAAAAAGGGTATGTTTTTAAAACAGTGGAAAACTATTTTTGAAAACTGTTTTTGAAAACTGTACCAAACAGGCCCTTACAGTCTTGAATTGAGGGAGACTTTGTTCTAGAAGGAACTAGAATATTCCGTTAGTTTTACTTGCATATGAAGATGTTTGGTTTGCTTGGTTAATACGTATTTCCTTTTGTTAGAAGTTTAGTATTTTTGGAATTGTCCTAGGCGGTTTGGTTTAGTATAAGTATTGTCTTTCAGTGATTGAGTTTTGTATGCAATAGTACGGGTTCTTAATTGAATCTTCTTGACTTCAACTTCTTCTTGTTTATATTCTTATAAGCATCATAGTTTATATTCTTCGAGTTTTTCTAAACCTTAAGGCGGTTAAAATTGCCATAGTAGACATAGTAGTATATCATGGAGTGACATGAGAAGTATGTACGAAATCCCAACGTTAAAAGGATTTCATTCCAAGCTGTCAGGATTGGGGCTAATTCGATTGCTTACATTCTCACATCTCATGCTGCAAAGCCTCGTGTTCCACGATAAGTATTTGCTAACGTAGTGTCATGATCGTGAAGCAGCTTACATGTAAATAAATTGTCTTATGTGTTCATAAGTCCTTACTAAGTAATAATGCCTAAGGATGTGTTAACTGTTAAGCTCTTTTTCTTTGATTGTCTTCTCGCTTCAAGAATCTGGAACGGCCTCCAACCTTCCTCTGCCTCCATCCTCCAATATGGAATTGTTAAGCACTTTGTCTTGTTACTGATGCAACAATGGAGATTTCTCAAACCTCGGGTAGTGGACAGAGATATTTGTCTCTTCTGGTCAGTTGCTGCACTGGGTAATATGGAATGAAAGAAACGCTAGCCTATTTGATGAAAATTCAATAACAGTTATCATATTTGTCATCAAAATGGTAAGACGCTTCTACTGTCATTGGCTGCAGCTGCACTATTCACTCTTCACTCTTCTACAGTTCTACTGTTAGAATTTCAAAGTCATCAACATTCATGTGGAATTTGTTGTATCGAAGTTAGAATTCAGAAAATGGTGCGCTTAAATTCCAGGTAATTCTGTCGAAAGCCTAGAACAAATACTGGATAATATTGATGGGATAGTATATTATTGAGCCCCAATTCATTCAATCCCGAGATATAACCTTTTCCTTCACTCGGTGGTTATTTTTCTTCTGCTTTTTTTTTCCTGTGTAGGTAGTAATTATTTGACATAGAAATTGATCGGATTCTTAGTCTGTTACATGAATATAACAATATTATTTCAAAACTATTGTTAATCTTTTTTTTTCCATAATACATAGGTTCCAATACCATCACATAAAATCGTAGGAAGTCAGCCGATGGTACTTACCATCCATTAACGTTTAACCCAACCAGGAACCATGAATCCAATCATAATGCAGCCTCAATTCATGGAAAACCGGAACCAATGATCTCATGTGTACTTCTAGAGTAGGTAAACAATGTTTCCTTTTCCTATTAATTTGTCCGCACCACCATCCCTCGTTATAATGCGTCTACTGACACATGAAAATCAAAAAACAGCTATGATGGTCGGATTTGGTTGATGTGAACCACCTCCGTAACCGTTAGTAGGCTTTGTTCATCATTAGTTAACAAAGTTGAGTTTTCTATTGCAATGTTTTCTTACACATTTCGCATTATCTTACCTTTGTAATGCGAACTGAAGAACCCTTCTTCATTAACGCTGGCTTCCACCGAATCTCCAACGTTCAGTACCGGTTTTATCGTAGATATCTTTTGTGACCAAGCCTTCCATTTTGTGTATGAAATGGCATAAGACTCAATGGTTTTTGTTTGTTATGATACGTAAAGCATAGTAAAAAATGCTGTAGAAAATGTCTGTGAAGTATTGTTGTCCGGGGTTATTTGTATATATGTGAATCGATATATGATTAATTATAAATTTCTAACTGGATACTTTTTCAGGAATATGATGGTGGGTGAATATTTTCCTTTCCTTTCAGATGATTCTCCAAAAGTTACTGGAATATTCTCATCTAGGTTGAAGAATCGGAAATGACTCCACGGGTTTGATCTATTTGGGGATGCGTCAACGGTTGTTTCCTTGTTCCTTTAAAAGTCATGGGTAATATCTTCCCAGAATTTCCCCAGAAGACTATTGTTCATTATCTTTGCATCATCCCATATTATTAGGTCTACCCTGCACATAACGCTGCCAAATGCGTTCCCTTTAATATGTCACATACCGAGTTTTCACCAAGCTCTAGGGGTATATTAAATGTAGGATGCGTTGTCCTCCCTCAAGGCAATGTGCCATAGAGTAACTAGTCCGTCATACATATTGTGTCTTTCTTCTTCTTTAAGTTTATCATATTTCTTCTCCGTGAGAACGCACTTCTTATGTTTTTTCACTCCAATATCGTTGGGTCCTTTTGTGCATCTGTAGAACATAAAGAATTTTAAAGTTAATTTTTGTTGTTGTGCACTCTGTTTTAAATTGTATTTAGGTTGATATTATCACAAACTTCAGAATTCAATTCATCTTCAATGAAAAAATGTTAATTCATCAGATACACATCAAATATATCCTAAAAGAAATTAGGAAATTATAACGAAATCCCCTGCATCTCATCTTGATTAAATTATTACCTTCTTATGAGCATAGATTACCGACAAATCCATCAAATCAAGACTCAAGAAAAAAGTTATCGAAAGATATTTAGTTCGTGTAGATTAGATTACATAAAGAATTACGCGTCGGCTGTGTTGTCGCTTACTAATACAATTTGCAGGTTAACCCTTCCGAAAAGGGTTAAGTGACCAAATGCCCCAAAATGGACCACAAGGTTGTGAAAATATCCCGAACGTTAGATAAAAGATTAAAATGCCTAAAAATCTTATCAAAATGTCCCAATCCGTTACTTTTGCCGTTAGATATGGTTAAGTAGCCAAATTACACAAGGGGGACTATTTTGGATTCTACCAATTTACCCACAATTGAGATTTTGACACGTGGCAACTCTATAAAATGGACGGTCGCAGATGAAGGGATATGTTTACCCACCAGTGACATCATTTCAAATTAACGGCTACAGATTAAGTGCACAATTCGAAAATAAAGCGCAGATAAACTGAAATTATGTCAACTCATGAATTAAGAAATAAAACCATGATTGTTTCCATACATATTAAAACCATAGCTTCATATATAAAAAAACTGTTAACACTCTTAAACATAAACTCAGGCCTATCATCAGGATGACACTCATATGTATGTACATTAGGAAAATTCACCTGGCCATCTACATACCCATGTACTTGGTTATCTGCAACAAATGCTTGTGTTGGAATATCTTGCTCTTCAGGTACGTCGTTGTCTACAACAAATGCTTGTGTAGAAATAACTTTCTCTTCATGCACAAAATCAGGTGTTGTTGTTCTCATATCATGCTTCTTAACATGGTTATTATCTTGTTTATTAAGTCTTGGACTTCTCCTAACCTCAACCTTTTATTAAGTTTTCTTCTTCACTGGACTGATAAAATTAGTCATACCACTTACCCCATTAACACTATCAGTATCACAACAAAACCCCATTCTAATTGTGTAGGAATAATTGGAGTGAACCACAGTCTTGCCAAGTTGTCTTTGTCTGGTTTCCCATTTTTCCAAAATGAAATAAACATTGTTTCTGATTCACACTCATCACATGCATTCCCATCCTAATCATTAAATAAAAACAGTTCAAGTGTAGGATCCATACCCTGTTCATTCACCAACCTGCTCTTTAGCATAGCCATGAAAACTTCTCCATTTGTGCCATCTTTACAACCAAAACAATACAAGTCCTTAAACATTTAACAAAAATGAAACAATAATCAGTTATAACAATATCATGGTTAGCACACCACACCACAATGCAACAATAAAAAAACAACTGAATCCCATAAACGATCTGCCTGTGTTCTGGCGTCGTGAAACAGGTGCATATGGTCATAGTTCTAGAGTCAATAAATTAAACATTCAGTAAAAATAATGAACAAAAATTAATTTTGTGTCTGTGATGTTCCGGTGGGGGACAAGGATAACAAAGCCTGAAAACATCTCTACGAATGATATTCTGCTCTCTGGTGAATAATAAAGCAGCAAACCTGATGTTAAATTTTTATAATCCCTATAGTACAAATACTACTCATACTAACAAAGCTCGCTGGATCTTGTATTTTGTTTATTAACATTCCATTCTGTCCATGTGCAAGAATTGGTGTGATACACACATAGTACAAAGCCAACTCATACTAATTTTTTTCAACTGACTGAGTGGACTGGATATACATGCATTAAGTACCTTTATGTGGCATTCTTTTTTAATGAA
This sequence comes from Papaver somniferum, assembly GCF_003573695.1. Taxonomy (NCBI): domain Eukaryota; kingdom Viridiplantae; phylum Streptophyta; class Magnoliopsida; order Ranunculales; family Papaveraceae; genus Papaver; species Papaver somniferum. Next base: position 1,359,968 of record NW_020650859.1, on the reverse strand, counting down.
ACATGATATTTTTTCAAATGGAAGATTCACAGAGCATCATTTCATACATATTAGAAAGAATGAATCCCATATACAGACTCATCATACATATTTGTTGTGTCTAAAATTCTTTATAATTTCAGAAAGATATGGCTCCAAATACATGTATTATCAAAATATTCAGAGTATTCTAAGAGTGTCCCAATAAGTTACATAAATTAATTTGCTTACTTTTCAAATATCAAGCCCACTTACCCTACTAATCAAAATGCCGAATGATGAGTGCCAAATATTGTATATATTTACCCCTTTTTGTTGGCATTTAACTCATCTTTTGCGCATTAATTCTACATTTTATCCCATATCCTGTATTTTCATTGCTTTCAAGAATAAATATTTTTCTTACTTAATTTTGCATTTTTAGGCAATAAATAAAGTCTGGATGAATTGCGGAGCGGAATAGAGCAGAAAAGTAGTGAAAAGCAGGGAGGAATTACGCAAGGAAGCCGCGAAGAATGTTGTGCACAAGACCAAGAGGGTAGAAATGGGCTCAAGAAGGAAGAATTGCTCTCAAAGAAGTTATGGGCCTGGCATACCTAAGGCCCAAAACCCTTTCTCAAACCCATTTCCACTACCCAAGCCCGTATCGGATTTCAGCCGTCAGATCGAAGCATCTCAGCATCCTACGGTCGCTCCATCATCGCACATCAAACTCCGAAGCTCCCGCTGAACATCGCAACGCCCATCTCCATCTTGGGCCGTCCTTTTCGTTGCATTCCTCCATCCGACGGTCGCTACCCGCAGATTCACATCTTATCGTTGGATCTACCTACCATTGTCACATCCTACGGATCATATCGAGATACATCATCTCTCGCTGCAACCGCTACACACCACAACACCAAACACCCTACACCTCTACCAAACACCCTACACCTCTACCAAACACCCCCTTCTTCCCAAATCATCGACCACTCTCTGCCACCCCCAGTTCCAGAACCACCACCACCTGCTCTACCCTGCCACCACCTTCCCCGACCATCTCAGTTCTCCTCGAGCCGCTCCTCACCATCTCCCACGACAGCAGACCAAACCATCAGTTGAACCCCCTAGTCTCTCTTTCTCCATCATAGCTTCTTCATACCTAGATGCTACAATTGAGAGAGGCAGACTTAGGGTTTCCCCTCACAGTCGATTAAGGACAATTGGAGCAGGAGATGGAGTGGCAGAAGCAAGACAAGGCATGGGTTGAGTCCAATTGCATCAGAGGGTGAGTAATTTTCATTAATTTTAAAAACCCTAATTTTTAAATTTGGGGATTAGCCCAATTAGGGTTTGTAGGATTATAACTTCCATGTAAAAACTATAAATGTAGAAGGTGTGTGTGGTAGAGAAGCTCTCTGGCTAGCCAGGACATTTTGATTACATTAATTCTAAAATTTCATTTTGGCAACAGTGTATGTGTGAAATTGGTTATCAGTTGATTTTTGTGGAAAATATGTGTGCATTATCTTTGTATGTTTGTAGTAAAATGTGGAGCATGAGCTAAATTGCACTGAACTAGGGCTCTGATGAAGACTAGTGTAATGTTAGATGATGCATGGTTAGGATAGAGATCTTCTAGCAATTTTATTTGAGCAATGAGAAGTGCTCAGTGCTTTGGCATGCTTGTGATTGATTGTTCTGTCAAAAGACAATCAATTCTAGGGGCATATCAGAAGCAAGCTGTTCTTCATCTCATTCTAGTTGTATGCTTAGGAATTCCATTTCAACTTTGACTGCATTGTTTGATATAGGCACTTGGTGAACTCAGCTGCCTTAGTAACTCCAATCTCATTTTACAGTCACTTTCTGTAACTCTCTCTCTATTTTGTTTACTGCCATCTTAAGTGTTTGTTCATTGTTGGTTGAATTTGTGCAACTCCTAGTCTGCTGTGCACTGTATGTAGTGCATTGCTCTCCTCTGCCCTTAGCTTATAAGCTTTGGTTATTGCATTGCCACCTTAGTATCACTCTCTCATTGTTCACTGCCTTTGCCTTAGGCCACTGCCATTGTTTCACTGTAACCTCTTTGTTCACTGCCCTGTCACTGTTACTTAGAGAAATAGCTTAGGAACTTCACACACACTCAAGTCTCTGTGGTTCGACCCTGCTTGCCCTGTTCTATACACTAGACCCTGTGCACTTGCAGGTATAGTTTGTGACTCTTTCCAAGGGCCACCAAGTTTTTGGCGCCGCTGCCGGGGATTTGGCTGTGCTGTTTTTGAAGTTCATTTAACTCTATATTCTTGCATCTTGCTGCTGTAACTTCCTGCCTTGATTCTATTACTGAGCTGATTCTATATTCTGTAGCATCTTGCATCTTGCTGCCTTGAAGTTCACTTAACTCTTAAGTACTGAGCTGATTCTATTGATTCTATTGTTGTTGTTCTATCTTCCTGCCTTGCTCCCCTTGCTGCTGTAGCTCCTGTTGCTGCTGCTGCTGCTGTTGCTGTGCTGTTGTTGCTGCTGCTGCTGGGCTGCCAAGGCTGCTGCTGCTGCCAACTGAAGTGAAGCTGGGCTGCCAACTGAAGTGAAGCTGCTGGGCTCTGCCTCCTTCTGGTGGGCTTGTACTTAACTCAAGTGGGCTTGCACTCCTCTGAGTTGGGCTTCGCCATCTTCTGCTGCTGGGCCCTGCCTCCTTTTGTTAACTGGGCTTCTGGTCTCTTGTTACTGAGCTGAACCCAACTCAACTGGGCTTCACCACTGGTTCTGCCTACTGCTGCTGGGCTTGTGCGGGAGCTGTGTAGGACGATCCTAAAAGCCCAACTGGGCTGTGCAACTAAAAGGGAACAAAAGCCTAACTAGGCTTCCCTCCTTAACCAAGTAAGCCTAAAACCATGAGTAACCCACTTGGGCCTCATTAAATATTCAAATTGGGTTTGTAATAATTAATTTACTTTTATTTTTATTTTTTATTTTTGGGATTGTAATAATTATTTTCATTTTTATTTCTTTTTTGTATTTTCTTTTTCTTTTATTTTCTTTTATTTTTTCTTTCATGGGCTTCTAATTATTATGATTGTTTTTATTTTCTTTTATGGGTTGTGCTAATGTATGCTAGGTTTAGTTCAAAAAAAAAAAAATCTTCCTAAACCCAAATTTTAAACCAAAAACAAAATCCCTATTAAAACCAAAATTCCACTCCTTAAAACCAAATTCCACTTAACCCTTTCAAAACCAAACCTTATGGGCCCTGTTTTCTTCCTTATCTGTGGGCTTGTTATTTCATGAGTGGGATATGATTGTAACCTTTAGAGACCAATCAAATAGACTAGTTAGAGTAAATCAATAGACCCAATTGACATACCCACAACTTCTGAGGAAAACACACCGGACCAATCTGAAACAATGGGAGAACCCCGTACCCTCAAGGATTATATGTACCCAACTAGAGCCAGTCAACCTTCTTGTATTGTGCTACCCGAGGCTAATGGCCATTATGAGCTGAAATCAAGCACAATACAGATGCTCCCTATTTTTAGAGGTGTTGAGAATGAAAACCCTTACCACCACGTGAGAGAATTCGAGGAAATTTGTGGAACTCTGCGTTTCACTCAAATGTCCGACGAAACCCTAAAGTTAAGGCTCTTTCCTTTCTCCCTGAAAGATAAGGCAAAGGCCTGGCTGTATGCTTTACAGCCTCAATCCATCATGACATGGGATGACCTCATAAAGGAGTTTTTCAAAAAGTTTTTCCCGAATCACAAGACTGCGACAATTCGTCAAAGTCTGAATAGCTTTGTGCAATTAGAGGGTGAGACCTTAGCTAGATACCTGGAGAGATTCAATGAATTATTGCTCCAATGTCCCCATCATGGTTTTGAAAAATGGAGACTTGTGCAAATTTTGTATGGGGTCTAGATGTGTCCACCCGAACAACGGTTGAGTCAATGTGTAATGGTCTATTCGTAGACAAAACTGCTGAGCGTCTTGGGACTTCTTGATTGAAGTAGCTGAAAAGACGCAACAGTGGGAATCCATCCGTGAACCCAGAAAGACTACTTCCGAAGCTAGGCTTTTAGGATTGAAGCGGATTTTGAGGGAAGAGCAAACATGGCATCAATAGTTAGGAGATTAGAAGAGTTAGAACTACATAAAAATTCAAAACCTTCCACCACTACTCTCCGAGAACATGTCGCTTCGTCTGTATGTGCCGCTTGTAACGATCCCAACCATCAATTCCAAAATTGTCCCGATTTGCTTGCAGTCCAGGAATCTAGGCTTGAACAGGCACAGCCATGTTTCAAAAACAAGAGCATAACCCCTATTCACAGACCTACAATCCAGGATGGAGAAACCACCCTAACTTTTCATGGTCCAAAGGACCCACTCAGGGAGGACCATCTCAACCCAATCAGAGCTATCAAAACAATCAGGGATATCAGAACAATCAAGGTTATCAACATCCTAGGAACCCTCAACAACAATCAACTCTCAACAACAATCTATCCTCAACACATACCGACAAGAGATTATCCGCCCTAGAGGAGATGTTCCAGATCTGATGCAAAGTCAGAAAAATCTAGATCAAAAGATGGATCAAATATTGAGAGGAAAAGGGTAAACTTCCTAGCCAACCCCAACAAAATCCAAAGAGGATATTTCAAACAGGCACAACATCCTGCACTGAAACCTCACCCGATCAAGTCCATGCCATTACCACCCTCCGAAGTGGTAAAATCATCGAGAACAACGTGGCGAACCTAATGAATCTGATACAAATTCCACGCTGTCTCCACAACCCCAGAAAACCAAAGAATCTGAGCAAGTTGGAAAGCCTGACAATTCTACTACTGTGAATGTCCCTTTGCCAACTCATTCTCCTGTTGCCCCATTTCCTCAAAGATTGATCTACAACAGAAAAGTACCCATTATAATGAGATGTTAGATCTGTTCAAGAGAGTCAACATCAACATTCCTTTTCTTGAAGCAATTAGGCAAATCCCTGCTTATGCTAAATTCCTCAAAGACTTGTGCACTCAAAAGCGCAAGCTCAATGTGCAAAACGTGCTTTCTTAGCTGAGCAGGTGAGTTCCATCATTCTGAACAAAACTCCACCCAAGTTTAGGGATCCAGGATGTCCAACAATTTCTTGCACTATAGGAGAACACACGGTCAATAAAGCGTTATTAGACCTAGGTGCAAGTGTTAACCTACTGCCATATTCTGTTTATGAGCAGTTAGGTCTTGGGGAGTTGAAGCCAACATCTATCACTCTACAACTGGCAGACCGATCTGTCAAGATTCCTCGTGGAGTGGTCGAAGACGTTTTGATCAAGGTTGACAAATTCTATTTTCCCGTAGACTTCATTGTCTTAGACACTCAACCTGTACAAAACCCAGACTGTCACATTCCTGTCATCTTAGGACGTCCTTTCTTGGCTACGTCCAACGCGATCATTAATTGTCGTAATGGAGTGTTGAAACTGTCTTTTGGCAACATGACGGTAGAATTGAATGTGTTCGATATTAGTCAACAACCTGTGAATCTTGATGATGATGATGTGCATGAAGTTAATATGATTGAAGGATTAATACAAGATTCGTTGACTAACATTCTATCCGTCGACCCCTTTCAAGCATGTATGGAGAACTTTAACTCAGATTCCTATGATGATGCATACTGTAGTGACGTCCTATCCTGCTCGAATCTGTACCTCAAATGGACGTCACTGAAGGAAATATGAAGTGGAACCACCCTTACTCTCTGATTCCAAGCTCATTCCATCCATTGTTGAGCCACCCAAGCTTGAATTGAAAACATTGCCTAGTACGTTGAAGTACGCATTCCTAGGTTCTTCTGACTCTACCTGTCATTATTTCATCATGTTTAGACACGGAACAGGAAAGTAAGCTTTTAGAAGTACTTAAGGAACACAAAGAGGCCTTAGGATGGACCATCTCAGATCTCAAAGGAATTAGTCCCACCATTTGCATGCACCACATTAACCTTGAAGAGAATGCCAAACCATCTAGGGAAATGCAAAGGAGACTTAATCCTAACATGAGAGATGTAGTCAAAGGAGAGATCCTGAAACTACTTGATGCGGGTATCATATACCCAATTCCCGATAGCAAATGGGTTAGTCCCATTCAAGTTGTGCCTAAGAAGTCAGGCATTACTGTTGTTCAGAACGACAAGAATGAATTAGTCCCTACTCGTACAACCACAGGATGGCGAGTATGCATCGACTACAGGAAGTTGAACACAGTAACAAGGAAGGATCACTTCCCGCTCCCTTTCATTGACCAAATGCTAGAACGTGTGTCTGGACACAGTCACTACTGTTTTCTAGATGGCTTTTCCGGTTATAACCAAATCCACATTGCACCAGAAGATCAGGAAAAAACTACATTCACGTGTCCATTTGGGACGTTTGCTTATAGACGTATGCCCTTCGGGTTGTGTAATGCACCTGCTACTTTTCAGCGTTGCATGATGAGCATTTTTTCTGACATGATAGATAGTTTTCTCGAGATCTTTATGGATGATTTCTCTGTTTTTGGTTCCTCGTTTGACGAATGTTTGAAGCATCTTGCCCTTGATATCCAGATGTAAAGAAAAGAACCTTGTTCTAAATTGGGAAAAATGCCATTTTATGGTGAATTCAGGAATAGTTCTAGGACACATCATCTCAGAAAAAGGAATTGAAGTGGATAAAGCTAAAGTTGACCTCATTCAACATCTACCACAACCTTGCTCTGTGAAGGAGATCAGATCATTTTAGGTCATGCTGGTTTTTACCGGCGATTCATCAAAGATTTCAGCAAAATCTCCAGACCTCTGTGCAGTCTTCTCTCCAAAGATGTTGCCTTCAATTTCGATGCTGCTTGTGTGAAGGCATGGGAGGAATTAAAAACCTTCTCACCACTCTCGCGCTCCTATAGTCCGACCACCCGATTGGAAGCTTCCGTTCGAACTCATGTGTGATGCCTCTGATTATGCTGTTGGTGCTGTTTTAGGACAGCGAGTTGATAGACTACCATATGTGATATACTATGCTAGCAAAACCCTTAATGATGCCCAACTCAATTATTCAACTACCGAGAAGGAATTGCTTGCCGTCGTTTTCGCATTAGACAAGTTTAGATCTTATCTGATAGGGTCTAAGATCATCATATACACAGACCATGCGGCTTTGAAGTATCTTCTTTCCAAGAAGGATGCTAAAGCTCGCCTTATTCGATGGATACTCTTATTACAGGAATTCGATCTCGAAATCCGTGATAAGAAAGGTTGTGAGAATGTGGTTGCTGACCACTTGTCTAGATTAACTTTAGAGTCTGTCGATGAATCTGAGCTGATTAGAGAATCATTCCCAGATGAACAGCTGATGTCTATCTCAGACCTTCCTTGGTTTGCTGATATCGTTAACTACCTTGCTGCAGGTAGGATGCCCTCACATTGGTCAAGACAAGACCGCTCTAAGTTTTTGGCTGAAGTTAAACACTTCCTCTGGGATGACCCATATCTGTTTAAGTATTGCCGGGACCAAATCATTAGGAGATGTGTCCCCAACACCGCACAGAAAGATGTGATATCTTTTTGCCATGACCAGGCATGTGGAGGCCATTTCAGTGCCAAGAAGACCGCTGCAAAGATCTTGCAGTGTGGATTCTATTGGCCATCGTTGTTCAAGGATTGCCATGATTATTGCGTTGCTTGTGAACGCTGTCAAAAGCTAGGAAGCATTTCGAGGAGAAACATGATGCCATTGAACCCCATTCTGATTGTGGAGATTTTTGATGTGTGGGGGATCGACTTCATGGGTCCATTCCCTATTTCTGACGGTAGATTGTACATCCTAGTCGCAGTTGATTACGTTTCTAAGTGGGTAGAAGCCATAGCAACCAGAACAAATGACCACAAGGTGGTACTTTCATTTCTAAAGGAAAACATATTCGCACGTTTTGGTACCCCTAGAGCTATCATCAGTGACGGCGGTTCACATTTTCGTAACAAGTACTTTGAGTCTTTAGTACGCAAGTATGGCATAACTCACAAGGTTGCTACTCCGTACCACCCTCAGACTAGTGGACAAGTAGAAGTTTCTAATAGGGAAATTAAGCACATTCTGGAAAAGACGGTCAACCCGTCTAGGAAAGATTGGTCATTAAGGTTGAATGATGCTTTGTGGGCCTATAGAACAGCTTATAAGACACCAATTGGCATGTCCCCCTATCGTCTAGTGTATGGAAAGCCGTGCCATCTACCTGTGGAATTAGAACATCGTGCCTACTGGGCAATCAAGGAGCTGAACTTTTCTCTGGACGAAGCTGGAATTCAACGAAAACTTCAACTCAACGAGTTGGAAGAATTGAGAAATGAGGCTTATGACAGTGCCAAGCTGTACAAGCAGAAGATGAAGATGTTTCATGACAAGCGTATTCTGCGCAAATCTTTCACTCCGGGTCAGAAAGTCTTGCTGTATGACTCCCGATTACATCTTTTTCCAGGAAAACTGCGTTCCAGATGGAAGGGTCCGTACCTAGTACGCACAGTTTTTCCTCATGGAGCTGTAGAGTTGGAGGATGTCTCCAACAAAAACGTTTTCAAAGTCAACGGGCAGAGATTAAAGCCATTCCTTGAGTCATTCCCACCAGACATTGAAACAACCAACCTGGAGGACCCGGTCTATGTGGACTAAACTGGTCCACTCTTTCCCTAAATAACCAAAAAGTTTTTCAAATGTTTTTCTCCCCTAAAAACCAAAAAATTTTCTTTTTCCCATCCAAACCAAATGTCTCCCGACAAAACCAAAATTTTCCAAAAAGTCCAATCCCATTAAAAACCAAATTTTCTTGTAGATAATGTGTTAGTTAAATTTCCTTTTGTATATATTTTGTGCTCATCCATTGTGACTCCTACTATGATGGATTTTTGCCTTGAATAACGGAGTTTTAATCGAGCTTTCGCCGTATAATCGGGTATTCTCTCTCCTTTTACTCTACTCAGCATGTTCCTCTTCATATATTGTTTTATAATTCTTTCCATGTTTTGAAACATTGAGGACAATGTTTAGTTTAGGTTTGGGGGTATAGAGTAGATACCATGATAAATTGTCATAATAGAAAACGAACTCCATCTTTTTGAAAAAAAAAAAAAATTTGAAAAATTCCAAAAAAAAAAAAAAAAAAAAAAATTAAAAAATGAAAAATCATAAAAAATGGAGCTCATTTACCTTGAAATGTTGACTCTTGTGCAAATACGTATTATTGGAGTCTTAGTCTAGATATTTAGGCACCCTGATTCTAGCACAATTCACATAGTGATAAGAAATTTGCACGCGCACGATCTACCAATACATGTATGGCCTCGATCTTCAAGGTGTTGGATAGGAAGTCACGATTGCCAATCACTTTAGAATACTGAACGAAACTGGACTAGCTTGTTCTTTGGTTGGTTGGGATAGAAGATGGAGGTTACATTAAGAAAGACAACCATCGAATTTAACTGGGTGCATCAAAAAGGGCTACCTCTTGCGAAGTGTCATGTAATTTGTATTTCTTGTTGTTCATGTATCAAAAGTGCTATCTAAGCAAAAAAAAAAAAAAAAAAAAAAAAAAAAAAAAAAATCAAGTATTTATCAATTCCATCATCTCTTGTTCCAAAAATAAAAAGAGATTTGTCAATGTAAATAAGAGTCATGTAAATAATCATCTTTTGTTGTTTCTTTTGTAATAAGCAAGGAAGGGTGTATGCCATTGATGTACAACGCGAGTAATTGTGAAATACCTCCAACTCACTCACAATTCTCGTAAAGTCCGGACAGCTAGCTAAATTTCGACCTCAGTTCTTAGCCTGAGAAACTATCTCTTGGTGATTAGTAGTCATAACTTCAGATCTTTCTTTACACATGTGTAGATACACTTTACACTCTTATCACATGTCCTTATTTGTTATCAGTGCTAGGATTGTGCCTTGATAGCTAGATTGACATCTCCATTTTGCTGTGAGCTTAAACTGTTTTGCACATGTCACGTTTGATGGAATCTGAGCTTATATTTTGACCTAGAACTTTGTAGGTACGTTCTAAGCAAACCTTCACGAGACTTCAACTCGTCCACTAGGGACACTTAGTGGTTTAAAAGGCTTAGTGCATACCTAAATGCATTCGAGAGACCAGCGACAATGGTATAGTTAGGATTTCCTTAGTTTTGTTTTACTTGAGGACAAGTAAAATTCAGGTTTGGGGGTATTTGATGAGTGCCAAATATTGTATATATTTACCCCTTTTTGTTGGCATTTAACTCATCTTTTGCGCATTAATTCTACATTTTATCCCATATCCTGTATTTTCATTGCTTTCAAGAATAAATATTTTTCTTACTTAATTTTGCATTTTTAGGCAATAAATAAAGTCTGGATGAATTGCGGAGCGGAATAGAGCAGAAAAGTAGTGAAAAGCAGGGAGGAATTACGCAAGGAAGCCGCGAAGAATGTTGTGCACAAGACCAAGAGGGTAGAAATGGGCTCAAGAAGGAAGAATTGCTCTCAAAGAAGTTATGGGCCTGTCATACCTAAGGCCCAAAACCCTTTCTCAAACCCATTTCCACTACCCAAGCCCGTATCGGATTTCAGCCGTCAGATCGAAGCATCTCAGCATCCTACGGTCGCTCCATCATCGCACATCAAACTCCGAAGCTCCCGCTGAACATCGCAACGCCCATCTCCATCTTGGGCCGTCCTTTTCGTTGCATTCCTCCATCCGACGGTCGCTACCCGCAGATTCACATCTTATCGTTGGATCTACCTACCATTGTCACATCCTACGGATCAGATCGAGATACATCATCTCTCGCTGCAACCGCTACACACCACAGCACCAAACACCCTACACCTCTACCAAACACCCTACACCTCTACCAAACACCCCCTTCTTCCCAAATCATCGACCACTCTCTGCCACCCCCAGTTCCAGAACCACCACCACCTGCTCTACCCTGCCACCACCTTCCCCGACCATCTCAGTTCTCCTCGAGCCGCTCCTCACCATCTCCCACGACAGCAGACCAAACCATCAGTTGAACCCCCTAGTCTCTCTTTCTCCATCATAGCTTCTTCATACCTAGATGCTACAATTGAGAGAGGCAGACTTAGGGTTTCCCCTCACAGTCGATTAAGGACAATTGGAGCAGGAGATGGAGTGGCAGAAGCAAGACAAGGCATGGGTTGAGTCCAATTGCATCAGAGGGTGAGTAATTTTCATTAATTTTAAAAACCCTAATTTTCAAATTTGGGGATTAGCCCAATTAGGGTTTGTAGAATTATAACTTCCATGTAAAAACTATAAATGTAGAAGGTGTGTGTGGTAGAGAAGCTCTCTGGCTAGCCAGGACATTTTGATTACATTAATTCTAAAATTTCATTTTGGCAACAGTGTATGTGTGAAATTGGTTATCAGTTGATTTTTGTGGAAAATATGTGTGCATTATCTTTGTATGTTTGTAGTAAAATGTGGAGCATGAGCTAAATTGCACTGAACTAGGGCTCTGATGAAGCCTAGTGTAATGTTAGATGATGCATGGTTAGGATAGAGATCTTCTAGCAATTTTATTTGAGCAATGAGAGTGCTCAGTGCTTTGGCATGCTTGTGATTGATTGTTCTGTCAAAAGACAATCAATTCTAGGGGCATATCAGAAGCAAGCTGTTCTTCATCTCATTCTAGTTGTATGCTTAGGAATTCCATTTCAACTTTGACTGCATTGTTTGATATAGGCACTTGGTGAACTCAGCTGCCTTAGTAACTCCAATCTCATTTTACAGTCACTTTCTGTAACTCTCTCTCTATTTTGTTTACTGCCATCTTAAGTGTTTGTTCATTGTTGGTTGAATTTGTGCAACTCCTAGTCTGCTGTGCAATGTATGTAGTGAATTGCTCTCCTCTGCCCTTAGCTTATAAGCTTTGGTTATTGCATTGCCACCTTAGTATCACTCTCTCATTGTTCACTGCCTTTGCCTTAGGCCACTGCCATTGTTTCACTGTAACCTCTTTGTTCACTGCCCTGTCACTGTTACTTAGAGAAATAGCTTAGGAACTTCACACACACTCAAGTCTCTGTGGTTCGACCCTGCTTGCCCTGTTCTATACACTAGACCCTGTGCACTTGCAGGTATAGTTTGTGACTCTTTCCAAGGGCCACCACCGAATTGAACATAATTTGTTTATCTGAAACCCTAATTCAGTTACTTACTAATTCAATTGCAGCAAAGTGCGATCAACTGAACACTCAATTATATATAAAAACACAAATTATATCCGTTAATTCTACGAGTGCACATTCAAGTAAGGGCCCTTCGAGTTACTAAGTCAATCTTTATGTCGATACAATTTGAGACATATAAGAAATATGTTATAATGCGGTAATCAGAATTAATCAACACACTAAAAAGCTCATTTAGTTGATTCACTCTTACTCATGCCATGGTTATAAAGAAAAAGAGACAGACAGAATTCAGATAAAGAGAGACGGAGACAAAATTATAAATCATCATGTAAACCAACTTCATCTTCCAAAATAAAAAACCCAAAATTATAATCCCTAATTTCGTTTCCCTGAACCCCTAATTACAACTTCTGAAACCCTAATTTCATTTAAGGTAAATGAAACCCTAAGTTCGTAAATCACATATACCATTTTCACAGGGTTGGGTTCCAAGAACAACAACGAAGTCGAAATCAGAAATCGTAAAACAAAATTAGGGTTTAACGAAGAAAGGGAAATCACCTGTTATTGAGTGTCCTCCAAGTGTTGCTAAGTTCGTGCCGTTTTATCCATTTTGGCCCTGGACATATCCTGTTTCTCAGAATGCTCCAGAGAATCGGCTCCGTTCTCATAGGAAGCGACCCACTTCCTCATTCAGATAGGTGAGTTCCATCAAGAAGCAAAGTATCAAGCGGAGACTGCATGGAGCAAGGAATTTTTGGTGGAGAAGTTTATGGACTTCAAGATGATGAATGATAAGCCTGTTGTTGATCAATTCCTCAAATTTCAACAGATCATTAATGAGATTCTTGCTGAAGGTATGGTCATTGCTGAGACGTTTCAAGTATCTGCGGTAATTGAGAAGTTACCATCTTCTTGGTCTGAGTACAAGAAAAAGCTAAGGTATGAAACTGGCGAGATCAACATGGTTAAATTAGGAAAGAAAATTCAAGTGGAAAAGATGTTGTGCACCAAGGACAAAAACGTGTCTTCTTCAAGGGCATGAGTAACAAATCTCATATGACTGAACACAAATCTTCCAAAGCTGGAGAAGGTGAGAGTAACAATCATAACTCCAAGCGTGGTCCTCCCAAGAAAGGTATGTTTCGAAAACCAGAGTCTAGCATTACTATGGCAGTTCACTGTAGACATCGTAAGGACAAGAAGGATAATGCTAACTTGGTTGAAAATAACAAGGACGAGTTTTCTGCTGTAGTGTCTGAAGTTAATTTGGTGACCAATGTGATGTACTGGTGGGTAGACTCTGGAGCTACCAAGCATGTTTGTGGGAACAAAGATCTTTTCACCTCCTACCAGAGGGTAGGGGAAGGCGAGAAACTCTATATGGGTAACTCATTTGCATCAGAGGTTTCAGGAAAAGGAAAGATCTGTTTGAAGCTCACATCTGGCAAGACTCTCACATTGAATGAAGTTCTTCATGTTCCAGACATCTGCAAAAATCTTGTTTCTTGTTCTGTTTTAGATGATAAGGGTTTTAAAGTTTCAATCGACTCTGGAAAACTTATAGTAAATAAGGGCAATGATTATGTGGGTAAGGGTTATAAGACTGGGGGCTTTATAAACTTAATGTAACCTGTCCTGAAGTGAAATTGAATGATTCTTCTTCTTACATGTGTGTGTCATCTAATGTTTGGCATGGTATACTTGGTCATGTAAATTACAAATCAATGCATAAATTGGCTAGCGTAGGCTTCATACCCAAATTCACTTTAGATAAAATTCGTAAGTGTGAGGTTTGCGTAGCATCTAAGCATGCTAAGAAATCATTCAGTAAGAATGTCCAGAGAAACACTAAACCCTTAGAGTTAATCCATTCAGACCTAGTTGACATGAAGTCAGTTCAACCTAGATGTGGTAAGAAATGGTTTGTCACTTTTATAGATGATTGAACGAGGTATTGTCATGTTTATTTGCTTAGAGGGAAGGACGATGCCTTAGAAGCCTTTAAGATTTATAAACGTGAAGTTGAAAACCAATTGAATGCTACCATTAAAACTTTTAGGTCTGACCGTGGTGGTGAATATGAAATTCCTATTGGAAATTTCTGTGAAGAACATGGCATAATACATGAAACTACATCCCCTTATTCACCTCAATCCAATATGGTGTAGTTGAACGTAAGAACCGTACCCTTAAGGATATGATGAATGCCATGTTGATTAGTTCAGGATTACCCTCGACCTTGTGAGTGGAGGCTATCCTCTCATCCAATTACATCTTGAACAGAATACCCTTTAAAGGATCAGATAAAACTCCATATGAGTTATGGAAAGGTATACAACCATCTTATGCTGACTTCAAAGTGTGGGGGTCCTTGGCAAAGGTGGCCATACCTCCTCCTAAGACAACTAAGATAGGACCCAAAACCGTTGATTGTGTTTTTATAGGGTATCCTGAGCATTCTAGTGCTCATAGGTTTATGGTTGTGAGTTCTGAAATTTCTGACATAGGTTTGAATACTATCATGGAGTCTAGGGATGCTGAGTTTTTTGAGAATATTTTTCCTTTAAAACGTGAATCTCGTAAGATATGTATTAATGATTCCCTAGAATTTCCTTCAACTAGTCAGCCTTTACCTTTAAAGGAAGATGAACCAGATGCAGAACCTATAAGAGGTAAAAGGGCTAAAACTAAGAAAACCTATCCTGGTTGCATTACATACCTAGCCGAGTCTGATCCTCAGACTTATAGAGAAGCCATGACTTGTCCAGAAGCTCGATGGTGGAAAGAAGCTTCCATTAGTGAAATGGATTCCCTTCGAGAAAACGGTACTTTTGAACTTGTAGATTTACCTCCAGGGTGTAAGGCCATAGGTTGTAAATAGATTTTCAAGAGAAAACATAAGATAGATGGAACTATTGAAAAATACAAGGCTAGGCTGGCATCTAAAGGCTACAGATAAATAGAAGGTATAGATTTCTTTGACACATATTCACCAGTGAGTAGAATTAGCTCCATTAGGATGTTAATTGCTATAGCTTCTGTCCATAATCTAGAGATACATCAAAATGGATGTAAAGACAATGTTTCTTAATGGTGAATTAGCTGAAGAAATTTATATGGAACAACCCGAGGGCTTTGTAGTTTAAGGATGTGAAAAGAAATTTTGTAAAATGATTAAATCTTTGTATGGATTGAAACAAGCACCTAAACAGTGGCATGAGAAATTTTATCATGTGGTGATTTCTAGTGGTTTTCGAATTAATGAATCTGATAAGTGTGTTTATACTAAACTTGTCAAGGATGCATGTGTGATTGTATGCTTGTATGTTGATGATATGCTTATACTAGGTACAAACATGGATGTTATTAACTCCACTAATAAACTGTTGAATGAGAACTTTGACATGAAAGATTTAGGCCCTGCTGATGTCATATTAGGGATGAAGATTTGAAAAACTTCTAATAGTTATAGTCTGAGTCAGTCTCATTATGTTGAATACATACTTAAAAATATAATCAGTTTAACTGTAAACCTGTTTGCATTCCATATGATTCTTCTTGCAAACTCATGAAGAATAAGGGTGTAGGTGTTAACCAACTTAAATACTCGAGAGTCATATGAAGTCTGATGTATTTGATGAATTGTACGAGATCAAACATTGCTTATGCTGTGAGTAGGTTAAGCAGGTATACTTGTAATCCAGGGAAGAAACATTGAGATGCACTTATTAGAGTGCTAAAGTACTTGAAGTACACAATGACCTTTTATTTAAATTACGAAGGGTATCCGGCCGTCCTTGAGGGATTTTGCGATGCAATATGGATAGCAGACTCAGAGGAGTCTAAGTCTACGAGTGGATATGTATTCACTCTAGCAGGTGCGTCTATGTCTTGGAAGAGTTCCAAACAGACATGTATAGCTCTCTCAACTATGGAGTCGGAGTTTATTGCGTTAGATAAAGCAGGAGAGGAGGCCAAATGGGTAAGAAACTTTTTAGAAGATATTCCTCTCTGGCATAGGGCTGTGCCAGCTATATCTATACATTGTGACAGAAAATGTGCAATAGGTAGAGCTAAAAATAGCTTCTACAATGGAAAGTCTATACATATGCGTAGAATACATGATTCTTTGAAATTACTAATCTCAACAGGCGTTATTTCCATAGATTAGACAAGGTCCAAGGACAATATCGCGGACCCTTTGACGAAAGGTTTGTCCAAGGAGATAGTTAGTAAAGCATCAAAGGGGATGTGGCTTAGTCTCAAATATTTGAACTTGCCATTAAGGATACTCAACCTTGTTGAATGGAGATCCCAAGATCAAGGTTTCGAATGAGACAACTAATTTGTGGTGGTTAAAGGTAAACACTATCAGAGAATTTCATTCTCTGTCCCTTCCCTATGGTGTTGAGGTAATAGTGTGACTGCATATGGAAGATGACTTTTAATTAAGTCTTAATAAGTTCTATAGTTTCAGTTTAAGATTGAAGTGGGGTGTATAAATAAATACTCTTGATGGAACTCACCTATCTGAATCAGGAAGTAGGTCGCTTCCTATGAGAATGGAGCCGATTCTCTAGAGAATTCTGAGAAACAGGATATGTCCAGGGCCAAAATGGACAAAAAGGCACGAACTTAGCAACACTTGGAGGATATCATGCGTGGATATTATTAAAATTACACCAAACGCTAGCAGTTCAAGACATCGCGTTCACTGTCTAGCTAGTAGTTCCGGTAACTTCTCACTAAGCAAGGTTCAAGACCTCATGGACACCTTTTCCTAAATGGTATTTTCCGTACTCTGATTTTTCGTTATTTATCGAGATTTCATTCATGTGGGGGATTGTTGGAGAAAATGAGTTATTTAATAAATGGATTTTTGGTCTTGGTGTGGTTTGATCTCATGACCTAAGGGTCTAAGGATACTCACTCATTTTTTTAGTGAATGAAATGGAACCTTTAGTCCCACATCGTGGAAAACTAAAGAGGTGCTCCACTATATAACCATGTGATCATGGACATTGTAAAACAATGTGGGTGGAGCGGGTGGGGCGAAAAATACACGTTTCGACCCATGCCCATGCGCGTATACCATGCACCAAGTTCTTC
This sequence comes from Papaver somniferum, assembly GCF_003573695.1. Classification (NCBI taxonomy): domain Eukaryota; kingdom Viridiplantae; phylum Streptophyta; class Magnoliopsida; order Ranunculales; family Papaveraceae; genus Papaver; species Papaver somniferum. Next base: position 1,342,666 of record NW_020650859.1, on the reverse strand, counting down.
TTCTACTCGGTTTTATTTTTGGCGAATTTTTCTTTAGGAAATTAATTCCAAAAATATTTTCTTAAGAGTTTTATTTTTTTTGAAGAAAACAAAAACCTAACTTGATTTGCAAGTATCTCATCCTATAAATATGACTCGAAATTCTGTTTTCAAAATACACAAGCAACAACTATCTCTAGGTCTACTTTTCTTCTTCTTCTTATATTTTTTGCGGCGTTTTACTTCCATCCATGTTGCTGAGTTCAAGAGTGGGTAGCTTGCGTTGTGCTAACCCAAGTTATATCGGGCAGTCTTATCATGGACACATATTCGCACGTTGGGGTTTAGCATTACTTTAGAGTATACCCGCTAACTAATGTGTTAAGGACAGCTTGTTGAACCTGTGATTCTCCCCTCATCAATTTATTCGTGGTAGAGTTGTTTGATACGATTCTTTTTGTTTATTGTTTGATACATCTGACGTTTCTTCTATTGTTGCAAGATTCCAACACTAACCAATAAGATGTCGATGACATGGAAAGTAATGCTGATGTGGCCTCACCAAATTCAAGAATAATTGTAGGGATGACATGTGACGTTTTGGGATCTCTTATTATAAAGAAAGACTAGATTTCGTGCACTGCTATGCACCGGGCAGACCCAAAAATCATCCGCCATCATTTTATTTTCTCGCCCCGTTGTACAATTTTTGATTTGGTGTTGCGGGGCTTTGCCCCACCCTGTCGCTTATGATATTTGATTTGGTGTGACTCGGTTTTTCCTCATCTCGCCATTTTGGATTTTTGATTTGGTGTGGCTTGATTTCGTCTCGCTCTGTCCAGCTATTTTCTTAGGATTTTTGATTTGGTGTGGCTCGGCTTCGCATCGCCCCTCCACTTAAGACTTTTTATCATGCACGTGATACGTATCAGACCTCCAAGATACGGCCAACTAGTAGATTATATTTCATTTATCTAGCAGTCAAGTGCACCGAGCAATACAACTGAAAGTCGATTTGGAAGGTTAATTAGGCTCATGAGTTTTGATAATATTTTCATTCGCAATTAATGATTCACCTTAATCCTAAGCTTAAAAATTGATCTCGTGTTGCTTGATTTTCTTGCATGTAGCTACATTTGGCAACATCAATTATAGAAGTTAGTTTACCGGTCCATATAGCTGTCAGAAACGTGCAAGGATAGCAATTGCATGACACCCACTTGTTCGATTTTCTTAAGAGGTGAAGGACATGTATGCAAATTCTGGTTATTAGAAGATAAAAGAAAAGCCAGTGTCCTTCTATTAGTTTTGATGATCCCATCACCAGCTTCCAGTACAGTATCCATTGACACAACAACACCACCATTTTCACCAGAAAGAACTAATTCATATGAGATTTTGAGAGGTTTAACTAAGTTCCCCGAAGAAGAAAACGAAGAAAATATCATTCCACAAGTGATATTTTCTTTGCCTTGTTTTTCTGTAAATTTCTATTATATGAATTATATGGTTCATACGTATTAGTAATCTCCCTTTCTATCGTTGGTTCTTCCGCTGTTTTCAATTTTAATGTACTTATATTGTGTGGGTTTCAGTACAATTGCAATTTATCTATCCATTTTGTTATGTTCTTAGAGCAATTGCAGTGGTGCGATCAAAACTAAAGACCAAAACCAAAAAGAAAAAGTAAATTTTGGGTTTAGTTCATGACAATACATTAGAGTGGAAGAGTAAATTTGATCGAACGTTGGTATCATGTTCACTTGGAATCAGGATCGCTTTATACATCCGCCCTATCAACCATCAGGATCATATATAATGTTCAGGATTATATATAATGTTCGCCAGTTTCAGGATCACATGTAATATTTGCCTGGAATTAGGATCACATTATATGTCTGCCCGATCAACATCAGATCACGTAAAATGTTCGCCCCACTCCAAAGATCATATTATATGTCCGCTTCACTCCAAACGAACATTATACGAATGCCCCATTTCAGATGAATTTTTAATCTCCGCTCATAATTCCAGACCAAATATAGTTCGGAAATTGGGTTTGTCTGATTTTTAATATTTACTCTGTCCCATTGCATCTATGTTTTGGATCAAATATCTTGATTTGGTCGCCCGCTGTAGATGCTCTTAGTAATATTTCAAATAAGTGAAGTTATGCAACTGTAGTTGCTGATGCTATAACGCTACTATGGTGTATTTATTTTGACAGGAAGCAACGTTTCTATTCAAGATGGAAAAATAGAATAAAATTTAAGTTTGAGAAGTGGGTTGACTCACCAATTTGAATGTCGGGTGATTTTTGCTTTGTTATTTTTTTCTTTGTAAATGTAGTTCGATCGGGTCATTTCGTATATCGATGACGGGCCGAAAAACTGGGCCCATAACCCATCGTCTTCTTCGTATTTCAGTTTTCGGAAGTTCTTCTGAGCTCTGTTTGGTTACAGAAAAAAGCTTCTTAAATCACAAATTTGTTCGAAGTTATTTGAATTGGATAAATAAAAGGTTCGATCAATTAAATGGGGTACCATTTTCTTTAAATTGAAGTACAATTTATCTTTTTTTATTTGTTTAGTAATCCTTTCAAATTGATTAAGAAAGTGAGAATTGATTTTTTTTATTATTTTTAATAAAAACAAAACTGACAATCTTTGAACTGTTAGTTCGCTTGTTTGAATAAATGGAAGTCCTGTGAGGAATAATAGGTTCTGGTGATTGGAAGCCTGGTGTCTTGCTTATTCAAGACTGAGATTTGATGTGGAAGAACCATGTTTTTTTCTGCAGTATAAAAGTATGGCAGGATGAAAACTAACTGGTATTTAGGTTGTTTTTTCTACGGTATTGTATGTGGAAGAACCATGGTCTGATGTGGAAGAAAATTAATGCAGAACTAAAACACCAACGAATGTATTTAGGTTTGTTGTCTAGCTTTATTTCTAGGTGAGGTAAAACCAACAGATCATGTATTGTCTACTTAACGGACGTTATAAACGTCCAGTTAAGTATTGGGTGTAAACCAACCGTAACCACTAATTTACATGTAGTTTGAATCGTCAGTGGTGTATTCCCGTGTCTGTGCTAACAGTGTGAGTAATGTCCAGTTAAATATTAATAACGTCTAATGTTCCGACCACTAGATTCCCGCTACTTATTGTCTTCAGTAAAATTGTTGTAGTTCAAAGATTTTATCGTGCCACACTCACCGTGCGACGTGGAGTTTATATGACTTGGTTTTTTATCGTGTCACACTCATCGTAACGTGGAGCTCATATGACTCGGTGTTTTAAAGGAAGGGAGACAGTTTTCTCTGTTTTTCGTGTGTGGTGCATTATTCTTGATTAGTAGGAGGAAGATTTGGGTTCAACAAAAATCAACAATGGATACCGGTGGTTCATACTTCCCTTTGATCTAGTTGTCCTTCCTTGTAATAATATTTTTTTCTATCAGCTAAAAACTATGTTTCTGAACAAAGCCTACTTCACCTTGAATATATACTTTATATGCCCGTGTAGATTTCTTCATATTTGTTGAATGCTGAATTGTGGTGTCAGGAAAATTTCTTAGGGTATATTAATTATATGTCCCTAATTTTAACATCCTATAAATATATCCTTATACAACAATAAATATATCCCTACTTTTTAATAACCTTATCCATTAAAAATTAGATTACCTAAATACCCTCAACAATATAATATTTTCTTGTATTTCAAAATGGAACAAATTTCTTCCACTACCACTCCACCACCATTGCACCACCACCACAAGTCCGTCACCACCACTGGCGCCACCACTAGTCCGCACCACCACCGCCGCCACCCACCCACCACTGGTTTAGGTATTTTGTATCAACAACAATAGTTGATCCAGAAAAAAAAAAGGATCAACAACATATATTGACTTAATTTAGGGATCAACAACAATAGTTGATCCAAAAAAAAAAAGGATCAACAACATATGTTGATCCAATTTAGGGATCAACAACAGCAGTTGATCCACCCACCGCCGTTTCAGATACTTTTGTATCAACAAAAGTAGTTGATCCATTTCAGTTGGATCAAAAATGGATGTTTATCCATTTCAGTTGGATCAACAGTGGATGTTTATCCATGCCGATGGAAAAATGCTACCAGTTCATCAGCTGCAGTTTCAGATCCACCACCATTATAGCTTAATAAAAGCCACCACCATCACCTGCAGTGCAACAAACACCCATCACCACCACTGTAACAACACCTTCCACCACCTTCCACCACCACAACAACAACAACAATACCAAAATGTTTCTAAAAGATAAAAAGTCACCAGTAAGGAACAAAACAATCTTCAATAGCTTCTCTAATAAGAGACCAAATTTAATCAAAATCAACCATTAGAACGGCAAAATAACATGCCTTTTTCAATCTACAACTTTTCCATTTGCAGTTGCAACATGCCTGCAATATCTCAATCTTAGCAACAACCATTAGAACGACAACCTATCATTCCTTGCTCAGCTTCCGTGCATATCTTCTCAGCTCAATGAGCTCTTAAGCTTCCTCATCTTTCTTGCTCATCTTCCTTGTTCAGATAACAAACTCAAAAGCCCCTTCTCACTGTCTTCTAGGCCAACTGAACACAAGAACTTCATCATAATCCCATTATCATTCACACCTGCAACTGCACATCCGTTTTAGAAGTTGATCCATGTAAATGGAGTCGACAACCAAAGTTTACATAAAAAATTGACATATGAGCAAGTGAACTTGGCGTGAATCGAACACGCATCACCTGACATGGAGTCAGTCATGCTACCATTGCACCACAAATTCAACATTTAGAGAATTTATATCTATAAAATGCATGCATTTAAAGTACAAGCATAATGATACTAATCCAAATGTGCTCAAAAGAAGACATGTTATTGTATATGAAAGAATGTAAAAAAAATGCTACCATTTCAGTTGGATCAACAGTGGATGTTTGTCCATTTCAGTTGGATCAACAGTGGATGTTTATCCATGCTGATGGGAAAACGCTACCATTTCACCATCTGCAGTTTCAGATCCACCAACAAAAACATCAACCACCATTAAATAATACATATCAGAAACCACCGCCACCGTCGTCGCCGCCACCATCGCTTCAGATAATTTTGTTTCAACATTAATAGTTTATCCATTTCAGTTGGATAAATAGTGGATGTTTATCCATGATGATGGATCAACATCAAGTGGCATAAAACTGAAATTGATACATTTCAGTTGGATCAACATTAGAAGTTTATCCATATATCACTTCCTAATTCAACCTATATAACCACCATATTTCATTCAGCAACATGCTTCAATCTCTGTAATAGCAACTCATACCAGCACCGCCACCAACCAGCATCAACTCAACACCAAACATTCATCTGCTTTTCAACAAATCCTAATTCAAATTTACTCCATCCGAATCTTCGATTCTTCTTCAATCGATTCAACGACAACAGTACCCCCAAACCCATTTTAACGCCATCGTCTTCTTGTTTCAATCAACAACAGAATTATTTATTGTTTTTATGAGTTCAGTGAATCAACCTCAGATCCAACCCAACCCCATCGCTTTCTTCGAGTCAACACCATCTTCTTTTAAAACTTAGTTTTTGATTCAAATCTCCATCTCATCAGATCTGATTTCTGAAAATTTATCTTCTCAATCACGAACCAATTGACAGCGACGAATGTGGTGATAGTTTCAGAGATGATGACGATGAAGATGGTGGTGGTGGGGTTAATTTGATTTGGTTTTATTTTCAATCACAGATCTCTCTGCCAGAAAAAATCTAATAAAATCAAATCTAATTGATTCCTGAATCTGTTGTAAAATTGGAGATGTAGATGGTGACTAAGGAGGTGGTGGTGGTGGTAATAGTGATTTTGGTTGTGGTGGAGACGGTGATGGTAGTGGCGGAGGCAGCGACGAAGATGCTGTGTTCGTTTTCTGAGAAGTAAAGAATGAGTTGAGTATATTATACATAAAGGTTAAATATGGAAACCATGAAAATATTTTTTTTAGAAAAATTTCAATTATGCCATCAAGGACATTTATAAAGTGTGTTAGGGATATTTGTGAAGGACCATTAAAAGTAAGGACAATAATTCAATTTCCGCAATTTCTTAAGCTAAATGATTACTTGGTTACGTAAAATCCGCCAATACTTCCCATACCACCAGACCACCAGAAGGTGGTCTAGACTGAAGAACTCAACATGGTTACGTCAGCCAAGACCACCAGAAGGAACAAAGAGGGTGGGATAGGTCAAATCCGCGACCACGCTCAACCATCCCTAAAGAGGAGGAGATAGAACCCACTGGGTTACGTAGTGGTTCCTTGTCAAGAAAAGATATTTGTTGAAGCCGCCATAAGTAAGATTTGATTTCGTAATGTTTGTTCAAAACAAGGCCATCTTGTTTAAAAACTTTGTTTTTTTTGTTCGTTGGCAAGAGACAACCACTAAATTTGCTCACGTAGAATTGCCAACAAACATAACAGATCCTCTTCGCATTTTTCGATTCATATACGTCATTATAATACCACTTAGGGTTTCCCACAAGGGTGCCCCAGTTTTTGGCAAGTTTATACCTCTTAAAAGCATTTAGCTTAAGGTTCAGATCTACCTCCGTTTTAGGTTCAATCATCCAGCGATTCTAGCCCAAATTTGAGAAGATAAATCTGAGGAAAGCTCGATAGAAAATTGAGCTTGTGATATATTATTCCACCAGTTTGTACAGGTCTAAAATTATCAAGCAATTTAACAAGGACATGCATCCTTCTAGAACTCTCATGGTTAGTTTTGGTTCAAATATAAGTAAATGATCAATTCCTCTAAAAGAAGACGACGAAGATGTTCCGAGAGAAAAATTTCTCTTATCTCCGTTCAATGGATGCGTTGTTATACTTAGCATAATGTACTCTACCAAATATTATATACTCGGTGAACTTTTTAGCAAGATACAACTTAGCTTCAATGCAACGTCATTGGCATATATAATAAATGTAATCATATACTTCAAATCAACCATTGACATGAGTTTTTTTATCCATACAAAGACATAAAAAAAGAATGATAAAAGAACTCCAATCCAAAGGTTGTTGATTATGAAGGAATAATAATTAATAACTTCTCCAACGAAAGTAATCAGTGGGAGATATGGTAAACTATTTTTTAAGTCATTACCGATATTCAGTTTCGAAAAGTGCATGACTAAAGAAACTATCTGGAACAACTCTGAAGTAATTAGGGGGAGATGCCAACATCAAAGGGAGGATCCAAAGATATGATGTCGACATATTTTACTTCGAAATTAAAGTTGTGATGTACTCTTTTTCCCTAATAAATGATTCGTATACATACATAGTGCAACCATACTGTTGGATCATATTGGAAAAAAATGTTATACTGGACAGTGCAAGAAAAATCTATAAAGACACAATGCAAGCAAACTATATTGATAGTAAAACAAATTAAAATATGAATTTTCGGTGCAAAAAAACGTTACTAATCTTAAACCGCACAGTATAGCATGTCTGCATTGTTGGAATATGCGAAAATGAAACAAGGCTAAGAAAATAAATAAGACCATAAGGCAAAAATGGAAAAAGCACTAAGAAGCCAAATTGATGTTGATTTCCTTAAACATACACCTAATTTCACCAATCAAAACTTATATGCATGAATAAATGAAAATAAAATAATCCGAAATCAAATCAAAATGTAATTAGTATAATGAAATCTAGTTACAAAACAAAACGATCATGAAATAATCTGAAATCAAAACAAAATGTAATTAGTATAATCAAATATAGTTACAAAACGAACATATAATGCAATTATTTTCTAAATTTGAAATTTATTCATGAAAATGATGTTATTATTGTGCATGGAGATCGAAAACACCAAGATAAAATTCAAATTCCTCTTTCAATAACCCTAACAATTTATAATCCTAATATCTTAGCTTATCGATGGATTTGGTTGCAGTATTCCGGTTAATCGAAAGATTAGAGCCAGAGATTCACAAAGAAAAAAAAAAGAAACATAGGAAATATTTTGTCATAGATTGCCGAAGCACAACGTTCTCGATTTAAGAAAACATAGAAATAAAAAAAGGGGAAGAAATTTAACCTTATCGACTTATGTGTGGTATTTTTGGGCATTTAATAGATGTCACCTGTGTACCACCCGAAATAACATTTTAGACATAAAAGTTAAAATCACCAATTGTTAAACTGGGCTTAATGAAAGACCATCCACTGAATCACCCCACTGGGTCTGAGAGAAATGTTTTGATTTTTGGTTTTGATTTTAAGTTTTTATGTCAAGATTAGATTTTAATTGCTTCAAAAAAAGATTAGATTTTAATTTGAATTAAATTTGTTAGGTAAGGGCCAGCCTGACTTTTATAGCCTCTTTAGGTATCAGTACCTAATGGTAATTCTTACTTATTTAAACACACATCTGAACCCCGCCTCTACCCCAAGTTCCAGTTACCAACATCGAGATTTCTAACCCTAACTCCTCTATTCTTCGTCAAGGAGGGCGGCAGCGCAATGGGAAGCACCAGCACCAGGAGGATTCCAGAAGATTTTACTGATAAGATTACCAATGGGAATCATCTTAAATTGTAAGTTTGTTTGCAAATATTGGTTCTCAGTAATTTGAAACCCTAGTTTTACCAACTTCCACCTACAACTAAATAAAAACAACTCGTAGATTCATGTTCATCTTCATCAACTGTAGATTCATGTTCATCATCATCAACTGATGGGGTTGAAGAAGATTATACTGTTTGAATGCAGTACCCGTTCAAATTAGATATTCTGCGTGTTAGATTATTCGGCCTTGTAATAGTCCGGTTTTTCTTTGGCATTCTGATCCTGATTATGATGAGAATTTTATATTTCATTATTGTTATTGTTGTGATGTTGGCTGTGAGGTCTTCTTGTGTGTTCGGAACCCAGCTACCGGGGAATACAAGAAGATACCTAAATCACCAAATTCATATTTTCACAGGTATGTCTGCATTTATGGTTTGGATTATGAGGGTATACTTTCTGATGAAAGTAAGTTAAAGATCCGATACTGATTCAAAAAAAAAAAAAAAAAGTTAGAGATCCGAGCCTTTTAGGAACTTTTCATATTTTTTGGGGGGGAACTTTTCTGTTGTTTCATCTTGGTCAATGTTCTTGAAAGTTCTTTTTATTTTGTGTTTGTATGTGTTCAGAAACTGAGATGAGACTGGGACTCACTGTTTTACTAGTACCCTAGGTCATTTCTGGGGTTTTCTTCTTCTACATAATCCCATCATTAGCATCATAACTCTTCGATTTCAGCATATCCTAGTCCTACCCCCTAATTGACATTAGATGAAAGATGGCTCTTATGATCAATTTTCCTTTTTTTATCGACTTTTTATGATATTTTCTGAAAACATGCATCTATAATCAGATTAGGAATTTGTTCTATGTTAGGCACGGGAATTGTGAAGTCTTTAGAATTGCGCGAATTCTGATAGGTGTGAGAGGAACCCTAAATTCTTCCAGTCTCTGATTTTGTGTAGGAATAATAGTATTTCTGCAATGGAACACACACATCACCGAACAATGGCTATGAAGTCTTATCTCTGGTTACAAACTTGTGATGGTTCAATCCAGCAAGTAGAAGCAGAGGTTGCTATGGGTATCCCATTAATTTGCAAAGAAGTATTTCAAAATAAAATGGGATCAACAAAGAAATGTGCTATTTCACTTCCCGAACGAGTCAATAATATGGATACCTTTAGCTTAATACTCGATTATTGCCGGTTTCACCAAGTACCGGGTCGCTCTGATAAGGAGCACAAATCTTTTGATGAGAAGTTCATCCGAATAGATACAGATAGGTTATGTGACTTGGCTTCTGCAGCATACAGTTTGGATCTGAAATCTTTGGTTGATATCACCTGCGGAGCACTTGCACGGGTGATTGAAGATAAAACACCAGAGGAAGTTCGTGAGCCATTTCAGTTGCCTGATGATCTCACGGAGGAGGAGAAGTTGGAGCCTATAAGAATCAATGCTGATGGGCCGCGGATCAGGATGCTCAATCGGCTTTATGCCAGAAAGAGGAAAGAATTGAAGGAGAGAGAGAAGCAGAAGACCGCTGACGTTGATGAAGAACAGGTGGACGCTGAATGCTCCATTGTTGATCTGTTGTTGTTTATCAATGAAGATTCAAAGGCGGTTAAAGCACCTAAACAGAAAAAGACACACCGTCGAAAGAAACACCAACCAAAACGCTTTTGTATAAACAATGAGAAAGACAAGAAGGAACTTCCTTCTGCCGGTGATTTAACCATCAGTACTGGAGTTGATTTTGATGATGACATTGACGATGATGAGCTAGACCCTGCGATCAAGGAAGAGATCGATAGGGAAGTGGAGGAATTTGCAAGGAGATTGAGTTTAGATTGGCCTGAGAGAATGCAGGAGATCCTGTCGTTAGGACAAGAAGGAACGCGTGCTCCGATTCCAATGAACGGAAGCAAGATATGACCTGAAAATGGCTACTTGTGTTGGACGTTAAGATCTCCAACAAAAATAGAGATTCCGTTGTTGTTTTCAAACATCTGTATCTGTATGTGATAAAAAATACATGGAATATACTTCCATATACTTTACATGGGAATAAAACCAATGCAATGTTGTAAACGAGGTTTGTCAAGCCTCTAAATATATCAATGAATAAACTGGAATTCAGAGTTATGTACTTGTTTTCACCATATACGAAAGATTACTGAGAATCTGAGCAGAAAGAGTCCAAGTTAAGATTAAACTTCGGTCAAACTGTCATGGTAGTACCATAATCTTTATCGATTAAAAATGCCATGGAGTAGTAGTCACCACAGGAACAATAGGAGTAGCCGAGTAGGTGTCCTCAAGTCACACGGAGTCGGCTTAAAAGAAACACATGTGTTTGTATGGTAAAATTATTTCCACCCCAAACACGAATTTGATGATGATTTTGTCGAAGATCGATCCGCTGCTTTAATCTTCTATAGAAAAGTGCAGGGGTACCTGCAAAAAACCCTCCGATGTTTAAGTTAGCTTAGGTTCTTCACAAATATTTTATATGGTGCGAATCTCTGTCTTTTTGCTTTAATTTCGTGGTACGCATCAATTGCCATAACTTGCCCCCTACATGCCTCATGTAATAACTGGCCCTTACATATCTCCTGTCATGAATTTCGTTGACCGACCCTTGCATGCCTCCTAGAGGTTTCCAAAAACTTTCTCTTTGGTCATGGAACTAACCAAGCCAAACAGTGCAAAGAGTTAGCCTAAACAATTAGGAGTTCACCTGCCAAGCCCAAAGAGAGAGGTGTGTATAAGCACACAGCGGGGCATAAGTATCCCCAAAGCAAATTAGAAAGGGGTGGAAAAATTCAGTGAGACATGGTATTAGGATTGAGGTAAGATTTATGCCGTGATCAAAGGGAAATATTATTCGCAAGGCTCTATCCACTTTGCGAGTCGTGCTATCACGCGGACATGCTTAAATACGGTCGCATCTTTATGCCGTTCGATTGCTTCATCTTGGAGATGCACATGGCATACCAGTACAGAAGAGAATATACAAATACAGAGAAGGGCTACAAAATAATTTAAGAAGATCACATTTTCATTAGATATATCTAATGTCCAATATATTTAGGAAAAAACTATAGAGTGCATCCGAAAAGGACAGCGATCGAACAAGGTAGATAGCGATAGGAAAAGGACCGAGCGGATAACACTCTTTTTCTTCTCCCATGACTAACGAATGAACCTTACCACCACCACCGTTATTTTCTAACGAAAGGTATTTCGTCATCTCAATTTTAGCCTAGATTTGATGAACAAGGATGATAAACCTGGTTTGACCGAGGTATATTCAAATTAATTGGGGTATATCAAATGATATAAAATAAAGTCATTTTGAAGTAAAACACAAAGCTCCTTATCCACTTATTTATAAAAATGGCTAATTTATTTTTGATTAATTAACACTAATAAATGTGATTAGGATAATTAATTTAAGTAGTTGATTAAAATTTTGAAATTAGGTTTTATTTTAGATTGAACTCATGTATGTGGGCAGATTTTTGAGTTTTTTTTTTTTTTTTTAAGAATTCTACTTGTAACGGAAATGAAATTGTACTACGCAAACACTTATAAATATGAGATTGTAGAGCTGCTGGACGATTTTATAGTCAAAATTATAGAAGGAATCAATATTTTCAGTTCTGAAAATATTAAAAGGCGGCAAGGTCTACGGATCGACTATATCTAGCCGTCAAGGTCTGCGGATGAAGAACATGCCGACGACTTATGGCCGGTAAGGTCGATAAAGAAATACCCTGCCGACTATAGGATTTTTGACATACAGAAAAGGTGTTACAAATGCATGATTAGTCGGCAAGGTATTAATTTCATAACCTGCCGACTATAACTGTTAATTTCAGAAATGAAAAGTCGGCATGGTATTCAACCTTATACCTTGCCGACAATATTTTAATCGGCAAGGTCGACAAAAAATACCCTGCCGACCTTTGGTTTGTTTTGATTATTCATTTTTTTATTTATTTCACATGTATAGTTAGAGTGCAGAAGAAAGATTTTGATTTTTTTTTAATATGTTTTGGTCGGCATGGTTTTTTAGTATGGGAAATTTGGTCTTTTAAACACCCCTTAGCACACTAGTTTGGATATGAATAAAATGAGTATACCCCAATTAATCTGGGTATACCCCAGTCTCGCCCTGATGATAAAAGCATGGACCAATTTATTAATACGAAAAAAAAAAAAAAAATCAAACAGGGATGACATACACCGGCAGACCACAAAATGATCTATTATAGCCAACACAAGAAACACATAAAAACATCAATAATAAGTTAATAACTCCATACGGAAACTCCATAACACCAGTAGGCGACTTAGATAACCCACTACATGAACGGTAGATCTCCACAGATTTCCCTGAGATTTGTTTATCTACAAACAGCTTCAAACCGGCTACCACGGCACCTCAATCCTCGACAACAATTAGCGTTCCCAGTACAGGGTTCTCCTCTGGTGAAACATTGGGCGTTAACAGAATAAAATAAAACCGAGAAAATCATTACCACCACGAATAAAAAGTATGAAAGACTCTTCCTCTCCATCTTGTTTATAATAGTTAGTTGGATGATGTGTGTCTATATATAGAGTTCAAGTTTGGGTACTCAACGTTGCAATTCGAGTTTGAATTTGAGATGCGTTCTTACTGATTTTATTAGTAATTGAAGATCTGTTTTATTTTAACTTTCGGTGGGGTGGATAAGAAGATAAGATTCATAGGATCAGGAACAAACACGCAATGAATGGATAATAGGCGCCTTCTTTTGTCCATTTGTTATATTAAAGTTGGATAATATGCGCCTTCTTTTGTCCATCTGTTTTATTTAAGTTGGGTTGGTGGTAGCCTAGTTAGTAATTCGGAATTCGGTAAACGTACGGAACGTCAAACGTACGAGTATTATACGGTTTTGTAAAACCCAGAATCGGTCCATAATTCGGTCAACGAGACGTGATCCGTCAGTAATTCGGAACGGCATACGTACGTGTATAATTCGATTTATAAATGTGAGTTCGGTTCTGAAAATTCGGTATCTATATATACTAAATAATTTGTATTTATAAGGTCATAGACCAATTTTTATACATATGTGTGAGTTATTTAAAGAAAAACAAACTTAATATAATGATATTAATAATATATACAACATTAGTCATCCTAGAGGACGTGGTATAGTGGTTTAGATGCTTGGTTAGTAAGTCTGAGATCTCTCTCACCTTCACATTCAAATCTATTCGGTCATTTTTGTTTCATAAAAATTAAAACAACGTCTAATATTGGGTGGTGTATACTCGGTAGGCAGTAAAGCCCAAAAAGTGGGGCCTTTGAAAACGTAAAAGCTAAAGAATTTATGGCGAATTAAGCGGACGTATCATTCGGGATTCGGGATACGTAAAATTCGTGAACGATTCGCAAATAATTCGGGAATGCCACATAATACGCGACTTGAGTTCGGAGTTGTAAACGTACGCGAATAAGACGGTAAAATTCGTGATACGGAAAAATTCGCGAATGATTCGCGAATTATTCGCGAACTTACTAACTAGGGTTGGTAGGGGTATATAAAGGAGCTAGGCGGCTTACTTTTATTAGAACTTAACAAAAGCATAGACCACTAATCTCTTTTGCTGCACGAGGCTTGTGCTTCTTTCGACATCTGCATGTAATCTGGCGACCCAATCAAATATTGATGTTGTAATCTTCTGATGCAACGATAGAGCAACCACAGTGGACAATCAAACTCATAAATATGGTCTAGTAACGAGACACGGTGGGACGGACTAAAAAATAAAAGTCGGACCAAAATCAAATCCCAAACTATATTTAGTCTGGGAATAAGACCAAAACCTAATATAGTCGAGTGAACGTATAATGTATGTTCGTTAATAGGCGAACGTATAATGTACGTTTCATTGAAGTGTTTGTATAGTCCTCGTTCCATGGTGAGGCACAGTTATAAAATATGCTTCGATAGAGCATTTGTAAAACGTAAGCCCGACTGGACGTAAGTAAAATACACGCCTCATACCAGGCGTTGGTATTATGTTCGTCCCAGCTAGACGAACACTATATAATCGCCACATTCGGGCGTTGGTATAGCATACGACTCACTGTATAATCAACCACCACTTCAATAGCTAAGATCAAGCTTCTCTCAACCTAAATGAAAAAAACAAAACAATCACAACACGAGAGTTAAGTAAATAAGTTTAAAAAAAAATAAAAATGTAAAATTCGTTTAGAACTCATATTGTACGCCTGACCAAAGGATCACATATTATCTCCGTGCCATCGGGCGAATGTTTTAGCTACGTCTATCGGTGGGGCATTAACTATACACACATCTCACATCTGGCGTCTGTTATATCTACGCCCGTTGTCGGGCGTAACGTTTATGTACGCTTCATCCATGCATGCATAATAAGTACGCTCATCAGCAAACGAACGTAAAATGTACACTCCATCATATATAATCCAGTACCTTAGAGTTGTAACACGGACTAAACCCAAAATTTGATATTTTTTTTGCTCTTTAATCTTTAATTTTGATGGCACCACTGCAGTTTCTTTTATCGGCACAGGAGTTGTCTACGGTTGTATTGGGCATGAAATCAATGAGTCGCATTCTGTTTAGGGGAGCTGCCCCTGGACCCCCGGATGGCGGCAAATTAAAATGCATTTTTTTAGAAAAAATATCCAACAGACAATGGAACTCCTGGTTTAGATACATTTAATCATGCTCTACGCATACTTTCATCTCCATATCAGGACCTAGTTTCTTGTATTTCCCATGGATGGAGAGGCTCAACTGCACAGTGTTTTCCTTATTCCTTCACATAACAAAGAACATTGGATAGGGACTACTCCAAAAAGGTGAGGGACTACTTTGTGACTAAGTGGTAGAACGATTTTTTCAGGGACTACTCCAAAAAGGTGGGGATTATTTTTTGATACAAATGTCTACCCTATATTTATAAGGGGTGTCCTAAAATATGAAAATGACTATATATAATCACCTCATTCCATCACCACCACCTCCTCCCATCACCACCGCCGCTCACCACCACACACCTCGAACCACCACGCATCCACCTCTATATATAGCTTAATTTAAATCATTAACAATACAAAATCAAAATCAAAATTGTAACAAATCCATTACTTGTCATTCGTTGAAATTATAACATACCCATTCTTTTCAATTCGTTATTTGTTGAACAAATCGATAGAAATCATCAAAACCCATTGAAAATAGCAGTTACAGTAGATATTTCGGTTAGGAGAATTTTTTTCTAAACCTAGAACTGGTAACCGAACTTACAAAATAAGAACAGTTCGGTGTGCTCGCAACTCTTAGGCCAATATTTGTTTACCGAACTTACAAAATAAGAACAATTCGATTTGCTCGCAAAAAACTTTCTCGTAACCGAACTCTATTTTTCCTTTTAAAGAATGAGTTCGGTTTTGTCGATAATTTCACTGGGTAACCGAACTGTTGAAATAGTTTGTAAACAAGGTTGTTCAGGTGAAGAAAAATGGCTACATCGAAATATGTTGTTGGGGCCATAAAACTGAACAACTCTTGTTTACAAATCTGAACAAAATCAAAATCAAAATTATTACACACCCATTATTTTTCATTATTTTTCCGTTGAAATAATGAGAAGTATAGCCTTAATCATAGGAGTTTAATAAACAATCAAATATTCCACCATCTCCGCGTCCTGCATGTTTGTGCTCCTCTCTCATTCTTTAACTTTATTCTCATCTCCTAACAGTGGAACTGAATTACTAATGTCTACAACGATAGTACCGATTTGAATATTTGCTTCTTATCTTCTTAGTTGTTCTCTTTCTGCCTCAAAGATCATATTACAGTTCGCCAAGTGATCGTTCAACATAAGGTTTACCTGGATCCTCAGTCCGCTTTGAAAACCCTTCTCAAAGCTCCTTTCCAAATTACTTGGACTTGCATATGACAACTACAAGGTGAGTTGACTTTCTTCTAGTTCTTCATATACATTCATTCCATTTGTTTGTGGTTTGTCACTTGCATCGTTCAAGTCATCTTCATTGTCCTTTCCAGATGATTCCCCGTTTGTATTCTGAGTGAACTCAGTTTATGAGAAGTTTGTGGCTGCTTCATAGTATTCCTGTTGAGTACTTAGTGATCTTGCTTTCCGGATGTCCATTTACTTTTCCTTCCATTCCTTCACTTGTTTGTCAACATCTTCAGGTCTATCCACATCTGCATGTTGCAACAGAATTCTGACATTTTTATTGTCAATAATATTTTTCATGAAGATCATGTTGCTCATAAATATGCTTGTTTGACGCCTTCTTTGATAAGTTATTTCTTGCTTGTCACATTCAAGATACAAGTTTTCTTCTGCTAGCTGCTCATTCTTCTGCCTCTCTTCTTCCAATTCCCGTATTGGTCTGATAGGTCATTCAAATACATTTCATCTTGTGAAACTAGATCAATAAAATATCCATGAACCTGCAAACCGGTCTGCAATACAGTGAGGAAAGTATTATCTGGAGAGTGAAATAACTTTTTCTTTCAATTTGCTCGCAAAAAACTTTCTCGTAACCGAACTCTATTTTTCCTTTGAAAGAATGAGTTCGGTTTTGTCGATAATTTCACTGGGTAACCGAACTGTTGAAATAGTTTGTAAACAAGGTTGTTCATGTGAAGAAAAATGGCTACATCGAAATATGTTGTTGGGGCCATAAAATCTGAACAACTCTTGTTTACAAATCTGAACAAAATCAAAATTATTACACACCCATTACTTTTTATTTGTTTTCCGTTAAAATAATGAGAAGTAATCATAAAAATGAGTTGAAAATGGAAGTTACAGAGAAAAGTTCGGTTAGGAATTATGTGAAATAGTTTTTCGAACTAACCGAACTCAACTTTAATGAAGTTTTTTCTTTCATAAAAAAGTTTGGTTACCTCGCAATAAAAATTTTCCTAACCGAACTAAAAAGTTCGGTTACATCGCAACTTTTTTTCCTTTTTCTCCTAGCCGAACTTTTAGTTCGGTTACGTCGCAAATTTTTTCTCCTAACCGAACTTTTTTCTGAAAACCTATATATTGAGTTCGGTAACGTCAATTTTTTTTCTTCCCAGCCGAACATTTGGTTCGGTTACGTCGCAAAAAAAAATTCCTAGCCGAACTTTTGTCTGAAAGCAAAAACTCCATTAAAGCTAAGTTCGGCTACCTGTGTTTTCAGAACCATTAACCGAACTACACTTGCAGATGAGTTCGGCTACCTGTTCTTCAGATGTCCTAACCGAACTCTATTTCCATGGTCGAAATCTGTTTATAAATTTTTCATTTTTTCGAAAGATATTGCAATTCGAGCAACATTAACTAAACCCTCATTTTAAAATCAACCATCTTTTAAAAAATCAAAAGCAAAAAAAAAAAAAAAAAACCCTTCTTCTCACAAAATTGGTTTTTTAAAAATACCCAACTAATTAACTTGACCTCACTAATTAATCATTATACTAACACTAATCAATCATTACACTAATTAATTTAATTACCGAGGACAAATTTGATATTATATAAAAACATAGATAAGGGGTGACTCATTTTTATTTCTAATTCCACCCAAAAAATGGAGAGTAATCCCCACCATTTTTGAGTAGTCCCCAGAAAATGGTGTTCATAATTAATTGCAACAATTGCTTTTGCTGATAGCCCATGCAGGACTATTCGAACGAGCATCCAATACATTTGCCAATTGACAATCAGAATTAACAGACTTGAGACTTTTGATATCAATTGCGAGATGAGGACGTGTCAAACTCTGTATTGTTGATACCATCTAGCGCCACTGCAGAGACTTGGTTTGGAGACTTCCCGTTGTTGGTGTCTTTGAATAGGCCTATGAAGTGGTTTGATGAAGCTCCTCGCAGACCTCGTTGAGGTGCAATAACAAAAGCCACGCCTATTCCAATGACAAAAGTTGTAGAGAAGGATACATTGCCCTAAGAGTTGTAATGAACCGGAATAGAAAGCATGACCTTGCTCATAAAGGTTTTCGTGGTCGGTTAAATGCAAGAGGCCATTATGTCATAAACTGCGGCATCGTACTTCAGAAAAGCATCTCCTAATCCATTGTAGACATATTCTGAATCAGCAAACTCTGGATCAGTCAAGAAACCGTTGTAGACAGATTCTTAATTTTACTTGTACATTGTGTTTTTTTCGAAGGATTATTCTAGTCTCTGTGAATGTCTCGGGTTGGAACAAATTACTATAATATGTCCTGCCTCCCGGAAACCATTGAGTCCTTACCACCATCACAGTTGTATTCTAAAATACAATGGCTTATAATGATCTTCTACAAAACCTATTTACTGATCTCAATTTTTTGGCGTAGATTTGGCGAACAAGTATGATAAAGGCGTGGATCAATTTATTAAAGAAATAAAAAACACCAGACAGAGATGACATAGACCAGGAAACCACAAAATGATCTTACAGCAAACACAAGAAGTACAAGAAACAGATAAATCATCAATAACTCCAGCACGCAACTTAGATAAGTGTCAACAAGTTTCCGATCAAGAGATCGTCGCGCTTCGACCCACCACATCAACGATCGAAATCTCCATGAATTACCCTGAGACAACAACTACCGACGGTTCACAGAAACTATCAAAAAGTCCACCACGGCATGTATATCCTGGACAACATTCGGATCCACTACAGGGTTCTCCGGTGGTGAAACATTGGGCGTTAACAGAATAAAATAAAACCGAGAAAATTAAAACCATCGCAAACAAAAAAATTGAAACGCTCTTTCTCTCCATCTTGCTTATAATTATCAGTTGGTGATATGAAAACTGCATTCGATATGATATGTGTGTCTAATATATATATATAGTTTGTGTACTCAACATTTGAATTCTAATTTGAATTTAGACAAAAATTTGAGTGCGAATTTGAATTTTAAACTGAGATACATGATTACTGATTTTATTAATAATTAGGTATCTAGTTTTTTATTCTTATTTTTGGGACTAATCAAAAAATAATTCCGAAACTAGCAACTAATTTAGTGGGCGGCGTTTGAAGAAGATAGATATGATAACGTTGATAATATCTAATCTACTACTTTCTAACATGATTCTGGTTTCCATAGGCCATCTCAAATGGCAATAACCAATTTTCAACCGTGAGATGTGATCGGACCACATACTCTAAGTCTAAGTACGTGATCCCTCTTCTTTTGAAAAGAAAAAGACCGGAACTTTTCAAGAAGTGGCAACAAAAAAGAAGAGCGGTCACATACTGACCACATCATAGCTGCTCTGGTTTTCAACAATCCTTTATCCTAACTTTTGACCTGATCATATAATGGCCTCCTGCCACGATAACTTAAGTTCTACCTTAGAAAACTCCGTTAGCTTTGTGAATTTTAAAGCTATTTTCTTTTTACCTAGTTACTTGGTACGAAAACCATTGGCTCTTATTTGACAAGCTGTTGTTAGGAACAATTGGGTGGATCAAGATTTGTATGATCTGATAGACTAATTAACTTTTCATCTTTCTGTAATGGTGAATATTTTTTCAAGTACCGAATAACTTGTATCATTTTTGTGAAATGATTGCCTGTGACAGCATTATTTTATTCATTTGTTAATTGAATGATTGTGCATATAATTCGATATTGCTACCGGGGTACTGGTCATGTGAAGCACTGGCATATCAATATTACATCCCTTGGATGCGAATCCGATAGGGACGTGCTTTGGACAATGCTACAAAATATATGTAGAAATTTATACCCCATTTGACTAGTTGGTTAGTCCCGTATATGAGGAAAATAAATATAATAGTTCATTTTTTTTACGGAAAATGGATTATTTGTCCAAACATTTTAAAAACATGGTTTTAATGGACGAATAAAAATTAGTAGGGGTGAAATGGACATAAAGAAAATAGCGAGAATGAAACTGGATTCATCCTGCCTTAAACTTAAAAAAGAGCGAGGATGAAACTGGATGCATCCTGACATAAATTAAAAATAAGAAAAAGTATTTCAAAATGAGTAGGATGAAACTGTTTACATCCTTGCTATTTTTACATTCTTGTCCATTTGAACAATATCAAATTTTATATGCGTTTTTCATCCAGTAATTATCGTTATCGGATTAATTGACCTAGTTTGTGCTTTTTTAATGGTCGGCTAATTTAGCGGTATAAAATTGAATTGTTTTCATGTATTTGCGTAATTCATATATTTGATATATTCTAATATCACGATCTTCGTATATAAAAATTATTTAGTTAATATGTATATAAATGTGTCCATGTTCTAATAATTTTGAATTTAGGTAGTCTTTATATCCGTGTTGCATCGTGTTCGTGTCCCATGATCGTACAAATGCCTCCGAGATACCAGGCTAGTGGGGATATCAACTATCAAATATAATATATAACATAAATTTTTTTTCAGTTTCCCTTTTATGGTATTCGATGCTATCTTCGGCAAAAAAAAATTGGATTCGGTAAAAAAAAGTAAAAAATGCGAGCAGATTTTGATCCGATCAGATATGGGAATAATAGACATCCTGCGAGTTGGATCCCAGGTTGTCCCGACAGGAAAAAAGGGTTGGGCCAAGGAGTGACCCAGAGATTTTATAAGGGAGGATTTAGGATGGGGCAGATTTTGATCCGATCAGCCTCTTTTCTTTCCTGTTTCGCCAGTAGATTCAGGATTACTTATTAGTTCAGTCTTAGTTTATTACCTGTTTAAAAGAATCTTTTTAGGGTTTCCTGATTAGGAATAATTACTTGGTTTGTTTTCTCAAATCTTGAAAGCTTTTGTCTCTGTATTGGTTTATAACAAGGACAGGGTTTTATTAACAAGGTTATAAGTTCAAAACTTCCCATTCTCATTATTCAAAACCAATATTTAACTTTTGAATTCAATCAAGAACAGTACAGTATACAATTTATAGGAAAAACAATTATTTTCCTTTCTCATTTTTGAAAACGCATATTCAACTTTAGAATGCAATCAAGAATCCTATGGTATACCTTGTGTACGATTTGAATCGAGTTGTAGGAAAATGAAGAGATGGAATCGATATATAGAAAAACGATTCTTGTGTGCGGTTTGAATCGAGTTGGGGAAATGAGGCTGTCACTGTGAGTTGTACGATTTTCAAAACCATGGTATGTGCTTTATATACAGAGTTTGGGTACTCAACTAATATTTTAGTTTAAATTTTGAATCTGAGGTGCATCATTGCTGATTTTATTAACAATCTATATTATTTTTCTTTTTGTGATTAACCAAAAAATAATCCGGAAAGTAGGGAACTTTAGTTAGTGGGCGGCGTTTGTAGATGATAGTATATTGATTAGGATAGGGATGATATCTAATCTACTTTGTAATCTAATCCACTAGCATAATTCTTGATTCCAAATGCCATCTCAAATGGCAACAACCAGTCTTCAACATTTCCTGATCCCTCACTTTTGACCTGGCCATATAATGGCCTCTTGACTCGATAAATTAAGTTCTACCTTTGAAGGCTCCAAAGAACTACGTAAATATTAAAGCTATTTTCTTTTAACCTGGTTAGTGAGTACCAAAACCGTTCGGTGGAAAGCCTAACAATCTTATGCAACAAGCTAGATGTAAGGAACATATTGGGTGGATCAAAATTTGTGTGATTTGATTAACTAAGATGTAAGATTGGTTGACAATGTTATATTGGCATAATCTTTGCATTGTAAGGTCATTTCTCTATGAAACCCAACCCGCAATGTATTTGAAGCTAATTTTTTATTGGCATGTTCTTTTTATAAGTTTCGACATTCCAATCAAAGATGAGAACATTCCAAGATGTATCATTGAAGATTAACGGTTGAAATTAAAATTTCTGGATGGTGAATTTTCGTATTTAAAAATACTTTCATTTCTAACAGGAATGTAGAGTTTTATATGGGGAACATGTCACCAAAATATTAGCTTCAAATTCATTTTCACTTAGATTTTATAGAAAAAATATCGCTAAAATGAATTGTATTGCACAACTGTTGCGCTTTACCGAATTAAGCCTTGATCCCATGTCCAGCCGTCTTGGCCCTGCCAACTTCTTGCTCAAAGCTAATGTGTGGACCATCCTTGTGCCTCAATCATCACTGACAATTCCTTAAACTCATTCTAGTTACTCATCGCATCATATTCATCACTTAGCCAATTTTACTTGACAATAGCAATCCAACTCTCGCATTACTAGCTTGTTTGCACTGTTCAAGCTTTGGGCTTGCCTTGAATTAGTGCATAGACTAATTCTTAGTCTATTCTACCTTCTGGCATCATCCTTGAGTTTGGACCAATTCAATTTCACAGATATGCCTTAATGTCAACATCTTATGTTGCATGTTGCATCTTGCAACTTTGACTTTGCCTTGCCTTTCCGTCAATGAAGATTCCTAAGAAGAGAAGTAGGTTCCGGGTAACAATCAGTGGGTTTTTAATTATTTGAGCTAACGAGTGTATGCCAAACTACAATTGATGTTGCTGAAAAGGTGTTAGTTATGAACGTTTTGGTCATGTTACCAGTTGAAGAATGGATGGGTGTACTCAATAGCGTGCCAGATTTGGAAGTTAATTTGTATTTAGATGCCATAGATCTCCTTGACAGGGATTCAGGATGTGTGAGCACTTTTATGTTTTAACCCCAGGTTTACGTCATATTAGAACTCAGGTCTCTCCCCAGGCCTGTCTAGTACATGATTAAAAAGTTAATTGTTTTTGATTTTTGGATTCATTTATCGGTGGTTTCCTTTAGTTTTTCCAACATTTGTGGTCATTGTTGAATGCCTGATTGTAAAAAAAAAATGGCTAGTGACTATTCTGCCTTCTAGAATTGTAAACTTTATATGATTTGATTTCCAAAATGAGCATGATAACTACTTGATGAAATTCCGGAGTCTAAAACATCTTGGTCAAATACCCTGGCAACTAAATTGTATCAAGTTTTCAATTACATGGATCTTCATACTCAAAGTAGATGTTTTCAATTTTATCTAATTGATAAGTTCATGAAGTAGGTTTTCATTTAGAGTTTTCATGAAGTAGGTTTTCATTTAGGTTTTCATGAAACATCTTGGTCAAACATTTGGGTGGTTGTTAAGTTCATGAAGTAGGTTTTCATTTAGAGTTTGAGGATAGAGATATTTAACTCCTTGATATATTTTTCTTAAGATTGAGTCTAACTGTCTAGTTGATTCTCTTGAAAGTATATTGAGTTTAGTCCATACAGATTGCTAAGCGAAAATGTCGGGTGAGATTGTTAGACCCCCAAATTTTCAAGTTACCTATGTTTGTCCATCAGACTCAGTAAGATATGCTGAGCTACGACAGAGTTTGGTATTCTGCAGAGTAAAATAAGCATCCCAAAAGTTTTTCATGAAAATGGGATCTCAATCACTGACTATACTTCTTTTCATCCCATGAAGACGAAAATTTCTCGTACAAATATCTCCATGATAGAGCTATCAGAATAAGGATGAGTGAGAGCTATAAAGTGTGCATATTTTGTTAAACAATCCATTACCACCAGAATGAAATTCTTAAGTTCAGATGATTGAAATCCATTAATAAAATCCATTGATATGACTATCCACACATCAACAAGTATAGGATTCAATAATCATGGTGGAGCTATATCTTCATATTTGTTTCGTTGACACACATTACACCGAGCAATAAAGTCTTTAACTGATCATTTCATGCCTTTCCATTTAAAATTATGTTGCAAACGCTTATAAGTTCGCAAAAATCATGAATGCCCCCAAATAGGATTTGAATGAAACTCCTGAAGAAGTTTGGTATACCATAAAGAAGTTGGCACCACTACTATACGTCCCTTGTAGTGTAAAACTACATTAAAATAAGAAAAATTGAGTTTGCAAGTTGGGGTATCAATGAGTTGTTGAATAAGAATACTTAGATCAGCATCTTATGACACTCTTGGATTATGTCAGTAACTCCATAAAAAATTGGTGCAGTAAGGCTAAAGTTAGAGCCTTTGTTGCGAGACAAAGTATCGGCTGCAACATTTTCTTTGCCTTAACCAAAAATAATCTCATAATCATAACCCAATAATTTCGATAACCACTTTTGTTGCTCCATAAAAGATAATTTTTTATCAAGAAAATACTTAAGACTTATGTGATTTGTATATATCTTGAAGTGTCTACCAAGTAAATATGGTATCCATTTTTGAATTTCAGATACGATTGCAAGCATCTCCTTATCATATATAGCGACATTCAAATTTTTTCTAGCTAAGGGTTTTCTATAATAAGAAATTGGTTGACCAGAATGCATTAACACAGCTTCTAACCCATTGCCAGATGCATCACACTCAAAAGAAATCCTTTGAGAAATATGGAAGTATTAAAATTGGTGTTGTAGTGAGAGCCTTTTGAAGCAATTTGAATGCAGCAGTGGCATTGTCATTCCAGGAAAATGCATATTTCTTCAATAGCTAAGTTAGTGGTGCACAAGCTTACCAAAATCCTTAACAAAATTACGATAGTAACCGGCTAAATCTAAAAAACATCGTAAGTCTTTGATTATAGTAGGAATAGGGCAAGACAATATGCATTGAATCTTATCATGTTCAACCGAAACTTCTTCAGAAGAAATTACGTGGCCTTGATATTTAACTGAATGTTGTGCAAAAGTGTATTTACACTTATTGACGTATAGTTGATCAGATTGTAATAGTTCAAACACCAAAGATAAATGCTGGATACGTTCAATAGTATTCTTATTGTAAACTAATATGTCGTCAAAGAACACTAACATAAACTTGGGAAGATAAGGTCTGAAAATATGGTTTATAAGTCCTTAAAAGGTGGTTTGTGCATTCATATTTGATGATAAGAAGATCGAAAATACAGTTTTGCAAATACGCTTGCACCATGTAATTCATCCAACAACTCATCCACCATTGGTATTGGAAAATGGTCCTTGATAGTTAACTTATTTAAAGCTCTGTAATCCACACACATACGCCAAGAACCATCCTTCTTAAGCACCATCAAAATTGGAGAAGAGTAAGGACGAGAACTAAGTCATATCAAACCAGCCTGTTGTAAATCAGACAATATCTTTTCAACCTCATCTTTTCGTAAGTGTGGATACTGATACGGTCTTACATTGATAGGTGCATAATCTAGAGTTAAATAAATACGATTATCCTGCAATCTTTCAGGAGGTAGAGATGTTGGAATCTTGAAAACATCTGCATAGGTAGAGAGCATTTGTTGCAGCTTAGGTGGAATAGCTGTTGTAGTTTGAACTGAAGTATTTAATGCATGTATTTGTAATAAAACTGCAAAATTTTCTCTGCATAATAAATGATGCATGGATTCAGTGTCCAAAAGCATTATGTTGGATGAATTATTTCCCATTAATACCACATATGTATCTTGTATTCTGAATTTCATGGTCAACCTAGAAAAATCCCATGTAACTGGACCCAATGTACGTAACCATTGAACTCCTAAGACATCATCACAACCATTGATATCGAGAAGATGAAAATATGGTTAGAAATAATAATCCTGAAGCTTAACTGGTATGTTACAGAAAGATCCACGAGTTTTTATTTGACCACTATCACAAATTGTAACTTGTAGAGCCACCTCCTCAGATTGGGTGTGATAACCACACTGCTTAGCTATATTTGGATGAAGAAAATTATGTTTAGAACCATAGTTAATCAATATAAAAAAAGGCTGAGCTTTTGTATAATCTAGAATACGCATAGTTCTAAGAAAATGAGAACCCATCAAAGAATTTAAAGAGATCGCGGGCCCTGATTCCTCTAATAAAATGGTTTCAGTCTCAAAAGTGTCCTCTTAAATGTCTTGTTCTTCGTGATCTTCCACATAATTTTTGGAGAAACATCTAATATTAACAGTTTAGGCTTTAAACAGACATGACCAGTATGATAAAGTTGGTAACAACTAAAGCAAAGACCCTTGTCTTTACATTCTTTCTGCTCATCCCAAGTGAGCCTTTTATAACCAGATGGTAAAGGATTCTTCTTGAACTGAGTAGTGTTATGATGAACTGGAGATCTAAACTGAGTAGAACGTGCAGGTTGTTTCAAAGCTGCCAATAATACATCTTCTTGATTGAGTGCCTTCTTGAAAGACGAAGCCAAAGTAGATGGTTCAAGCAATTTCTGATATGGCACAAGCGGAAGCGATAAAATGGCGAGCAGAATCCACTCAATAAGGTGATGATAGAACACTCGGATCCAGGAGCAAAGACTCTAATCCAAGAGTTAAAAGAGACAAACAATGGAACCAAACAAACTTGATAGTTTCATTAATCAATAATATTAGCCAGCCGTAGCTACCTTGAAACGACAATGGAAAAGGCTATCTATAGCCTGCGATCACAAAACTCTAAAAGACAAAAGTTACTAAACTAGCCTAGGAGAATATTAATCTTATAAAAACGAGATCAACTATGTAAAGCAACTAATTATCCTAATAATTAAAATAGTAAAATTAAGAGATATCCAAGATATTAGTAAATCTTGGAATATGTTTAACAAACCAAAGATACGCCCCGTATCAGACTCCTCCTACGAGAAAAATCGTTTCGAGTTTATATTGGAAATGGCAAATGGGAGACAAAATTTTAGCACTCTCACTTGAAACACACCCTTCCCTAGAATTATGCATCGGGATCACTAGCAATTATGAAATCAATTTCAGCTTCACGGTTTTCAGCATATGTGTGTAACAACTCGTCATCCAATAACTTCTGTACCCATCATTGCCATGCAGCAACTTCCACGAGACTTTCCAAACATTATCTCTTCTTTGTCCAAAAGAGTTAGGAATACCATCACAAAATTTGGTAACCAAGTCTTCACAGGAATCCTTGGCGATTGTAGAGTACCTTTGTTTAGTTAACTGATCCGAAAACCGCCTTCGTTTATTTTTTCTGACCTATTTTCATTCCTTGCTTCTTTCGAAAGTCGTTTTCCTTGCACTAGATTGACCTTGGTTATTCCTCGTATGAATTCACAAATGTTGTCACGGAAACGTGCTCGAACCTCAATCAACCACGGAGCACCCAGCAACCATCAATATCAACCACTTCATAAAATATTGTGTCAGAGTAACATTTACAGATGGCTATAGAAATTTTGCAAACACCCAAACAAGTAAATAATTCATCTTTGTCATTGTTTACCATTTAATCTGGTATGGTATAGAATACCAATCAATCTCAAACCCAAAAGATTCGATCATTCTTATGGACACCAGATTTTGTCCACAGCCACCATCTATAACAAAATCCAAAAGTTTCATTTCCAGTATATATCGACCACGAAACGTATGGTTTCCTGCATGTATTTTTCATAAATATAAATTATCTCGGAAGTTACGAAAACTATCTTGATGAGACTGTATATTCCACGTGAAAGTGGGCAAAAAAACAAGAATCCTGTTTTAGGGCATACACAAAACTTTGAGGAAATACAAAATAATATTCCCATCTTGGGTGACCTAAAAAGGGATACTCTATGGATAGTTCAATTACCTATCTATCCTTACCCTTAATACAAAAACCTAAAATTAGTTTTCTAAAAAATCAAAATCAGTTTCCCTTAACATCTCTTCTTCTTCCTCCTCTAACCAAACATTTCCTTTCCAGAGAAAAAAAATTTCATTACCGTGATTAATCGTCGATTCGTAAAAATTTGTTCGTCAATTAAACTCAACTACATAATGACTCGTACAAGCAGGGACTAGGCAAACCAAATCGTTTTCTAATCCATCAATTGAAGATGAAGGTGTAGAAACTGAAAATCAACCACCAATTGAACCATAAATTGAACCAACTGCGTCTCCAACTTTGGAAATGATGATAAAAAAGTAACTTTTACAAAACCAATATCTTATTTGTTGTTATTCATCGATTGAATGGGTTTAATTCCAAAAAAAATAGTGTTTTTGACGGTTACAGTGCTGGGTTCGGCTCAAAATTGAGTTGGGCTTTTAGCCGAACTGTTCTACGCAAAAGCTTCTTGTAAGTGTATATGAACAGTTTTGCATAAAATTTCATGTCGAACCTAGTCACAGATAGAGATGCATAGAGGTTTGGCGTATTCGATAATACTATTTTACGCTGAACATATGTTGTTTATCAAGGTAAGATAATACAATGAAAAATTAATGGAGAGGTTCGACTAGTAGTATAATCTAAATACATGCGGAACCTAGCACATTTACGAGGTTCGGCTAGTACGATATTCACAATATGTGCCAAACCATGTATTGCCAAAAGGTTCGACTCTTACGATTTTTATAATATGATCCGCACCTTTAACGAACTTTCTTCCAGAAGTTCCAGTGTATGGTTCGAATCCTTATAAAAAATTTAAACTCGAGCTATGGTCTTCAAAGTAGGTTCGGCTCATAATTATAACACTTTCAGCTAGCCGAACTGTTCATCCAGACTCGCGGAACCTTAGTGAAAAACACAAATTTTTAATGATTTTAAGTTACAAAAGAGAGATTATTTAAGATAGAAGTGTACCTGTGTATTATAGGCATTTGGTTCCTCATATACGTATTTATCATCACCTTGAGTTTGTGCTTGAGTTCGAGTTTGAGTTTGAGTTTTGTGAAGATTGACCATAAAAATCAAAATACAAGCTTTTTTCTCACTTTCCCCTTCTCCCTCAAAAAAGAAACCTAACTGTCTTTTTCCTCCTCAAAATTTTCATCTACTCAAACATATATAACTAAATTATCTTAATCACTATTCACTATTCACTAATCATGATTATTATAACTAATCATTAATTAACACTAATCCTAAAAGGACAAATTTGTCATTACAAAAAATATTTGGCTAAGGGATTATTGATTTTACTATTTACGTTCCTATTTTGTCTTTATTCAGTATGTCCCGAAAATTTTACGTTGTCTTTATTCGGTATGTCGCGAAAGTTTTACGTATTCCCTAAAACAGGGTTCCACTGCTGTACTGACTTCAATAGGCTCGTACTCTTAATGGGCCTTAAGCTATAACTTACCCGTTGTCTGCCTATACAGTTTTTTATCTGTTGAAAAACAAATACTCCATTAGGTTTTATGCCGAATCCCTAATAAATTTCAGAAAAATTCTCCTTTCAGAAATTGATTTAGTGGGCGATCGAGCTGCCAATGGAAAATGTTAACTCCTATGAAGAAGCTAGAAAACAACGTTTGGAAGAAAACAGAAGGAGGTTTCAGGTCAGTTAAAACCCTAAACCCCCTTCTCTAAACTGACGCCATTTTCGTTTTACAGTAAATGATTTCAATTTCTTGATATGCTTGTAGGATTTAGGTGTTGATAAGATTGTCAAGATTCTAACTCCAGTTGCAAAGACGGTAAGTTCTCTCTAATTAACCCTAAATTTCCATTTTCATCCAAAATTTCTGTCATTTTGGATGAATCTTAGTCTGCAATTTGTTTTGATGAATCTATGACAACTCTAATATGTTACTTACTGGTTATAGTTTGAGCTCAATCCCTAGAATTTGATATGTTTATTCAACTTCTTATTTAGTACTCAGCATAGTGTAAAATAGGGTTCAACTGCTTCTTATTTTTATAATTGAATCTGTGGTTTTAGCTCTAAACGATGAAATTAAGATGTGAATTTTCTTAGTGACAGTAATTTAGAAGGTTTTTTGATGCAAAATTTGGATTAAGCTCCGAAACTTGCACTGATGGTTAATTTTAGATATAAGTTATAAGCTGTCACATATTTGTGGGTGGAGATAAATACTGATAGTGCTGCAAATCCAAAGAAGCTTTGATTGAATTATCCTTTTTGGAATGAAATGTATAGTAGTATGAGGCTTGTACATGGGAACAAATACTGGTTTGTTGTGTTTTGAGTTGGTGAATTCTGCTTGTGCTATGCATCTATGTTTCTATATGTGTGAAGGGATTCAATTTGCTTCATTACTGCACCGTCCTGCTATGACTTCATATGAGTGGATATGTGGTTAATCTCTGAGCTGGAATCTGTTTGTGAGGGTGTCCAACGGCTCATGAGTTTATATGTTTTTCAGCTGTCTATGCTTCTGCACTATTCATATGTTCAAAAACTGAAAAGTATTGTTTGTAAGCCTTTTCTAATTGAAGGCTGTAATATTTAGTGTAGTTTTTTTATTCTTTTCTTTCCATGTTAATGATGTAGAAACCAAATAACCTAAATCTACTACTGCGGCTCCTGTGGACCCTGATTTAGTGAGACGTTCTTCACGCCCTCGTAATGCAGCTACTTCCTATGCGGAAGAGGTAAGAGGACTACTACATATTTAGGGCTTGATCATGTTTGTAATCGAGTTTGAATGCGAAAAATTTCTGTTAATGTTTCAGTTTATTAAGGACCGTCCTCTGCGGAAAAAGCTAAGATCAGGCACATCTACTAGGTTAAGTATCTAATAGCAGTGATCTCTGTTTGATTTAAGTCTGGGGTTTCCAAGTAATTGGTTTAGAGGTGCTAATAGTACTCACGAATGGCATTAAGCAGAGTCCGAAAGGCCCATGAAAAAGTTGCTACTGCAGCACAGCGAGCTCATGCTATTAAGCGTGCTGAGGATTTCCGAGTTCAGCATGTGCCTTCTAGTCATCCATCTTATGTCAAATCAATGCTCCAATCTCATGTGTACCATGGCTTTTGGCTGGTAAGCTAACAGGATGTTTGAAGTTTTAGTTCTCTAAATTCAACTATTGTTTTTATCAGTTTTAGTGGAAGCGTATAAGAAAAAAGTTTTGACAGTTACTTTTTTTTTATGTTATTATTGTTCATAGAATGTCCCGAATGATTTCTGCCAAAAGTACTTAACGGAGGAGAAAATGACTATTGTGCTGGAGGATGAAGAAGGTGTTAAGTATGACACTATCTACATTGGAGAAAAAACGGGCCTCAGTGGTGGCTGGAAGGCGTTTGCTAAGGATCATAAGTTGGATGATGGCGATGCCCTGGTGTTTGAGCTTATTAAGCCGACACGTTTTAAGGTAAAATGCAACTGTGAGCAGTCTTTTGAATGATAAATCTCTATCGTGTCTATGCAGTAAAATGCAATTGTTTAATGCAAATGTACAGGTCCATATCTTTAAAGGGATTATTGATGGCGTGGGTGAAGCAAACACCAAGAAGCCGAAGAAAGGTAACAGAAGTAAACCTATTAAGAAAGTGAAGAACTCTGGTGCAGAAGAGGAGGATATGGTTGAAGAGGTTGCTGAACAAATTGCCAAAACAAGAGAGAGACAAACCCGGAACTCGAAGAAATCTGGAGATGATTTTTAGGTGGACCTTAAACGATCCCAACTACATTAGTGGCGTTTCATTTTGGAGACCACACACCTACTAACCTTAGATGGTTTCAGTTCTGATACTTGTTTCAAGTAAGGGTGGGTTATTTCTGATTTTACTGTAAAAAGAGTTGACATGTATATCTAGTATTTGCTAACTGCTACGTAATTCTAAATACTAGTATAATTTTGTGCACCATCTACAATCTGGCGCATTAACGGAAGTGACGTTTTGTAATGAATCTACCAACCTTTAAGCAGATTTTGGTAATTCTGCTGCGTAGTTCTAAATACTAGTCTAATTTTGTGCGCCGTATAATTGTTCTACCCAGCTGAATGAGGTGGTGCTACAATCTTTTGTTGGTCTTGTTCTGTCCAGCTGAATGAGGTGGTGCTACAATCTTTTGTTGGTCTGAACAGGGAAAGGCATTCAGCTGAATTTGCTGAATCCTGCAATGAATTTTATGAAATTCAGGTCTTCAACAAGAATGGCGTTCAAAGCTAATGGGAAATTTCAGCATTGTGATTTGGAATCTTTATGGTCCTATAATATAGAGCATGGAGTCAATAGTTATTAGATTAGTCAGGCCAACTGACTAACTACTTGGCCGACTTTCTGTTGTACAGAGTTTCAACTTTCCCAACTTCTGGCTATAATAGTTTGTCTTCCGGGTCTTATGTATTTACCTATTCCTCTGCTAGTAAGATATTGTAATCTTATCTGTGTAAACCTCTGTGACTGTAAACGAGTATAAATACTCTAATCAATGAATTCAATCACTACACAGTTGTGATAGTTAACAACTCTGTCTCCATATTTCTACATGGTATATATACAGAGCTTGGTTAAGTTTTTTTTTCCAAACAACTGTAACCCTAATCTCCATGACTCTAGATGAAATTCAATCAAATCCCATTCCTCCTGTTTCATCAACCTCTACACCAGATTCCGTTTTATCACCTTCCAGACCATACTATGTTCATCCCTCTGATAATCCCACCTCTGTCATCTTCACCCCTCTCCTCACAAGTGACAACTACTGCACTTGGGGTAGAGGCATGACCAAGGCAGTCAGTGCTAAGGGTAAGACTGGTTACATAGATGGTTCTGTCAAGAAGCCAACGTCTGCAGTTGATCTACCACACTGGACACGTTGTGATGATTTAGTCGGCAGCTGGATTTCTAATTCAGTCGATCCGTCGATTAGATCAAGTACCATGAACTTTCTTTCTGCCAGAGAGCAATGGCTAGAAATCAAATCCAGATTCTCTCACCACAATGCCACAAAGTTGTATGCGATTAAGCAGTCAATTGCTACCTTGCAGCAAGACAACTTGAATGTAGCAATGTACTACACGAAACTGAAGACTCTTTGGGATCAACTAGATACTTTTCGACCAATGGAATTTTTGCAGGTAAGAATTATGTTGATCATCATAATCAAGATCGGTCAATGGAATTTTTGCAGGGTTTGCATGAGAGATTCTCGTCTCTGCGAAGTCAGATCCTCCTAATGGAACCAATGCCGTCCCCTGCTAAGATTTACAACCACGTTAGGCAGGAGGAGGAACAACAGGGAATCAATTCCTCTATTCTCCCTGCCATTGAATCAGCAGCCTTATATGCTTCTCGTGGTGATTCTCGCAACCAACGGTTCTCATCAACTCAACCTGGAAGCAGCAACAACACTATCTCTGGAAACAACAAAAGACAACGGCCATTTTGTGAACATTGCAACAAGCATGGTCATACCAGGGCCACATGTTGGAAACTGAATGGGTATCCTACGGACTTCCCAAAATCCAGAGATTATAATTCTTCACCCTTTGCTGCTGCTACCATTCCTGCATCTGCTCATGTGCCAGCAGTTGCTGCACCAGCCATAAGTTCATCACAATACACACGTCTCATGTCGCTACTGGATCCAGCCAATGAAGGTACATCCATTCTACCTTCTGCCAATTTCGCAGGTACTATTTTATCTTGTTCAACTCATATCTGGATAGTAGATAGTGGTGCTACCCATCATATCTGTTCTTCTCTTTCTTTTTTTACTACTTACACTATGGTTACTCAACCGATTAGTGTACAGTTACTGGATGGATCTCTTACCTCCGTGACTCACATTGGCAATGTTGTTTTATCTCCAACTCTGACATTACTGGATGTTTTTTATATTCCCAGTTTCAAATTTAATTTAATCTCTGTCAGCCAATTGACTAGCTCAGCCAATTGTTGTATCAAATTCTCAAAAGATTGCTGCATCTTTCAGGACCAGTCCATGAACACGGAGATTGGATGGAGTAAACGCATTGCTGGTCTCTATCATTTCATATTTCGTCCATTTCCTTTATCAATTACTTCGAATAAGCCTGTGGATACATGGCATCGTCGTCTTGGGCATCCTAGTGTGGATTGCCTTCGTTTTTTAGCTTCTAAATTTGATTTTGTTCAATCCAAGTTTACTCATTCCTGTGATGTATGCCCTATGGCAAAGCAAACACGTTTGAAGTTTAATAAAAGTCCATCTTTGTCTTCACAACCTTTTCAATTAATCCATGCTGATATTTGGGGTCCTTTGCAACTGAATCCTTCACAGGTGCTAAATATTTTTTGACTATTGTGGATGATCACACTAGGTGCACTTGGGTTTATCTCATGAAATCTAAAACAGAAACTTTGACGTTTCTTAAGTATTTTTTTGCTTTTGTCCTTAATCAATTTGGTCATCATATTACCAGCATTTCTTCTGGTGTCAGTCAAATTCTCATTCCCCAATTACAGACTTTTCGTTCTGATAATGGATCTGAATTTAAATCCAATGCACTACAAGCTTGGCTTCGTCAACATGGTGTCTTACACCAAACCAGTTGTGTTTACACACCAGAGCAGACTGGCATTGTGGAACGTAAACATCGTCATCTTCTTAATGTCGCACGCTCATTAAGATTTCAAGCCAACTTACCCATTCGTTTTTGGGGTGAATGTATCCTCACAGCTGCCTATTTAATCAATTTGCTACCCACTCCAGTTCTTTTTCATAAAACTCCACATGAGATGTTGTTGAATAAATCCCCAGATTACATATCTTTATGAGTTTTTGGTTGCTTATGTTTTGGCAGGAATACCAGAGTTGCTCATAAGTTTGATAAACGTGCTAAACCAGGTATTTTTATTGGTTATCCGCATGGCCAGAAAGGGTACAAAATCTTTGATATCGAATCCAAGCATATTTATGTTTCACGAGATGTGCTTTTTCATGAGAATCGTTTTCCTTTTTTATTTTGGAAAAGATTTTGCTCCCGCACTCTAGCAGATGCATGTCCGTTGGATCGAGTTGGATGTGACGTCATCTAACAGTGAGTTAACCGAGTTATTTCACCGAATAATTGGTCAAGTCTAAAAACTAAAATCCCTTCGTATGCTTTTGTAATCATTCGTGCAGAGCAAAGCATTGATATTTTTGATGAAATGTGGTTATTATTATTTTTTCCGCATCAATCGAAGAGAAGATTAACCAACGAAATCCCAAGATCAATAATAGTAAGTCACGATTAATCTCTGAAGATGGTAAAATAAATTAGGTTTTTAGTTTTAATCATCATGATCAGTACCTTCCAATTCTAGAAGACCATTATTAAACTTAAATTACTTTTTTTCTCAACTCGAGCTCTTGGATGAACACGAACAATATTCAATTTTTCATCATCTCAACTCGGCCTCGAGTTCATAAAGGACCAAGTTAAAACATGCGGTGATCATCATCGGATCGACATCTTCATTGCATGTCAATATCATAATCATTCATGGTTCTTATAATTATTGATTTTTAACAAATTAAACATCAATACCATCAGCTAGCAACAACCTCAAGCTTTTTGTCTCCCATCTCATGGGAGATTTCCAAGGTTTCTCGATAAATAGAGATTCGTTGCTCATCGCTATAATAATTAAGGTCAGAGAACAGGCACTATCACATCACGTATTTGGCAAAGGAAGAATATGAAATATTCGTTTAGTGTACACGAATACTATAAAAGTTCAGTGGATAACGGGGTTAATTCCCAGTTAGATGATATCACATCCTACCAGATCCAGTGGCCATAACTCTGCTAGTTCGTAAATGCTCCCGCAGTGCGAGAGCGAATTTTTTTCCTTTTTTCTCTTTTTTTTTTTTTTTTTTTGATAAAAACCTAGAGATCACATGAATCCTCAACTGATTCTTCTAGGCGGCCTTACAGATGAACAGCGCAGGAAAACCTGCTCTGAATACCACCTGATATGGCACAAGCGGAAGCGATAAAATGACTAGGAGAATCTTCTCCTTAAGGTGATGATAGAACACTCCAATCCAGGAGCAAAGAATCTAATCCAAGAGTTAAAAGAGACAAACAATGGTATAAACCAAACAAACTTGATAGTTTCATTAATCAATAATATTAGCGAGCCGCAACCGTCTTGAAACGACAATAGAAAAGGCTATTTATAGCATGCTATCGTAAAACCCTAAAAGACTCACTACAGGAAAAATATACATCTACAACGGAGGTTTCACAACTCTTTGCTAAACATCATAGAAAGTATTATATTTTACAACTGGTTTCAAAGGAAGAGTTGTCGTATACCATCACTACCAACCCTTAGGAACAAGGGGTTGGGATGAGAAAACAAACGACAACTCATTAAGTAAAAGAGTTGTGACCAAATTTAGCTATAACAACTCTGTTCCGTAAAGATAGTGACTAAGCGTATCAAAATTTTCACAAGAGTTGTTGAAGAACACCAAAATATGATAATAAAAAATAGTGTTAGAGGGGAGATTCGAACATGAACCTACTTCATGGAAGTCTAGGTCATCAACCATCTTTACAGTTCAAAAGTTTTGATTTTTTTTTTTTTGTAATAAAAACGCATAACAACACTTATTAGTGTTGTTGAAGTAAAAATATAAAATGTTGGGAAAAATTAGGTTGGGGGGATTTGATCCTGAGTCGCAGGCATGAAAGTATAAACCACTAACCATACCTACACTATCACAGGTTTTGTCAACTTTGTGGTTCTTTGATACACTAACTTTATGACAATCCTTTATAAGAGTTGTAAAACAAAATGTAATGCTCAAAAATAATGCTCAGGTGACTGAGCCGCAGACAGCGCGAAGCATTCTCTGTAAACAATCACCTATATGCCTTTTCTATAAACAATCATATACATTCTTTTCTGTAAACAAAACAATCACATACATTTCTCTGTAAGCATTGGCATCGCATAAGCCAAGTACTTCTCAAACTGCTCTCCTATTGCTTGACAAAATCTGGCACATTCTGCAAATCATGACATAAGAAAATGTAAAAATCCTACAATTAGATAATGCAGCCCGGCAGATACACAGGAAAAACTCTCAATCCCTGTATGTATGGCTACAGATACAAGCAGATATAATTAGATTATGCTGAAGCAAATCTACCACGCATGTATGTTACACAAGCAAAGACACATAATTCATGAATTGAAACAAAGAATAATGACATTTAGTAATTTGTCAATCATATATTGGCAAAAATTGTCCATTTCATGAATTACATCACATAAAAACGTAATTGCTCATATAAGACCACCAACTTTAAGCAAAGCAATGCCTACAATGAACTACATGAATAAGTTTGGGGAAATATTGAAAGTATATTTTCAGCTTATAAGTTTGAAGGGAGGGAGAATATATATACCAATATAAGCAGATGTAGAGCAAATATGCACAAGCTATGACCAAGGGAGATTTTAAGTGGGCCAATATAGCAACCATACCAACTGACATGTCCCTTTTTCTCTTCTCCTTTATCCGGGCTTGAGACCGGCAATGAAATAATATACCATTTACATTGGAGAGTTAAAAAAAGATGTTTACTCAGAACAGACATCAAGCATTTTATAATATAAGCACACAAATGGAGCTGTTAACTGTCTTTTTGGAAGAAAAAGACTAGTATTAGTATAGGAAATACAACAAGAGCGACAACGAAAGTTAAATTCAATACAGTAAAAACAATAAACTATACTTACTTAACTTGTGAACTTATTTTTCTTCTTTTTTTTGTTCTTCTTTTTTGTCGGAACCACTATGATATATTACCATCTTCTCTTAAGTAACTCTCGCTCTCGTTATCCATTGGTAAACCAAGAGCTGAAGTATTCACCGGTTGGAAATTTGTGTAATGCTTTTAATTTTATTCCTCTAATTCATGGAAACCCCTAGGTGGTGGTTTCACCATCACATACCGTTTAGATATATTTGACTCTCGAGAATAGAAAACTTGTCGCGCTTGTGTTGCTAAAATGAATAGATCATTACAGTGTTGGTTCTTATGTTGATTTAAATTGACTAATGTAAAGCCATCTTCTACCTTCACACCAAAATTGGTGTGGGCCCAATCACATTTTAATATTGGAATTTGAAACATATGATTGTAGTCCAACAATAGAATTTCTTCTAAAACACCGTAGAACCCGCTAGTTTCTAACCGTCCTGCAACTAAGTTAGTTCATTCAATTGAAACTTCAATGTTTTCTGTGACTCTCTTAACATCCTTTGTAATAAACCTAGACCTATTCATTAGCAAGCCTTTATATGATATACATGCAGTTTTCTGACGGTTTGTACTGTGTTTGATACTGACATGCCTCGTTCAATTTGCATCTTAACCTACAAATGTATACTCTCAAGACATAAGAATATAACTAAATTTGCTATCTGAGCATGAAAAGTCAGATTTGAAGTGATGTTGTGCTTAACATGGATTGTTCAAAGTGATAGAATGAAACAGAATCACATGTATTTGTGTTTTTTGTAGTAGTTTTTTGTAGCAGCAAAATGTCCAAGTGTTTAAACTATACTAAGCTGCATAATCTGAACTAAGAGTGGACTAAACGCACCTTTTGTTGAAACCTATCTACAGATGTGTCAAGACTGTATGGAATTGAGTTGGTCTTCGCTGGTAATTATCCTCCCAACAGAAGATTTTAACTCGTCCATATGCATTCTAAGACAAAAGTAAAATTAGAAAATGAAGTATTAACTGACAGATCATTTTTAATGAACATGAATGTCATACTTACGTCAAATATGGGTCAATTTTGGGTGTGTTAAAAAGCACATATCTGTGAGGTATCTTTAACTTCTCACTATCCATACGCACTTGGACACCTTTAGAAAGAGGACATGCTGTCGTTATGGAACCATCTTGAAAGTTTTATTTACGCCTTTTCTTTACTCCAGTTTCAGCTGCTTGGGACTTACGAATATCAAAATACCTAACACACTCCATTCCAAGATAACACTCCGCTACACAAGCATTAGGTTGTACATAATTCTTTACATATTCTTTGAATTTCTTCATATACCTAGGAAAGCTGCGTATTGAACAGTTACCAGTTAATTAAATGTTAGTATCTCTAAGCTACGAAGGGATATTGGTTGCATAACTTTTTACATGATACCAAAAAAACAGAAGTAATTTAAATTAAATTGGCATACCTTTCAAATGGATACATCCAACAATATTGTACGGGTCCACATAATCGCACTTCTCGAATTAGGTGAATTGTCAAGTGCACCATGACATAAAAAAAATGACGGAGGGAAGTACCTCTCCAACATACACAAAGTATCAGCAACTTCTACTTCAAGTTTTATTATTCTCTGGAGGTCAACTGCCCTTTGGCATATTTCGTGAAAATAAGAACATAACCTGAAAATCGCCTCCCTTGGCCCTACATGTAAAATTCCTTGCAAAGAAATGGGTAATATTTGTTGCATAAGACCATGGTAATCATGAGACTTAAGAACACCTAAGCAACCATATTTCGAGAAATGTTTCCTAAGATCAGAGCTATACCCATATGGAATCTTCAAATTTCTCTTCCTATTATAAAATATATCCTTTTCCTTTAAGTAGTACGGTGCTGGTGGAAGGATCGTTTTCCCATTTATCTCTTTTGTATGCAATTCTGGTCTTATTCCCATACTCTTCGGATCATTACGTGATTTTAGACCGTCTTTTGTTTTGAACTTTATATTCAATATAGTACCAATGATACTCTGGAAAACATTTTTTTTCCTGTATGCATAACATAAATATTGTGCCATAGTAATAAATCCTAGGAAGATGGAAAAAACCTAACATTAATAACTTTATAAAGAAATAAAAGATCATACATTTAACCAATGTGAAAATTCTAATATCATGTTGTTTGAATCTTAGGTAAGTATATATGTATAAACTAAATGACTTGGTAAGCAAACTAAACGATTTCAAGTGAACACTTATGAACTTAAAAATACTAAACCACTTATACCAACCAGGCAAACGTAACTTCGAATGAAAGAAAAGGATGAATGTTGTGACATAAACTGAACACAATATAGGCTATGCTTATGAAGTCCAAACATAGATTATGTGCACGAAAATATTTACCTTCTAGTAAGGCAAGTCAAAGAATATCGACCATTTGTTAAACACCCAAATCTCAGTTTCATCATCATGTGCATCAGAACTAGCCGCATCAGTAACAACAACCCTTTTCCGCTTCCCACATTTAATATTACCCGCATTTGCACTTGCTGCCGCACTCCTATGGCCCTTATTCTTCTTCTTTTGCACTTTCTTTTTCCTTATCTCCTTCTCGTTCTTCTCCGCTTTCCCAAAATCATTGAAAATAACATTCTGACATTCAAGTGTCGCAACACCAGACATAACATGCGGCTTTTCCTTCCTCTCAATCTCTCCATTAAACCAGTCTTTTTTCTTCCCAAGAGGATGATTATGACGAAGAAATATCTTATGATTCAAGTAGAAAGTTTTATGACTAAATGGCAACCAGTTTGAAAGTGTATTTTCACCGCAAAGAGGACAAACTTCCTTTCCTTTATACGTACATCCAAATAGATTACCATATGCATGGAAATCATTAATTGTCCACATTAATAATGCCTTCAAGTTAAATTATGTTTTAGCAAACGAATCATACACCTGCATGCCGTTCTCCCACAACTCAATCAGATCATCAATCAAGGGCTGCAAGTACACAAGGATGTCATTACCCGGTTGTTTTTTTCCTGGAATCAGCATTCTCAGAATTATGTTTTCACCTTGCTTACACAATTGAGGGAAAAACTTATAAACCACGATCATCACTGGCCAACAACTGTGGTTAGGGAAATATCGCCAAATGGATTAAATCCATTTAGTTGTCATTTATTCTTTTCATCACCAACTAAGAAAGATTTTTGTATTTAGTTTACTCTGATATCTCAAACAATTTGGAAACTTCTAAATGTTCCATGTTGCAGTAGGCAATATAAAGCAATGTCTCGTATTTATATAATTGAGGCTTAAGACAACAAACCTATAGATAAATGGCAGATCATGAGCAAAGCATGAGTAAGTGTTA
Organism: Papaver somniferum; assembly: GCF_003573695.1. Classification (NCBI taxonomy): domain Eukaryota; kingdom Viridiplantae; phylum Streptophyta; class Magnoliopsida; order Ranunculales; family Papaveraceae; genus Papaver; species Papaver somniferum. Next base: position 1,301,165 of record NW_020650859.1, on the reverse strand, counting down.
TTCATTCGTTTCACAACTTCATTCTAACTACTGGAAATTCAGTAGCACACCCAAATAGGTAGCAATCAAGATCTAAGACATAACAAATGTTTTGGATAAGAAATTGTTTATTGATCAACCACTCATGGTAGTGAAAGTACAAGTTTTTGGATACAAGAAAACCCTAATCTCACACTCCAGGCATCACTAATCCTACCCTAAAAATCCGACCCTCTTTACATCGCCCAAGGGTCTCTATTTACAGACCATCCAATCCTAATGGAATACAGCTCATTTTACTTCATCCAATGTCATCGTGTTCTCGTGAGTAAGCTTTTCATTTCCCCCAGACCATTTTCTATGAATTTATTTTCCTTCTTTCGCTGACAACTTCAGGAGCTTGTCGGAACAGCTGTCTCTTTTCTTTTTCAACAATTTACTAACTTCGCAGGTTATCTTTCCAGCCAAGTAACCTTTCTTCATCTACCTAATTTCGTGATCGGTATATTGTTGGTTACTCCAATTGATCTTTCGCGTTTTTAGTTATTCTTGCGAGTTCCCTCGCCACAAAATACTATTTCGCAAGTGGATTTCCTTCGCTTGTCAATAATAATGACGATCCTGATTTTTGATTTGACAAGTCACTGACGAGGATTCTCAGAAAATGACACAAAATCTTTTGGCAGGCTTTCCCAGACATACTTCGTGTCTTCTTCTGCTACCACGTGGCAAACATCTTTTAGGTATCTACATTCATGATTATTGCACCAGTTTCCGACATGGAATAAACGAGCACAATTGCAACAAGACCAGTTCGGGTATGTAGACTACTTATAAATATTTAAAGTTTGCATCTAAACACAAATTGTGGATATACAAAAATTTAAATTTTGGATCTAAACACAAATTGTGGATAAAAAAGTACTGGTACTGATTTTGGACCCCCTGCAAATTACGACCACTTATCATATATTGGAGTGGCATATCGTCGTGATCACAATTTGAAGAAAAAAAATAAAACCCTTAAACAACCATTCAACTTCGTGAACTGGATAGAAGTGAGTCAACGGCAGAAGAAGATGATCCAGTATAAACTTTATCTACAGAACCAGGATAAGACATTGTAAAATCTCCACAACTCTTCCCATGTGTCACCACAACATTGGTAGCAAGATTACTATCTCCAATTTCAAGGGTATTTCATCTTGTGGCAATGGTGCATCTTTTCCAAGGACTGAACCACTTATCTCATGGTTGGTCTAGCCTTTGGGTCATTATGTGAACAAAGCAATTATATTCTGGCCCCCCAATTCAACGGTGTTTTTTAGATGGTCTCATGTCTATTGGGTCCTTTCAAAAATCACTTTTTACATTGGACCATAATTATTTAAAAATACTAAAACATCTAAAGTACCCTATTTCTCTCTTATTTTCTTTCCTCCTCACGTGAATCATTTTTCTGGTTTTCTCCCTCTTCTTTATTTTCACTACTAATTTCTCTCTTCTCTTAACGTTAATTGATAAAACTTCAAAAATTAAATATCTTTCAAAATATAAGTAAAAAATTAATAAATTTTATATATTCGTAAATCCCTCGACGATAGTTTTCCAATGAGTACCATTGTCATTATGTTTCAGAGCTTTTAATTTTTTTCGGTATACTAGTACAGTAGAAACTCTTTAAATTAATACTCGCTAAATTAATTATCTCTTTAAAATAATAACATTTGATGATCCCGACTAGGCTTGCACAAGCTAAAATTTAACTCGCTAAATTAATAGATTTCTCTGGTCCCATGGCTATTAATTTAAAGAGTTTCTACTGTAGTTCATATTCGAGAATGAACACTATTTTATAACATGGTAGTTCATTCTAGTTCCAGCAGGTCATTTCGTAGAATGAACTCGTATACACTAGCAATTTATTTTGTAGAATAAACTCATAGTAATTGTTCAATTTGAAGAATGAAGTCGCAATGGTAGTTCATTATTATAGTTCATATTGAAGAATGAACTCGTGATAAATGTTCTTAATTTCGAATGAACTCATAATAGTTGTTCATATTGTAGGATTGATAATTCATGTTGTAAATGAACTCGTAATAGTAGTTAAGAATGGTAGTTCATATTGTAGAATGAACTCGTAATAGTTGTTCATTATGGTAGTTCATTTCATAAAATGAACTCTTAAACGGTAGTTCATATTGTAGAATGAACCCGTGATAGGTGTTCATGTTGTAGAATGAACTCGTAATAATAGTTCATTATACCAGTTCATTTTGTATAATGAAGTCGTATGATAGTTCATTTTGTAGAATGACCTCGTATATTACTTAATCCAAAGAGTTCACTTTTTGGAATGAACTAACTAGCATGACAACATTAAAGTAGTTGTTTTTGTAGAATGAACTCGTATAATAGTTCATTAAAGTAGTTCATTTTATAGAATGAACTCGTATGATAATTCATATTATAGCTAAAAAATAAGACAAAAATTAAACGCTCTGAAACATAGTGATAATGGTACTCGTTGGAAAGCTATCGTCGACGGCTTTCGGAATATATAAAATTTATCATTTTTGGACATATGGTTCAAAAGATATTTAAAATTTTATTTATGTATTTTTATTAAGAGAGAGAAAAAAGAATATTTGTACCACTAATAAATCCGGAATTCTGAGCTACTTCCATATTCGACCATATAGAAGGAGATATTTTTGGCTAGGAGAAAAGGGTATTTTTGGGCAAAGTAAAATAATTACTGACTCATTCTAGAAATCGACCGAGTTAGCGAGTCGACAATGTGTAAACAATGTATCCTGATGGGCGATGGCATTATACAAAAAACTAAATGATCTAAAATCAAATAAAAATTGCTCTGGTTAATTAATCAATCAGACACTGCCATTGGTTCAGGGCGTTCGATTCATGTACCAACAGAGTCAACAGACTGAGTGAGTATAAATTTAACTAACCGAAGTTGACCATCACAAACAGCTTGACCAGAATTGTTGCCCAAAGGGTGGAAGACGAACTTAGTACCCAAATACAAAGATGTAAAAAAATTAACGACCCAATAACTCACATAAAATCGGAAATGAGATATTATAACTTAAAAGACTTGCAATAGAATTACAAATTTCCAGAGATTTAAGAAATTTCGTTGTCAGAACTAAAATGTTAATCTAACCTAACTCCAAACATGTATTGTTTGTATTTTCATCATCCCTTGACAACGGTTTTATTTATAGTTTACTCCAGTATCCCAAACAAATTAGAGATGCCCTAACTGATCCTTGTTCCTACATCCTATATAAAGCTTGACCCTCATATTTATATATTATGTCCTGGGATGGATCTAGACTAGAGATTATTAAATATATCATCAACTAAGCAAGACTTGGTATTATTCATTCATTTTGCAACTTCACGAGCAATGCACCATTTTTCAACATGGAATAGACGACCACAACAAGTCCAGTTCGAGTGTGTTGATTACAAGAATGTACATTTTTGGTCGATACACAAATTTTTGATTAAAAAAGCAAGTTTTAATTGAAGTTACGTAGCAACAACGATGATTTTATTCATTACAGTAGGATGCATCACAACAGTTCAACTTGTTGAACCGGACTGAAGTGAGTCAGTGGCAGGATAAGACAACAGTTCAACTTCTTGAATCGTGTACACTATCTATCTACACAACCAGGGAAAAACCTTCGCAACTCTCACCACGCGTCTCTACAGTACTGGTGGCGACATTACTATCTCCAATTTCCGGGGCCCACATCTCATCCTGCGGCAGTGGTGCATCCTATCGCTCGGCGTGGCGTGTCAAAATTAGCTCCTCACCTGATTTAGCCATTTTGGTTAAGCAGATATATATATATAGTGTTTTTTTTTTTTTCGAATGAAAAAGGTTGTATTAATTTTAAAGATAATAGAACCTAGACAAAGCCGGGATTATAAAAAAAATATAAAAGAAATAAAATTATATATATATCAAAAATGCCGGCAGTGACACAAGACTGCAGGCTTACAAGCAATGAGACAAAATCCATTTGAATGAGATATCTTATCAGACACCATTTGATCAGTTTATTGTAGATATTCTCTGTCTTTTTTTATCTGTCCTAATCTTTTTTGGTCTGTTTTTCTATCTGTCCGTAACTTTTGTTTATATACATATTTATTTTTTTAAATTATTAAATATATTTTTTATTTTTTATAATCATAAAATCATATAAACTTAATTCAAAATCTTAAATGTTATCACCATATATAAGAAAAAAATCTATTCAATAATCTTTGTATTAATCGTCATTATTTTTTTAAATAAAAACATCTAAGTATAGTTATAAAATTTCTAATAAAACTATTCAATTTATAATTTTTAATAAACTTATTTTAATTTTGGTAATAACATATCATAACATTAACTAGGACTAGTTAAGCGATAGTCATAACATTTTATAGGATTTTTTTAATATTTTAACAAAATCAATTAAGACTATTAATTAATGACGAAGGGAGTATTAACTTTTAGTTTATAGTTACCAAATTTTCAACTCACAGTTTTACAACAACGTATATAAATAGGATGCTACAAATTTCCCAACAATATCAATGGAAGTCTTAAATTATCAGTAATAAAAGAGACAAATATAATTTCAAAAATAAACATGCTAAATTTAGCAAACTTAAAAACAAAACTATAAATTCCACACAAGGATTTTGTAAAAATTTTAGTCAAAACTAAAATATTGTAAAACAATAATCCATGCAGTTGTCATTTGTACTTTTTATCCCCCACTAACAAAGGTTTTAATATTTTGTTTACTCAAATATCTTGTAGCTATATAATTGAAGCTTGCCAGAGACCTAGAGATAAAAAGCAGATCATCAACAAAGCAAGACAAAGTACTATTCATTCCTTTTACCGCTTCATGATTGTTGCACTATTTTCCAACATGGAATAAACGAGACCAGTTCGGATATGGTGATACTTACAAAAACTTACATTTTGGACCTACACAGAAATTGTGGATTAAAAAAACATACGGGTTTTCATTTTGGATCTCCATGGAAATTACGACCACTTATCAGATTTTGGGGTGACATTTATCGTCATGATCACAATTCGAGAGAAAAAAAAAACGTTCAGCTTCTTGAACCGGACAGAAGTGAGTCAACGGCAGAAGAAGATGACCCAGTGTACACTTTATCAACAGAACCAGGATAAGACATGGCAAAATCTTCACAACTCTCCCCATGTGTCATCATAACACTGGTTGCAAGATTACTATCTCCAATTTCAAGGGCCAGCATTTCATCTTGTGGCAATGGTGCATCTTTCTCCAAGTACTGAACCACTTGTCTCATGGTTGGTCTAAACTTTGGGTCATTATGTGAACATAACAATCCCAATTTCAATACCAATTCCATCTCTTCAATCTCATATTCATTCTTCAGATTTGGATCACTTGTCTCTAAAATCCCACCTTTACTCCAACAAGAATAAACCCAATCAACTAAGATAACACCTTCTTCTTCTGTTTCTGATTTTTGTAACTCTATAGGTCTCCTGCCACAACCAACCTCAAGTAAGAATGCTCCGAAACCGAAAACGTCAGTGCTCGTTGTCGCTTTTCCGGTTCTAGTTAGTTCAGGAGCTATGTAACCCAATGTTCCGACCACATTTGTTGTTTACGGATTGGTTCCACAGTCGTACAATCTTGCCAGACCAAAATCGCCTACTTTTGCATTCATTTCAGCGTCTAATAGAACGTTACTGGCTTTGATATCTCTGTGAATCACAACTTGTTCCCACCCCTCATGGAGATAAAATAGTCCTGAGGCTACACCTTTGATGATTTGAAATCTTTGAGTCCAATTAAGAACTGGCGGTGACGATGAGCAGGAGGCTGAATTTGAAGAACGAAAGATAAACTTGTCTAGACTTCCATTGGGCATGTAATCATAGACCAAAAGGAGTTCCCCTTGACGGCGGCAATAGCCCAGTAGTTGTACTAGATTTCGGTGCCGAAGTTGCCCAATACTTACAATTTCAGCAATGAATTCTCTTATACCTTGTCTTGAATCGTGAGACACTTATTTTCACAGCAATTTGAATTTTAGAAGTAGGTAATACACCTTTGTACACCTTGCCAAAGCAGCCAATACCCAGTAACTCTTTCTCCTTAAACCCTTTGGTGGCAATGTATAAATCTTTGTATAAAAATCTCTGCGTTACATAGTTAAGCTCCCAGTATTCAATCAGCTCAGCGAACTTCCTCTTCCTTCTTATGATGAAACACACACCAAAAACAATTACCAACACGAAAAATGGAACAACTATTGGCAACCCAATTGATAACATTTTTGATTTCTTCTTAGGATCTCGCCTAGGGAGCTTAGGAAGTCTAGAAAGATCAATTGCTTGAGATTCACCGTTTATCTTAAAACTCCATCCTAATATGTAATGAGATGTTAATACTGATCCAGTAGAGGACGAGAAACCAACGTACATGGAGTCATTGAATATAGCCGAAAGATCTTCAGACAACGACAGTAGGGGAATATCTGGCTTAGGTATGTTAATGGGAGCTAATGTTACATTCAGCTGCTTCTTCAAACCATCATATTATATCCAAACTAACATGGGTTCCCCACTGATAAGACTCAAATTTTTAGAATTTCCGTTACTGGTGAAGTACATAGCAGAAGAAAATTTAACAGACTTTAAATCATTGATATCGATGCCAACATGGTTATTATCAATATCAAATTCAGAGTTTTCGGTAGTATCTAGTTCCACAGCAACGACATGGTTCGTTATATTTCCATTTGTGGATTCATTAAAAAGTCCTAGATATTGGCTTGGTAAAGCTCCTGGTAACCCTCTTTGAGGTGCAACCACAAAAGCAATTCCATGACCACTTGAACCACGATATTGTTTTTCCCGGTGACTTTGAACTGTAATCCGTCGGAATAGAAGGCATGACCGGTTCGCTGCTTGGTGTCATTAGTTAGCCTTAACAAACCATTCTCTGTAATATCTGCTACACCATCAAGACTCAAGTTAGGAGCATTTTTAAAACCATTGTAAACAAAGCCAAGGTCAATTATAGAAAAATAGAATGGCAAACTTGAAGAACATGATCAGAAATTGAACAGAATTTTCTACTTCGATCGATGTAGATTAAGGATAGATTGATGAAGTTCAGAGTAAAAAAAATATTCCTTCCACATGTGGTGGAAAGGAAGAAGATGGGAGTCTATGAAAATGACTCGACTGGTGGTAGTCCCTATGTTGTAAAAGGCGTGAAGCGCACTAAGCGATGGGTTGGCGCCTGGTAAAAAAAGGCGTCCAGGCGCCAAATTATACAGCAGTTTGTTTTTTTCTAAATAAAAGGCGCTCGTCTGGGACGCCTTAGGCGCCAAAGGCGCTAGGCTTGGCGCCTCGCCTCGCCTAGCGCCTTTTACAACATAGGGTAGTCCTGCTATTAGTATGACTTTGACAAATTCATAGCACATTCAGAAGAATCAGACTAATGAAATTAATCAATTGATTGTAATGTTTCAACAAAGAACTACATCTTCCTTTGAAATTACTTGATCGCATGTCTGCCTGACCATTGAGGAAGTCCCATATGTTCCTTTTGACATGGTCACATGGACCTACCACAGAGCAAATCTACCCGAATTATAGCCTGCTTTAAGAATAGTTTTTAGAGCTACAGCTTCAATAATTCATCTGTAATTGGGAAAGTGGAAAGAGCTAGGCCACAAGTACCAAAACCATCTGGGTAACTACAACCCGAAATAGTAAGTGGTATCTAAATCAGCCATTGACTGCAAAGTGATACTTCGCCCATCCCTTGATTAAAGTATAAAGAGGCACTTCGAATAAATGAAGGATTATCATAAAGATACAGATAAAAAATTTTTTGGCCACATACAAATAAAAGTTCTCACTCTGTATCTGAGCTGCCTCATCAAATCCTTCAACCTCAGGTTGCACTTTCAGCAGCAACATATAAATCTTTGTATGAAAACCATTGTGTTATGTTATTACGGTCCCCATCTTCAACAGCCTCCTATTTTTGGCCGATAAAAAGCACACTGAAGATCATTAACACCACCAAAACTGATGGGATCTTTGTTTTCATCTTAGTTCCATGTCGAAGAAGCTTAGGATGTTGAGAAAAATATTGGCGGAGTTAGGAGAAGCCCTTGTTGATGTGCAACAACAAAGACCATCCTTTGTCCTCTTAACCTGGGGATATATTCGAACACTATAACAAAGACGAAAGTAGTGAAGCATGATAAGTTTACTCATCAATTGAAATGGAAGAGAACAGAAGGCACTAGCTTGCTCAAAAATCTTTTTGTGCTCGGTTAATCCCAAAACCGCATTGTTTGTTCATGCAAGTTGTGGCATCACGACTCAGATAAGCATACCTAAAGTCATTGATGACAAAACCACCATTCTCTTGTAGGAATAAAATACCGCACACCTATTAGACATGCGAAGTAACGACCATCAGGACTGAGCGAAGACAACAACATACAGTGTATCCAGAATGACGCAGCAGATGACGTCAGCCTAGTCACGAGAAAAGTGTGAAGAGCCATGCGATGTTATAGAGCACGTCCCAAAAGAGTCAATGTAAGCGTGCGTTAATGACGCACACGAGATCCGAAAATAAAGGATTTATTAGCTGTCATCCACAATGTAAAACCCTATATAAGGGACCGGGCGATTTTATATTGGGAGAAATCTTTTTGGAGAGTTTAGACAAGGAACTTAGGAGAGAACTGTTCAAATTAAAGATCTAATGAATGTTACTATGAATTTTATGATGATTACTTGAACTGTTCTACAAATTTCATTAAGGGTGTGGTTGTAGGATTTCCTGCAACTACATTTTGGCGCTAGAAAACAGCTCGGAATGATATACCATGTTGGTGAATCTAATTGAAAAGCAAATCTAAGGTGATTAGTGATTTCTCATTAAACAAAAATTTGTTACCAAAGGAAGATCTTATCTTAAGAAGGAAGGAAGATAACATTGTTAAACCAGCACGAATGGACGAAACGACAAGCAACCTACAACAAATCCGTGAATAGATCCAACAAAAGAACAATTACAAAAACCAAATTGGTGCTAAAACAAGAGAAAATTATGACGGTAGAAAACTTATCTTCCTTGAAGGATTGGAAAAGCAGAAGATTACATTCGCAGCTGAGGAGATACCGGAAGAAAACTTAAGGCACACAGATCCTTTGGTAGTTACAATCTGATTATAACTATGATTCAGTCCATTGCTGATAACCTGCTTCCTTTCATCGACAGCGGCCGTGTATCCTGATTCTGCTAACTGAGCAAACAAACTTTTAACATCATTCAAATAAGATTTCAAGGTCTTATTACCTTTGTTCAAGCCGTGAAGTTGTTTCTTGAGACTCATCCGGTGAGCAAAGGTTTTAGGTGCATACTCCGACTCCAATTTATCCCAGACTTGTTTTGTTGTGTCAAGCCTTGCAACCGTGCTTAAAACTTCAGGTGTTAAAGTTGAATTCAACCATCCAACTATCAGAGAGTCTTGTGATTCGTATGCAGTAAATGCCGGATTTATATCTTCACTTTATGGAAGAGTTCTTGCTGGGTTTTTTCTGGTTCCATCTATGAAACCTGTGAGATCATAACCTTTTAGGATAGTTATAAACTGAGCCTTCAAAGTAAATGATTTGTCTCTGTATGCTTTAAGGTTACGAGATGGTGAATTTGCACTTGACGGAGATTGTTTGTATCATCTACCATTGTTGATAATTAGGGTTTTTTTTTTTTTTTTTTGGTGTTTTATTGCGGAAGGTGGCTTGGATGGCTGATACCAAGTTCAAACAGTGTTTTGGGTAGAATGACTTCCACAGTAAAACATGTGGAGATCGAGTATTATTTATATGGAGAGGTTCTTCTCATCTTGTTACAGATTCGTTACATAAATAAAAACTAACAACAAAATAATAGATAACAAGAAGAACTAGTTGAACGCCTTTATTGTCGTGCAGTTATAGTCTTAGTTGACTAACTAACTGAGCTAGTCTTTAGGACGACTGAGTTGTTGTTGATGCTTAACAATCCTTATATATTTCAATCGATATGATATAAGAAACTTCCATGGTTCATAATTGTGAGAAACCCCAACAAAATTTATGCAAAAAAAAGATTATAAATACTAAATTTTTATGGATTTCGATTCAAAATTGTAGATTAAAACTCGAACACTAGATGTGGAATAAAAAACAATACAGTATGGAAAGAGATAAAAGAAAAAACTGGTATTAGGGAAAGAAGAATTGTTAAGCTAGTGGTGGCGGATTTCTGGATAAAATTGACCAGGAGAAATCGAGAATTGGTTGAATCTGAGAAGAAAGACAAGAAGAAGGAAGAATAAAAAAAAAAAAGAGGAAAATGAGAGTGGAATGCTAAAAGCTTTGATCAAATTGGCAAACATACCTGTTATGGTACACTACGGGCCCATGGGCCTCTTGCACCTGCTTATACAACACTATATCATCGAGTAAGGGCCAGTTTGCAACAGTGCGAACCGAAGGTACCAAATTATTTGGGGTACCAATCCAATGCTGGAGATTCTTTTTTTTTTTATATGGATTTCAGTGTTACCTCCAAGTAAATGGGTAGCCACCGTTAACAGCCATTCCCATTTGAAAGGACGATTGAGAGTTGTTATGGTACACTATAGGCCTATGGGCCTCCTGCACTTGCTTATACAGTGCGAACCAAAAATACCAAATTATTAGGGGGTGTACCAATCCAATGCTGGAGAATTTTTTTTGTATGGATATCAGTGTTACCCCCAGGTAAATGGTTTACCCATTCCAATTTAAAAGGACGATTCAGAGTTGTTATGTGCATCGGCACAGAAATCCATATAACAAAATATGTTGTAGAAGTATCTCAATTTGGAGACAAGAAGAGGAGGAAAATGAGAGTGAAAGGATAAAATCTTTGATCAATATGGTACATTACTGGCATATGGGCCTATAGCACTTGCTAATACAGCAGTTTAATGTTGGGTGAGGGCCAGTTTGCAACAGTGCCAACTCGAGGTACCAAATTGTCTGGGAGTATTCCGATCGAATGCTTGAGAATTTTCTTTTCTTTTCTATATGGATATTGGTGTTATGTAAAACATGCCGGCTTGGCACAAGACAGCCCATGAAGTCACATGCTTAGCGTGCTACATGCTGTGCTGGGATATGTCGAAGATTTAGACATGTTGTGCTGCCGCAATTCTAGAAAAATAATCGTGTTATGCCGTGATGTGATGTGCTAGCTCACTTATTTTATATTTTCCAAAGTAAATATTTGTCCCATATTTTAATTAGTATATGTATTATAAAAGATTTAATCAGCATAAAGAAAATAAAATGTCAAAACCGGCTAAAATAAAAAAAAAAATTGTGAAATATGCATGAAATATGATGTATTGTGTCGTATTTTATGATAATTTGGCGTGATTTTTTCACGTATCGTGTCGTGCCTCGTGTTGTGCCGTGCTGACGTGCCTATTTTTCTGGCACAACACAACACACTAAACTAACGTGTTGTGCCGTACTCTGCTCGAATTTTCACGTGGTAAATGGGTACTCTACCATTAACCGTCATTCCGGATTGAAAAGACAACAGTCGACATTCCGGTTTGAAAAGACCCTAGAAAGTAGTTATGATATTGTGAGTTGTCATGTAATTTTCTAGAAAGTATTATTCGTGTGATATCGTGATTTAGTTCCCCTACTTAAGCAACAAGGGATAACTTAGACGTGTTTTCTGTTATTCTTAGTGTTTGTGAAGGAGAACATGTATGATGTGATTAAACATATCATAGTGTTGAGAATATGATGTAATATTATATATCTGTAGTAATAGTTATTGGAAAAGAAAAATCTAATTGGATTTTTGATTACTTAAAGATTTCTTTTGTGAAACAACTTAAGAAAGATCAAAGGGAACAATATAAGCCATGAATTTTATTTGACCCATTCTATAATCTTTGAATCATAATAAGTGACCACCAAGTGAAATAAAAGTCTTTTTTCTGCCTAAATTTCTTGAAATTCATTGTCTTTCTGTACACATATGGAAAGGTCAGTCAAACGCTTAGGACCGCCAGTTTGACACCTCTAAGTCCTCGCCGGATGATGTTGATAATTTAACATCAAAGGGAATGAATCATCCAGAAATCTTTGACATAGTCACTAGGATTCTTATTTTTGTTCTTTTTGTTCACCCATCTGCTAGTTCTTCATGATGTTTTTATGGAACTCATATTATTTTCAGTTGAGAGTCTTTCATTTGGCAGTGGCCTTAACACTGAAAATTGGCTTAGTATGAATCAGACATATATAGATTTTGATGGGATCTCATGCTCATAATATATGTATGGATGCCTAAAGTATGAGTATCCAAATAAAGAAGAAACGAGCTATCCACCTAAGCACTTTAAACATGGTTGATTACGGAATCTACTAACTTGGCCGATCTTACTGTAGTACAATAGTTAAAGTTTTGGGTAATTTTAGGTGATTATATCAATGACCTTACCTGATTTTGGAACTTTTATAAAAAGAGTTTACAGTTAACTGGATTGACGTCGTGTTGTATTTAGAAATTCAGTCTCTTATTTGAATATGCATATCAGTACGAGATACCTTCTATAAGTTACTTCTTTTACCAACCAAATTAGTACGAGGATTATAGATACGTATATGTTCCTTCCTAACCAAACCATATTTAGTACAACAACAAGATACAGTGCTGAGTGCTGATACATTTACATGTTGAGAGAAAAGTCTAAGCAAATCATTAATTTCCAAAGAAGAAGAATAACATACCTCTCAGCATTGTATAGTTCGACTATTCTGATAACTAAGACGTGCTACTACTTTGGAACCATAGGTACCATGTCCCTACGCTACGCGTTTCTAATGTAAAACTAAAAAAAGATTTAACCTGTTTTTTCCTCATGATAACGTAACGTACGTTGACATCTTAACGCTTATATAAGATTCAACTGTTTTCATTTCATATCATCTCATTCCGTTCTTCTTCTTCTCAATAGCTTTCACTCTGTACGCAAATATTTAGTTATTTCCTCTTCTTGATCAGTTTATTGTAACCTTTTCTCTTTTGGTGTAACCTTCCTTTTATCAAAACAAAAAACACGGTCTATTAGTACAAGTATACGTACACTTCAAAAAAACTTTCAATCCGATCGAATCAATCATGTTGGTTCTCAAGAAGTTTGTTATGGTATTGGGGGTGGTGATGCTATGTATTGTAGCTTCGCCATCATCAGCAGCAGAAGCACAGCGTACTGATCTTGGTTTCCTCTACAACGGCTTCAAAGATGCAGATGCTCATTTTAATTTCGATGATGGCGTAGCGGACATCACATCCAATGGCTTATTGAGGTTAACCAACAACTTCAATAATACGTATCAAATAGGTCATGCTTTCTATTCTCGTCCATTTCGATTCAAGAAGACCATTAAACAAAATTCATCTTCATCTTCCAATACTAGTACTGGTGGTAGCGTTCTTTCTTTCTCTACTACATTTGTCTTCTCTATAATACCGGAAAATCGAGGTTTAAGTGGTCAAGGAATTGCATTTGTTATTGCACCTAAAGGAGAGTTACCAGGAGCAAGAGCAAGCATATACTTAGGGTTATTTAATTCAACAAACAACGGAAGGTTTGAGAACCACGTCCTTGCCGTGGAATTAGATACCATCTTCAATGATGATTTCGATGATATAAATGGTGAACATGTAGGTATCGACATCAATAACCTGAACTCTACTGCAGCGAAATCTTCCGGTTACACAGACAATAACAGAAGGTTTCACAGCATTAGCCTTATAAGTGGGGATCCCATTCAAGTTTGGATAGAATATGATGCGGTTTCGAAGAAGCTTAACGTTACATTAGCTCCAATAACAGTGTCTAAACCTGATACGCCACTGTTGTCTTACGACAGTGATCTTTCAACAGTTATCTTAGAGGAGATGTACGTTGGCTTCTCATCATCGACGAGTTTCGTATTAACATCTCATTACATAATGGGATGGAGTTTTATGATTGATAATGGAACAGCCGCTCCCATCAGTGCTTCTCAACTCCCCGATCTTCCTAAAAGAAAGGCTTCAAAATCATTACTCTTCGGAGTTGAATTGCCAATAATTATCCCAGTTATTTTGCTAACATTTATCATTGGCATCTTAGTCGTCGTGAGGAAAATCAGAAACGAGAAATTTAAAGACGTGGTGGAGGATTGGGAGCTAGATTATGGGAGGCAGAGGTTCTCATATAAAGATCTATGCATTGCCACAAAGGGATTCAAGGAGAAAGAACTTCTTGGCATTGGCGGTTTCGGTCGGGTATACAAAGGTGAGCTACCAACTTCGAAAACTGAAATTGCTGTCAAAAGAGTCTCCCATAATTCAAAACAAGGAGAAAGGGAATTCATAGCAGAGATCATTAGCATTGGTAACCTTCGACACCGAAATTTGGTACAGCTCTTGGGCTATTGCAGGCGGAACAGAGAACTACTTTTGGTGTATGAGTTCATGCCAAATGGAAGCCTAGACAAGTTTATCTTTCGCACTTCGAACTCAACCTCAACATCTCCTGTTCTCAGTTGGAACCAAAGATTTCAAATCATCAAAGGTGTTGCATCTGGATTAATTTATCTGCACGAAGAGTGGGAAAAAGTTGTGATTCATAGAGACATCAAGGCTAGTAATGTTTTATTAGATGGTGAAATGAATGCAAGATTAGGCGATTTCGGTCTTTCAAGATTGTATGATCGCGGAACCAATCCTCGGACGACTAATGTGGTTGGCACTCTGGGTTATATAGCACCGGAAATGATTAAAACCGGAAGAGCAACAACAAGCTCGGACGTTTACTCATTCGGTGCTTTCTTACTCGAAGTTGCATGTGGCAGGAGACCGATAGAGATGCATAAATCCGAGACGGAGGAGGGTGAAGTTCTTGTTGATTGGGTTTTATATTGTTGGAGAAGCGGTAGAATACTACAAACAAGTGACCCAAATCTTATGAATGAATATGTAGAAGAAGAGATGGAATTGGTGTTGAAGATAGGATTGTTATGCTCACGTAATAACCCAAAGGCTAGACCAAGCATGAGACAAGTGATGCAATATTTAGATGGAGATGTGTCGTTTCCTGAAACTGAGTTGTGGCGACTTGATTATG
The DNA here is from genome assembly GCF_003573695.1 of Papaver somniferum. Classification (NCBI taxonomy): domain Eukaryota; kingdom Viridiplantae; phylum Streptophyta; class Magnoliopsida; order Ranunculales; family Papaveraceae; genus Papaver; species Papaver somniferum. The sequence continues at coordinate 1,285,877 of NW_020650859.1, read as the reverse complement.
ATGACCCTTCCATGTCGTCGAGTTCTGGCGAGCGTCCATCCCATGTCATCGAAATGGTGTCTCTTACAACGAGTAGTCGGTCGACATCAGTTGCAGAGTCGCTCCTTTCTGGTCCAAGGTAGTAATCGATATTTATTAATATTAAAACGAATGTAATTAAGATTGATAACTAATGTAGATAATTGATTTCAATTCCCTTGTAAAACCGTTATCTTCCAAAACAGTTGATGTAACTCTAATTAATTATCATTCTTGTCTTGTTTATAGATAGATCATAATCAATAATTAACGAATGTAGTTGCATAGATTTTTCTACGCTATTTTTCTTTGTGTTGACATTGACCGTGAGAATTCTAGTCAATATAAATTATATAATAGTTCCAAAATGTCAAAGTTATGTGCACATTCATTCCCCCACAATCAACCTTGTCAAGAATACTCAGCCACTAGATTTCTGATCAAAACTTGAAAAATGCATTTTTTTTGCGTATTGAGAACTGATCGACATTGTATTGGGTATTATTACCATTTTCGGAACCGAGCAAAAAAAAAAAAGAAGACACTGTATTGGGTAACTCGGGTATGCTAGCAATGAAGATTGAACAAGAACATCCTTTCTTGCGGGGTTGCAGTGATTGCAGCATCTATGATTCTATGTACATAATACATTTTTTCTTATTTTCTTGTTTTGAAGGAAGTGAAGAAACATTGCGTTATTGATTTTTCTTATATTGTTTTTTTCGAAAATACAAAGCATGAAATTTCTTTGATTGATGCAGTCTTTGATTTGGAAATAAGATAGACAGAGAGATATTAGGTCTTTTTCAGTTTAGAACCATAGGAGCTAACCATGGGAGCAGCGCTCTGGAATAATATTGTTACGTGGCATGTTTGCGGCCCTCTGGTGTTTACTTGTTGCTAAGAATCCGTCGTACTTCAAAACCCTAGAATTAGTCAAATCTACCACAGTGCCTGTCCATCGTTGCAAAGTGAAAATAATCAGAGTAAAAAAGAAGTGGAAACAAATGGAGGAATGGGTACGTAAATGAAGCCAACTGCACTAGGCAGCATATTTCATGTGTCTATTAATTTCATTGTCCCACCAAAGTTCGTTGGATATATCAATGCATACAACTAGAAATGCTAATGACTTACATTTTATTGACTCAATGTTGAAAAAAGAATGCTTTTTACAATTGCTCTATAACATTTTGATTATTCTGGGTTTGCCGCTTTGCCTTTGCCTGATTCTTATCTGTGTACAGATGGATACAATAAGAAACAATTCATGGCTTTTTCTTTTTTGTGTTCTACTTTTTGGTTTTGTAATTTGTGATAAACCCCATCTCACAACTGCTACGGAGGATACAATCTCTTTAGGTGATTCTTTATCTGGCGATCAAACCAGAGCCGATCCTGTGTGTATTAGGACCCTGTGCGAACTTAATCGTAGGGCCTTCTTACGTTCAATTTTTTTTTCTCCACGACAATTTCGAATAACAATAAAATGAAACTAAGACGATTAATATATATATATATATAGCATTACAATAAACATAACAAGTTCTTTACCGTTATAAGCATTGCTTTCATACATATTGTCTAGTTCAACACAAAAAAGGGTTCAAAAAGAGATTGTCGACTTGTTTTTCTAGTATTTACCGTCCGTATCTTTGTAAATGATTTCAAGTTCTCCCATCTGTGAACTATTTTTAAACAGCTTACAACAGAAGCAAAATACTTTATCTAGTTCTTTTGAATACACAAGCCATTTTTCTGTCATATTCTTCACCATTAGGTAAAATTCTTGTAAAACAAGTTGAAGAGAAGTATCTTGATCGTTTATCCTTGGGACCTTTCTTTATATTTGGGTCTCTAAGAGGGCCTTTTTCCACTAAAAGATCTCTAGATTTTGTGTCAAGACTATCCCAGTATCTAGGATCATATATATCCACATGTACTTGAGGGGGAGAAAGTGGAGGTTCACATTCAATATCATCTCTACATATATCTTCCCTATCAGAAACATTTTCATTTTCGTTGACAACTATGTTAGGAACTTCTTCATGAACATTCTGAGTGAGTTCCAAATCATTGCCTATTTCATCACGGTCCAAATTGGGAACAACATTTTCATTTTCAGTTAGATTTGGAACTATTGTAGGTGGAAGCTTAACAACAAATCTATCCAATGTCCTCTTTGTGACTCCTTAAAGGCTAGATCTTTTTTCTGTTTTATGCGCTTATCATGACCAGGAGTTTCTTTTCTTAAACTCTTAACCATATTTCAAATAGCAGCAAGTAATGATTTTAATTATTTATTACCCGATTATAGCCGTAAGCAAAATCAAATAAAAGCAGCAGCAATCATAACTCAAGCCATTAACACCTTAGCTTACTGTAAAAAAAAAAAGGAAAAACAATTACAAGTTAGAACATTAAGCAATCCTCCAAATTTCAAGTAGCAAAATCCCCCAAATTTCAATTTCAAAATCAACACTAACCCAAATTAAAAATACAACAACAACCCAATTTTCCTAGATCATCTGTGACATATAAGAAGTAAAAATTTAGTTTTATTAGACAAATCAAAACCCTAAATTGAAAAATTAACCTAAAATTGGATAGTTTACTTACATTAAACATGAAGATTTGCTCCCTTTTTTCCATACTAGTAGTCTAGTATAATCACGATTATACCTTAGCTCTTCTATGAGTAAATTTGAGGATTTATGTAAATTCTTGTCAAACAGTATAGATGGGCAATGGACTAGTTAGGACGAAGGGGAAACTGGAAAGAAAGAGAATGTGATAAGGTGATTTTTGCGTCTGTGTTAGAAGAGTAAAGTGTGAGAGTGATATGGGGCTTGGTTATTGGGCTTAAATAAAATCTGAAATAGAGCTAATATGTTTTTGTGCCAAAACATTTGTATTAACTTATGGGGAGGGGGGGCATTTGTTTTCTAGATAAAAGGCCTTGGCCAGAGTCGGGCCCTGTGCGGTCGCACACCCTGCACACCCTCGGGCCCGGCTCTGGATCAAACTATTATATGAAAGAGTGGAAATTTTGAACTTGGTTTCTTCAAACCAGGTACGTCGAATCAGAATTACTATATAGGTATTTGGTACAAAAAATTCTCAGTTCAAACTGTTGTTTGGGTTGCTAACAGAGATGCACCTGTTCGTGATCCATTTACTTCAAAGTTAACACTTTCGGGTGGAAACTTAGTTTTATTGGCGAACCAATAATTTTCTATCTCAAACTAGCAGCTTCTGAAATTCGCAGCACTGTACCCCTCCCTAGTAGTCCCGTACCAGTCTCTACTGCTCAAGGTAAGTCATATGTGAAGTCATCCCGACCTTGTTCCTCAAAATATTAGGATGCCTAGAATGAAATATTATGTGCTTATTACGTCTTTAAAATTTTCAGCCAGAAAGTGGAAGGCGTAAGTTTGGAAGATCGCAATACTTGTTCTCACTGTGGTGGCAACTATCATGGGCATGCTAGGATACATTTATCTGTTCAAGAGAAACAAAGCGAATAAAAGAGGTAAAAATATACTTTTCCACTCTTCTGGCATGGCATACTGCATCATATTTATCTTCAAGGTTTATTGCGACCCCATAAACTCAGCCTACTTGTAACTTGTGTGTACGAATATTTCATTGTTCATGATATGCTCAGGAAGATTGAAAAGACTCCAAGGGGTGTTGACTGAATTACTGAAATCCAAGCTTACCAACAGCGACAATCCAAATACAAGCATGTTTGATGATAGAAACTCAAGAATTCCAAATGTTTAACCTTGCTTGTTTAGCAGATGCTACAAACAACTTTTGCTTAGAAAATTATGTTGGGAGAAGGAGGTTTTGGGCTAGTTTATAAGGTAAGTTTACTCGTGCTTGATTATTATAGCAATAGCGGTCAGCTTATTGGACATTCCTAATAAATTTTATTAAATGGAGATGGTATTTAGGGTGAACTGGAAAACGGGCAGGAAATAGCAGTGAAAAGACTCTCCACAAACTCTGCACTGGGTATTGAAGAGTTCAAGAACGAGGTTGTATTGTTTTCCAAACTTCAACACCGTAACCTTGTAAAATTGTTGGGCTGTTGCGTTGAAGGAGAAGAAAACATGTTAATTTATGAGTACATGCCCAAGAGCATCCTAGATGCATTTCTATTTGGTTCGTTTCATTTCTCATTTTCTATCAATTCTTTTTGGAGCCTTGCATGTGAGTCATTATGAAAATATTTTGATATGTTTTACCTTCTCCACGGATCAATTTTCTAGCACGGCTATTCTAAGGATATTCGTACTCGAGGGATAAGCGCTTCGATATTATTGGAGGGATTGTTCGGGGCCTTCTTTACCTTCACCGCGATTCTCGGTTAAGAGTTATTCATAGAGATCTCAAAGTCAGCAACATTCAACTGGATGAACACATGAGCCCAAAAATTTCAGACTTTGGAATGGCACGGATATTTGGTGGCGACCAAATAATAGCTAATACTAACCGGGTCGTCGGTACATTGTGAACTAGCTCCATGTTTCCTTAATCATCCTCTTAAATTTCATGTACTCGTCTTAGTTTCCTGTCTGTTGTCTAAAATGTCCTCAAAACTAAATGCAGTGGTTATATGTCTCCGGAGTATATAATGAGAGTCGCATTTTCGGAAAAGTAGGATGTGTTTAGTTTCGGGGTGCTGATACTAGAAATTGTGAGCGGTGAGAGAAATAACAGCTTTCACGTGGAAAATCCCACTACCACACCCCTTTAGATAATCCATAGAACAAGTTATGACACCATTATGAAGAACACTTAGAAAAATTTTATTAAGTTTAGAAATCAATACAAAGAAAGGAGATAGAACCCTAACTTGGGGAACAAATAACTTTCTCTAAAATTCTATCTCAACTCTCCACAGAAGATTTCTCTTACCATGGTGGTAGTTGGTCCTATGTATAGGAGTTTTACATAGTGGAGGACAGCTAATAAAGCCCTTATTTTCGGATCTGACGTACGATATTCTCGCACACTTATACTACATCTTCTCACACATGCTCCTGGCCTTCGCACAATTCTCACACTTTACTCGTGATTTCGTGATGTCATCGGCTCCGTCTTCTGGGATATTCTATGAACGACAGCAGTTCGCTCCTTTATAGTACAATTGCTTCGCATAGTTTCTTGATATGCGATGTTTTACCCCTACAAAAATCCTGAAGAACCTCTACACCTGCTGGTTCATGTAAGTAGTCACACCCATCAACCCTTTACTAAATTAATGTACTAGTAATAGATTATTCAAATTGAATATGAATTCTATGTTTCAGGCTTGGAGACTTTGGAGTGAAGGAAGATGGTCCGAGCAGGGCTGTCTTTGACACGGGGCCTAAAGGTCGACCGCACTAGGCCCAAAATTTAAAGGGGCCCTGAAAATTTTGTTCACTACCTATATATATTAGCGCTCATTTTGAACCAAGTTATAATTAGGACTGCACAAGAACCGGTCTAGAATTCCTGTACCGGTTTAGAACCGAAAGAGCCGAACCGAAATCGTACCGGAACCGGAATTAACGGTATAGGGATCGGTTCTCAAATTTCAGTCCCGGTTAACACCAGGTACAGGGACCGGTTCCGGTGGAAGTACCGGCATGTACCGGCTTGAAAGTCACGGTGATTAATAGCCATAGATTGTCTTATTATAATTGATCACGACCATTGATCCTAGGTATAGATAGTATCTGAGTATCGATTATATCGTCATTCTTCTTTTTTTTCTTCTCTCGGAACTGAAGAACAGAACTACTCCCATCTCTGTCTTTATCACCACCACCACCTTCTTGTTCACCGCCACCACCACCACCACCATCATCAATCAACAACAATCCATAACAACTAATTCATTCATCTGATTTGGGTAATTTCAAATTTGGTTGATTAACTTAGAGTTCTTAAGAACCAATTGCATGTTTAATTAAACTGTTTAATTGCATATTTGTATCTGAATTGGGGTTATAGAGGTGAACAGATTGAGAAAAAGATGGTGATGCTATTGCAGAAATTCAACAGGATATATGTTGTTGAAGAACAAGGAAGAAGATGGTGGTGGTGCTGAAGGGAAATTAGAGAATGGAGTTGTTGAACTGCTGATAGAGGATGGTTAATTGATTTTTTTGATTCCACCTAATTAATATCTAATCCATTGGTTTATGAATTTTGTGCAGACGAGGTTGATTAGTACGTGGTAAATCAGGATTCACTACTCAAATCACTACGGTGCAGAACGCAAATTGGCAAGAAGATCGAGAATCACAGGTCAGAAATTTTTTAATCTTGATTGATCATTGGTTTGATTTTTTTTACAACAATTGGATCTACCTTTACTATTAAAAAAAACTGAATTTGTTACTTGTCACCATATACAAAATTAAATCTCATATTGCAGAAAAAAAAATCTGTATACAGTCGTTTTAGTTCTTATTTCAAGATTACCACACATGATGATCAAAATTCGCCTCACTGTTGGCTGTTTTTAACCGAGTAGTGTTCAGTTGAAGACAATGCAATGAAAATCTGGCAAATGAACTGACTGGTCCTTTAGGTGCTGACCACCCAGGAGTGGGTTATCAACTAAAACCTTCGTGAAGACCTTAATTGAAGTCGAGACAACCGTCTTGTTCTAATAACCAAAATCAAGACTCTCTGATGGTAACTCTTTTTGAAGATTAAACCTACAATTCATACGTTCATCTTGAGGCTCCTTAACAAAATAATAGCCACTTTAGGGTGGAAAGATGGTCCTCTCCTGAATATAAGAATAATCCGAATGCGGCTTACCATCGATCTTTTGATCCACTCTATGTAGTCGATTTCGGTCATTTCGGCCGAAATTTCGGCGAAATTCCGGATTTCGGTCCAACAAGACACGATTTTGTTAATTTCGGTCGGACGAAATCTTTGCGAAAATTTCGGCCGGAAACGCGTTTTTCGGTCGGAATTGATTTGTCTTGGACGGATTTTTTTTTCTTTTTAAATTGAGTGGACTAATCTCAGGTACAAAAATTAAAAAGATTTATTCACTCACTAGTATTATTGCTTGTTACTGTGTTTGAATTTCTTGAGCTAAAATTATTATTTGGTGTTGATGATGAGGAAGGTGAACAACCAGATTTACTAATACTATGTTTCTTTTAAGTGATTATCGATACGAGGATATAAAATATGAAACCGAGATTTTTACCGAGATTTTGAAACGGAATTTCCCCGAGACAAAGTTGTACCAGTATCTCGGTGTCGACCGAGACAATCCGAAATCCGAAATTGACTACCTTGGATCCACTCATATCTTTTAATCGCGTAATGGAAAATATTCGTCACCCTCAAGGTCCCATTGATCACGGGTATTGCACTACCCCTGGATTTTCCAGAAAGAATCAAATTTCAATTACTAGTGTTATGTAATATGTACTTACTATTTATTTATTTTTGTGAAATTCGTCACTCTAGGTTTTTTTTTAACCGCCTTCAAAAAGGTTAATGATCCCCTCAATTATTGGTAGCAATCAAATAGGAGCACACACCAGTACATTAAACCTCATATCAATACAAAATCTCCCCAATGGGGTGGATTTCCCCAATGGGATTCCACGGCGGATGTAGACAATACTTGCCGAACCACGTTAAATCTTTGTCTTCTTATTTGTTTTCAATCGTTTTCCAGCCCTAATTCGCTAATCATTGTGTTTAGTGCCTAGAAGTAATTTTGGGTACAAACAGTACCCAATTACTAGCTTTACGAACTCAAGTTGAAAATCGAATGTCAATCATATCCACCGAAGTACTTAACAAAAGTATTCATCTCATACATGTGAGTTAGTCTACCATGTTGGTTGCTAGAACATGGGTCTCGGTAACTCTTTCTTTCTTGTACCAAATGAATCAGAATACTAAATTCGATATAACGAATCCTTAAAAATGTTATCTTCTAATTAGATAACCAAACACTCACCTAACCCTAATCCCTTAATAAAATTTTACGTCAATCACAATCAATCAAAAAATCATACATGACGAACTTTCTTATGAATTTTGGATTTTGAAAAAAATAAATAGAAATAAAATTTTTGGATTCGACTTACTTAGAGAGATCTCGTGAAGATGATATCATTTTTTGATATCGTCCCTTAATATCTTGATCCAGTTAAATATGATTTGGTTAAGATTTACCGGAAGATGTGTATTCTTTTTCGTAGGGCATATTTTTATTCGTCACGGTTCCGGACTGGTTATTAGCATATATCCATTTGAAAGATGTAATGCTCTGTAGGTGCAAAAAATCCTATGTATTTATTATTTAGACCTTTTATTTATGGGGTCTATACAAATAGCATATATATATATAAGACCTTATGTCTAAAATACCATTTTCAACAATAGAGGAGCTTAATCCTTAGAATTTCATACGTGGTGGTGACTCGTAGTGGACGTGTGTATTGTTCTTTTCCGCTAGTGTAGAAGAACAAGGAGGAAAGTAGAAGAAGGAAAGAAAAAGTAATGACGGATGAAAATAAATTACTCCCTCCTATTCTAATTAATAGGCTGGTTTTGTTTTTAGAGAAAAATTAAGGAAATTAAGAAAACTAATCATTGAAAGTGGTCCTCATCACACTTGTCAATAAAAGAAGTGAAGTGAAATGGTCCCCATGACACTTGTCACCAAAAGAAGTAAAGTGAAATGGTCCACATGACACTTGTCATCAAAAGAAGTTAGAGAAAAATGGTCCCAAAAAACTAAAGTAACATTTGACTTTCCCAATTAAGAAACAACCTTTTTTTTTTTTTTTTGAAACATGCCTATTATTTACGAGAGAGGGAGTATGTCTTAACCTAAAATTAACATCTTGAATTGGATATAAATTTGGAATAAGGGCTTAGATGAACCGGGTTTTGGTGTACATGTACTGTCGAGAATGGGATACTATTTCTTGTACCCCTTTTCCGATTCCAGCTTAGATTTTTTGGTCCTGGACCGGTTCTCCAATTCCGGGCCGGTTATTAGCGGCTCTAAATTCAACTACCCGGATCGTGGCTCCTCCCCTTGGGGACTATAAATACTGAATGCAACCTCATTCTAGGGTTTTTCTTAAGCATCACCTTTTACCTTTACTCTTCTTCTCTCCCTTTGCCTCTCGTTTAATCTGCGGCTGCTTCGAAGGTTGAGAGAGTCCATCATCGATGGAGGTAATAATAATTGGAGGAAAGGGCTCATCTCTTTCTTCATCATCTGTTTATGCCATTGCAAATGGTCTCAGTAAGGTGGATATCGATTCGTCAGTATCCAAGAAGCTAGATTTCAATTCTCCTCATCTGAATTACTCCCTAGGTGAGGTAAAGTCCATCCCCAATTCCCTTCTAACATTAATTGAAACTCGTGCATGTCTTGTTCTTCTTCTCAACAAGCTCATAATCACTCAGATTGATATTCGTTTTCTTCTTCCCGATTTAATTTGCAAGACCCTTAACCAGGAAAGATTTGATTTTCGAAATTTGGATTTTTCTTCTGCGTTAGGGTTTTTAGATTCATTTTTCAAATTGAATGGTATTACCCTAGGTGACACAGGATATACTCCAGGGGAATTGAATGTTCTAGAGAAATCGGTTTACGGAATTTGTGCAATTTTAGATTCTTGTTCATCTTCTTTATCGCCTATTGCCGATGCTGTTGCCTCGTTATCTTGCGAAGCTTTGAATGCTGATGCATCTGTACTAGCAGTCAGGTCATTGGATTCCGGTAATGGGTTTTCAATTAAGGATGTGGTATCTGTTGCTAGGGATTTCAAGGTTTTACTTAACGGGTCAAATCTGCTTGTTGGCAAAACCAAGGGTTGCCAGTTGCTATCTGACATAACTGAGGTTCATGGAAGTTTTAGGGAAAGTGTTAAGCAGATACACTCGATAACACTTGTGGAGCTGAATACTAGTGTGAAAATTAGCAAGGATGGTTCGTCCAGCAGCGCAGGGAGTCAGAAAACATTAGTGAAGACATTTTTTTCTTTTGCGATGTCAGTCTTTCATCTAGGTGAGAGTAGTTTCTATCGAGCTAGATTATTGGCAGATGTTGCTGGCTCCAATATGGGGAAGATATTTCAATGCGGCTGCCCAAACATTGATGAGTTGAGAAATGCCATCACGTCGATAACGACACTAGCTGCATGTGGAGTGAATTATCTTGGTTTCTTTCATGTTATAAACAGGTTAGTGGCAACAGTTAAAGATATTCTTGCTTGGGAAGCTGTGTTGGCAATTCATTCACTTGAAAGGATGGAGTCATTAGAGAGGAGTGAAGAGATTTCGGTTGCATCTTTAAGTGTTGAAGCCAACAGAGTGAAGGAAAGTCCAGTAGAAGAGAACCAAAAGAAAAACAAGGTGCTTTTGGGTAAGGGAACTGTGGTAATAAAGCAGCTCCTTAAGGACCGGTTGAAGACTGGTGGCGATCCATTCTGGGATTGCGCACACTTTAATAATTGGGTGTGCAATCTCTCTTTGTTTTTTGAGCCAAAGGATCCAGAACTTCACAAGTTTTTGAAGAAAATGAAGGAGATGGTAGAGACTAATGAGTCTAGAAGACTTCCCAAGGTTCCCAAGGTGAGAAGGAACAATATCTTATCTTTTGGATTGTAGTCTCTAATATTTCCATGGAAACCTTAAATTTTAGTATTTGGCTGAATGCTTTGGTTTGTTTTTTGATTTACCAGGGGACTCGAGATTTTTCGAAAGAGCAAATGGCCATCAGGGAAAGAGCATTTAAAATCATAGAAGGGGTGTTTAAAAGGCATGGGGCCATGGCCCTTGATACTCCTGCTTTTGAATTGAGAGAGACTCTCATGGGAAAATATGGTGAAGACTCAAAGCTGGTGTTTGACCTTGCTGATCAGGTACTAGTAATTTTGTTCTTTGGTTGTCATACAGCGCAATTCATTGTTTTGAGCTCAGGTTTTATCGCAGTAGCTTACCGGTTTTTATCTTTGATGTCTTCTAAGTCATTCATTGTGTTTGGGAATGGAGTACTTTGTGTGTTTTTTTCGGGATCTTAATTGGTTGATAATGTTTTCAGGGTGGTGAGCTATGCTCTCTTCGGTACGATCTTACCGTACCATTTGCTAGGTATGTAGCAATGAACGCCATCTCTTCATTTAAAAGGTACCAGATTGGTAAGGTATATCGAAGGGACAACATATCTAAGGGACGATTCCGCGAATTCTACCAGTGTGACTTTGATATTGCTGGTCAATATTGTGCAATGGGACCTGATTTTGAGGTTGTTAAAGTTTTGACCGAGCTACTGGATGAATTAAACATTGGGGATTATGAGGTATTTCTTTTGGTGGACTATGTCATCAAGTCGCTTCATAGTTTTGGTCTCTGTTTCGATACTTGCAAATTTGGTCGCTACAATTTGCTTGCTCATTGATATCAGTTTCTTACAATCCCTGGATTCTTAATCACTCTCTTTCTACTATAGATTAAACTGAATCACCGAAAGCTGCTGGATGGAATGCTGGAAATTTGTGGAGTTCCACCCGAAAAATTCAGAACAATATGCTCAAGCATTGATAAGTTAGACAAGAATGGGTTTGACGGTATCAAGAAGGAGATGGTGAGTACATTATTTTATTAGCTTGGTTTATGACGCGTGAATTCATTTATAATGCTTCTTAATCCATATTATCTGTGCAGCATGGTTCAGGTGCCTCAGGTTATATTAGCCTACCCTAGTTTAATAAATCTCTGCCAGATTATGCTTTGTTGTGATCTAGTGTTTGAATACCATAATCAGATAGGGGTAATTGCATGTGAAATCTGACATTTTTGCTCTTTCAAATTCAATTGCACAAACATGTACTTGTGATGTGATCCTATCAGTGGAATTTTAACTACCCCTTCGGATTTGACCTTTCATGCATGATTATTTTTCTACTCTTTTAGTTGTGCGAGATTAATTCCCTCGTCTTTCTCCCTTCTTCATTTTTTTGCTTATTTTTGCATTTCAGTTTGGAATCTATAGAATTTGTGAATCATCTACAATGTAATATGTGCTAGGTGGAAGAGAAAGGCTTGGCTGCTGAAGTGGCAGATAAAATTGGTGCTCTTATGAATAAGCATGGACCTCCTTTGGAGTTGCTGTCTGAATTGAAACAACAAGGCAGCCAGTTCCTAGAAAATGATAGATCTAATCTTGCATTGAAGGATTTAGAGATTCTTTTCCAAGCATTGGAAAGATCAAAATGTGCACATAGAGTGGTTTTTGACTTGAGTCTTGCGAGAGGTCTTGACTATTATACCGGGGTAATATTTGAAGCTGTTTTTAAAGGCACAGGCACTACAGAGGTAAATATTTGATCCTTGCTATTTTTTTTCTATTTGGGGTGCTACTTTTTTATGCCGTCTGACACAGTTGTTTCCTCAGGTTGGTTCAATTGCAGCTGGAGGGCGTTATGACAATCTTATAGGAATGTTTGGTGCGAGGCAAGTCCCAGCAGTTGGTGTTAGCCTCGGAATTGAGCGGGTTTTTACCATAATGATGGAACAGCTTGGGAAGGATGGTAACCAGGTCTGTTATAATTCTTTTTATTTGAACAATTTCGTTTTGTAGCAAAGTCTATGATCAATCTCAAAATTAGTTATATGCATCCCTTGATGGGTTATGAACTGCTGTTCACCTTTAACGCGCACGTACAGCTGGATAAAAAAAAATGTTTGATCTTGATAACCTTGGAATTATGCTGGTACGTTACCCCTTGGACTTTTTATTATGACAGTCGATCCGGGCCACAGAAACACAAGTCTTGGTTAGTATTTTTGAAGAGGATCTGGGGCAAGCTGCTGAACTGGTGAGCGAATTGTGGAGTGCTAAAGTGAAAGCAGAGTACCTGGTTAGTAAGAGAGTTACAAAACATATGGAGCGTGCCAAAGAATCTAGGATACCACTCATGGTAATTGTTGATCGTAAAGGCATAGTTAGAATTAGAGACGTGGAGGCCAACACAGAGGAGGTGGTTTCCAGGAATACAGTTGTCGAGAATATGCGGAGGCGTTTGAACCTTGGACCCTTGTCAACCCCCTTCCTCCTGTAGATCTCAGAAATGTTTTCAGATCTAATTTTTAATACATTTTCTAGTTTTACCTTCTTGTTGAACATGTTAATGTTCTAGAGTTTGCCTAAGTTGAACCTTGTTAAGGGGTTTCGTGAGTGGTGAACATGACTGCCAGTATTTTAACAACTCTACATATGTCATAGTTGATTACAGGCTCTCTTTTTTTACCTCATACACATGACGACACGAGTAGATTAATGGAAGTGAATCTTCATATATTTTGAACATTTATCTTTTTATGATGATGATGTGAAATGCACCATAGTTATTATGCACATGATATCCCTGAAATCCCAAATAATGATCTTACTGGTCTAACTCAAGTCTATTTTGTTGGAACTATTCATACTTCTCATCATCGATGTGCTGATTCCCCACTGAGTTGTTCCACTCAATGATAAGGAAGTGCAAAATCCGCCTCATGTTTATACCGTATGCATATAGCATACAACTTAAGGGTGCACATGGTACGGTTCGGCTCGGTTCTCGCCGAAGCCGAGTACCTGTACCTCCCAGAGGTCGGTTCCCAGATTTTGGAACGATACCGGTACCGTGTACCTCGGTTCCGGTACCATTCGGTACATGTACGGTTTCGGTACGGGACCGGTACCGGTCGGTACTTTTCCAGTAGCAACATCATTGTCATTAAAACTCTGGATTTAATCAAACCTGCACCACCTAAAACTCCATTACTCAAACATGTAACACTTCATCAGTTCATCACCATTTCACTCCAAAGATACCCAAGCCATCACCTTCATCAACTTACAACTCCACCTGTAGCTTCAGCTTAACTATTTTATCCCACTATCTCCATTTCTGCATCACTAACAACATCATCCCAACACTAGTTTATTCCATTAATCTAAACCTCACTGCAACTCTAAGAAATTACAGCTCCATTCACATAATCTGCACCACCATCCCTGGAACTAAAGTTCAGCTGCATACTCAACTCCTCTTCTTCCCGAACTACAACTCAGCTCAACAATTTCATTACCTCCAGCAATCCAATAAATCACTAAGCCTAATACAATTCAACTTCTCAAACATTTAACCAATTCAATCATCTCCAACTCTGACAACTAGAGCCAGTTATACCAAACAACTATCTTAACTATAACTCACAGATTCACATACATTCATATACACTCAAGATAATCAATAATCTACCAATTGAAACGAAAATACTAAACTTAATCGAAAAAGGAATCTTACCCAAGCGTTAGAATCCTCTGAAAAGCTGAATTTCCAATTCAAGTTTATAACATACATTCAAACTCTTCAATTCGACCAAACCCAGTCTCTAATAATCCATGTAGAACCTTAAATTCAACTTCTAAATCTCATTTGAGTTCCTCTTGTGAAACCCTAACTCTTCAACCTAACATCAACAGCTTCTGAACATCAATTTAAACAACAACCCATTGATTCTGCGTGCAACAAATACTCGATATCGTTAATAATTCTTCTCAAACCCTTATCTCAAGTTGGGGAAGAACACATGAACCCTAACCCTTCAATTTCTCAAATCAAACTCCCGAATCAGAAACCTTAATCTTCATCCTCAAATATGCCTTGATCTCTGCTCAACCCTCACGATCTCATAATTTAATTTCATCTGTCAAAACTTTCAGAATCGCCAGAGGCGAAGAACAGAAGAAGAAAGAAAGGGAAGTAGGAAACTGAAACCCTAACCGGCTAACCATTAGTTTATATATCCCCTTTAATCTAACGGCTAATACTGATCCTTATCCCCCAAATCTAACGGTTTATATAATTCGGGACTTTCGGTCTGGTACGGCACGGTACTTGTATTGGACAGTGTACCTGTACCTCCCATACCTCGGTTCCTATTTTTGGGACCGGTACCTGTACCTTGTACCTCGGTTCGGTCCAAAACCAAGTACGGTTTCACCGGTTCCGGTTCGGTTCGTCGGTCCGGCTCGGTTCCTGTGCACCCTTAATACAACTGGTATATATATAGCTGCATAAAAAAATGGTATATATTGTTGTAGAAATATTATTGGTGGTGTGGTTGACCATCTCCATGTGTCACTATGCATGGATAACTTCTCTCCGTGCTAGACACATGTAACATTTCCTCTAACTCAATCAACACATGTAAAACCATCTCACATGCAAGCTAACACATGTTTACAAACGGCACAATGATTAAAGTCACAGAAGCTCTATATGCACCAAGAGCTCACCGCGCTTTTTAAGTTTCAAGGATATCCGTGCAAATGGTTATCACTTGGAAACTCATTGTGAAAATGGAATTGAGTACATATATGTGACCTCTAGTGAATGCGGAAGGAAGCGCATCCTAGAGAAACTAATGAGTCACTCTAGTGGATTGTATATAACCACTATTAGGATTATCGAATCCCATGTGGTTTCCAACGATGAACTATTGGCCAGTGACTTATATAGGCTTTGGCACGATCGACTAGGGCACCCAGGTCGTGATATGATGATTCGTGTTTTGAAGAACTCACACGGACATCCTTTCTTTAAAAAATAATACCGGTTTATCCGAAAATGTAAATCCGATAGAAAAAGACCAATTTGTAAATGAATTACAAAATTATGATCATTTTGTGACCGAATTACAAAAAGTATGACCATTTTGTAATTGGTCCTAAAGAAAATGAATAATTTTATACTATCTGTATACATTTTATTGAAAAATATCATTGAAGCTTGAGAGATCGTGCAGAAATTACTAACTTAACTATTGATCGGAAAATGCTGAATTCGGATGTCCGTCAGAAATTACTATCTTTGATTATCGGTGAAAAATTACTGAACACATTGAGCTATTACATTCACAGTCTAGATTTAGTCTTCAATGTCAGCACGAGAAATATGGAAATTTGGCATGCCGAATGCAGAATCAACGTGGCAATTGGTGGGTAGTGTTTGTGTCAAATGGTTTTCATCAGCAATGGAGTTGTACCAAGAAAATATCAGGCTAGATAAAGATTTGACTCGGTGGGTCCCACGTCAGTTAAAAGATGATGTTGATTGTCAGGAGGATACTGTTAGGTTGCAGTTGCACGTGATGGTAGTGGAAAACTGCAAATGGATGGGGATGATTCGTTGTACCCTGGTACATCGTTTTACGTCCAGATGCTCTCTGTTTATATGTGATGATGAGAAGATAAAGTGTAGACAGCCGTAGGATTGTCGGGGAATGTAGACAAGAAATTCGAGATGGTTGGTGCTTGGTGCAGTGGGGGCCAGTATTAGCTGTAGTACATAGATTTATGATGATCAATTATGTCGACTATTTTTGTGAGTTTCTATGTTTAGGGTTCATAACTCAAATAAGGTGCCCACCACCATAATGCGTAAAGGAATAGGATGCTACAGCTACTGATTGATGGCTTTGTGAACCTTCTTTAGTTCATCCAGGCCAGCCAAACACTTTGCTGGTGCCTTTCTATATGCCCGGCCGGTTCTTTTGTATTGGTAAATTTGTTTGGGGGTGAAAATGTAATGGAGAAAAAATTGGCAAACTGGTTGATGGAATTTCGAATAGTGCGATTGATGATAAATGCTAGCAGACAACGCTCGGGGAAAAACGCTAACAGGCAACTCTTTCAGAAAAAAAGATGCTAGCAGACAACTCTTTAAAAATGTTCCACGAGTAAAACGTGTACATAACTGGGAGATACATAAAATAATTGGTGATATTAGAAAAAGACAAAAACGGAATTTAAATAGTAAATCAAGGTCTAATACCTTATACGGTTAATGTATATAATTCCTAATTTATCCCTCCTTAATTATGTGTATACGGCTAATGTATATAATTCCTAATTTATCCCTCCTTAATTATGTTTAGTGGTACGTTATAATTATTTAAGTTAATAGATTAGTTTGATAATGATTAGGATAAATCATAATCATGAAAGTTTAAGCGAAGAACCAATCCACGAAAGTAAACAAGCTGAACATACAAGTGTTATAGTTACTCATGTAAGTATTAATGTGTTGAATTTTGATTTTTTTTTTCATTGAACTCGCCATTGTTATGCCTGGAAAGTCAGTGTTGGCATTGTAAAAGTATGAATACTATGTCTGCAGGGACCAAATCGGCATTGTATTCATACTTTCACCATGTCGATACACAGTATCTCCCAATTTTGAAATTGTAAGTATATTGCCGGCACAAAAATTTCATTATCGAGCATGCCGGTAGTAGTGCCGGCATGGTACATTGCTTAACTTGTTATGCCGGCACATGAAGCAAATTTTCCAAAAACTTTAGTTTTTTTAATTGGCTATCGATATTGATAGATTTCTATTGAGCATGCCGGTAATTAATAACCTCGGGATGGTATTCATACTAAAAACAATGTCGGCATAATAAAACGGCATGGTGCTCATACTAAAACTATGCCGGAACGCAAAACCAGCACAATACCTGTATTAACTGAAACTAAAAATTTTCAGTTATAATTTGTGATCCTAACCTAAATGAATTCTTTTAAAACAAATCGATGATTAGGTTTCTTTCAAGAAGGCATATTTATATATAATAGATTAATCGCCGATTTTTTTTCTCATGAAACAACGATAAAACCTAATCATACTAGTTAGTCCTAACTCATTCAACTAGGTACAAATTAGTCTTTTTTTATGGAAGGTACATAAATAATCTTCCTGATTTACCATTTGGTCCAAATATTTATAATTTAGTCCAAAGTGACTCATGATGATGTCAACAGTTTTAAATAATATTAAAAAAAAGATCAATTTATCTTTTGAACCGTTTGTCCTAAAATTCAAAAACATTATATATTCGGAAAGCTCTTACCAAGAGCTACAAAAAGAGTACCCATGTGACTATATAATTCTCATTTTAAAAAAAATTTAGTTTATAGTGGTGTACAAACATGTACACATCTACAAAAATACTACCCGTTTACAACCCACTCATTACCAACACGATCTCAAACGCTCAACCACTCTTAATCCTGCTGCTGCAAACAACTACAACACCTCAACCATTCAACTTAAATTATATAATCCGTTTGTGTAAATTTCCAATGTTAGCTGCACTTCTCTGCAGCAATACTACCCATCCAACAACAACATATATTCCTGCTTCTCAGTACCACCAACATCACACATTTTAGATTTCATTTTTGCATCTCCATCGGCATTTCATATTTATTCACCAGATCACCATTTCAGAGTTCTACTATCTCAATAGCACAAGTTACTCAGCTGCACAATTCCTTGTACTGCAACATAGAAGCAAACCCATTCTTCCAAATTACCCATAGCATCACCTGCAATTACTTCATAGCCAGCTGCATACCCTGTAATTGATCATCCAGCAACAATACACATCGCTTCTTCATTTCGTTATCAGCTTACTCACTGTAGACTCTAAACAACACAAAGTAACAGTACTGTCTCCATCTTATATTCATCAAATCAACAGTTTTAACACCCTTGAAATCTCAGCAACACCATCTTTTTTTAGACTCGAGCAGGAATAAGCTTTAGTCAAACCAAACACATCTTTCCTTCACTGAAAAAAAAAAACCACATCTTCTAATTCATGTACAATCACAAACTGCATCATGTTTCTAACCACAGATTCAACCCCAGGACAACCATTAACAAGCATGAGACCTTCCATCAAATCGCCGACATTTAGCTCCATCAGATATAACGTCAGCGTTCTTTTTATTCTACAGCCCTTGCAACAACGTCCTTTCTTGCCCTCTCTTCCTTCATTAAAGCTCTAAGAGCAAGAGCAAGGTGTACAAGCATATACACCTGTAACAAGCACACAAAAAAGGTGCACTTTTATATGCGTCTATATAATTGGTGTACAAGAAAATACACCGGTTAAATCTTACGTACTTTTAAGAATATATGCATATCATTATTTTTGTTGAATGATCTTTTTTGATGTATATCTGACCAGATTCGAGAGGTTGTTTCCAATCTGGGTTGCATCCGTTCATGGAAGTACTACCAAGTAAAGGTGGGGAAACCAAAAGCGAACAAAATATAAGCGAACACAAAACATCCAATAGTATAAAGCAAAATGTCTTGGTGAGCATTGATAACAGAGAAAATTGATGGAAGAATGAAAACCAGACAATGTCTCCCATGACAGCAAAAAATTTAGGCATGGGAACTTATGGGGAAAGAGAAGGGAAATAAATTTGAAGCTAACCTTAGAGAAGGTAATATCTTCAAGGATGTCTAGGCAAATACTTCGATCGCTGTTTATATTCGGGTGAAATAATTTCGTCCTAAATGCAACCTAAAATACAAAATAAGGAAACAAGACCTTAAGATGTCAAACCAAAGAACATACAAGTTACTAGAACTATGCAATGTAATGATAACCATAAAATCATATCAATGGAACGAGTGAAGATAAGACTTCATTCAAATATTGGAGGAGGCCGACGTCTGGTTGGTTAAAATTCAACAACACATTAATATGAACATGTAAAATGTCACATATCTGCACATAAATGCAAAATTGTTTAATGAGGATGTTTTTACCTAATTTTTCCAGAAGTCACTACCTAGGAATCTTCACCAAGGATTTGATTGTACTATGACCTTGATGTCTGCATTCCAATTAATACAACAACACATATAAGAAGCTGAATGTATCACATGTCTATGCGGTACAAATGCATATTCAGTAATGTAATGGCAGCTAACTTCCATACAGCAGCGCGTACCTGTTACATTCTTGGGTTATATAACTAACAAATGACGCTTCAAAAGGCTGCATCATGAGATGTACAACTATGTGCACAATGGAAATCAACATGTGTGTGCACATTAAGAAAATAAGTGTACAACAATGTACACATTAAGAAAACAGGTGTACAACTTTGTGCACACTAAAAATCAACATGTGTACAATTATGTACAATCACACAACTGTGATTACCATGACTTTCCAAGTAAAGTTAGATTCGAACTAAGGTCTAACTATACCACTGCTCCTATAAGCTTACTTTTCCTTCTTCCTGGTCGTAGAATTTTTCTTTATGTGAAGTTTTAAAACATAAGAGAAGTTGAGGTAACAAAGCATGAAAAATCAAGTTTAGTCCACTCACCTCTCCTACATTCCGTACTGAAACGGAACCATAAGATAATCACATCTCAATCACAATGCTATTCTATGGACATGCATGTGAGGCATTGATGCAGGGCTCGCTTTGCAACTGAATTTAATTTTTATCTTTACCTTAGTATCCACAATGACATCAATCAATTAAAAACGCTAAATACAATAAATTATAAATTAATATTCACAGGAAAATTAATCTTTAAAAATATATCGTTGGGTAGATGTGAAACCCTCATGAAAATTGAACCCAAATTTGCACCCTAAAAAACAGAAGTGCACTAATATATACACTCCTAAAAACACATGCATAGAATCAATTATTGATAACCGGACACAAACCTAAACTTCTATGGGAATTATATAGGTACACCAATATGCACATCCCTACAAACGCCTAGTAAGGTTTCCATTAGGACCCTTACGTGATACATGCCAAATGTGTTAATTAATGCATTTCGAAATTTCTCAAAACTCTATAAAAAATTGAAACATTGAACATGTGAAACCTTAAATTATAGACTTTTTCCTCGTACCCATAGTACCGGAAAGTTGCATGAGAACTGGACAATCCCCATCCATTCCAGAAAAATCAAGCTATCAATAATGCTAATACCAAAATGAAGCCTAAGCATTAGAAAGTTGTTGGGTGCACCAACTTGTACACATAGTTATTTACGCAAGCATAAGCTTATGTCCTCAATTTTTTCCACATGCGCACCAGTTTGTACACATCATTATGTATGCATATATATGTTAATGTGGTCAAATACACGTCGTATAACAAGTAAAAAAAATAGTGCAGCTTTATACACGAAAGTACACCTCATATAGCCAGTACAAAAAGAATACACAGGTGTACCAATATGTACACCACTGCAAAACCTGCATGAAAAAAAGCATTCATAACCACACACAAATCTACTCTTTCATAGGAATTCCACAGGTGTACCAAAAATGATATTTCAGAATCTAGTAACCAATTACTCAATAAACTGTACTAGAATTTCAAACGTATTTTAAAGATAATATTTGAACAAGGACAATAGAAACTAAAACATAAAAGGATGTTATAGTCATCAAACTTGAAGTTAAAAGGAAGCTATAGTCATGAAACTTGGGCGTGATTTTCATTATCAAACTGGTGGTTAGTAAAAAGGTGAAGGAAAAGGAAACAAGAGACTTCCTATGGAAATTTTGTCTTTCACTTTTATTTTCTCACTTTAGTCACGAAGGCAGTACGAGATACAACACCTGTTGCATACTTGCATCAACAACCATTAGTACACCTCCACACAAAATTATGGAATCCATCTTCTCCCTCCCACTTCTAATTATCTCTATGGTATCATTGTCTTTGACTTGGGATAAAAGAAGCTAATCTCGTTGTTATCAATGTCAGCTCCAACTAAAAAATAAAAATAATGCTCAATAGATAGATTCAATATTAAATATTGGAATACAATCAGCATAAGAAATGTTACACATACATAACATACCTCGACAAATTCTAGTTTGAGCAAAATAAGAAAACGATAATGCTAACAATCAACAGGTATACAACTACGCATACATCAACAATCAACAAGTTTACAACTACATATACATTAATAAAAGACACGTACTAAGACATATGCCACACAAAGCACAAAAGACATATACCAATATACAACAAATGTGGATCTACGTACTGCACTAAACTAAAATCATCTTTATTTTTTATTTTTTTTTGATAGGTAAAATCATCTCAATTAGATTTCCTTCAAACTAGTTTTTTTTATGTCACTAACAAACTAATAAAGAAATGTTAAATGCACGTGCATATCTAATGTGCCGGCCATGCACTATTTCTTACATATAGGCATGGGGATTGGGATTTCAATTCAATATACTAACATTAATTGGAAATGAGGTGCATGTGGAATAAGTTAAATATTGTGTAGTGCACATTATTCAACTTATTGTGTATATAAAATAACGAATACTTGAGCTTATTTTATCTTAGATAATATCGGTATCCTCTGTTATTGCACTTTTCAACTGTTTTGTGGCACCTTCCTCACCTGAACATGATTTTTGAACCACAAAAAAAAAACGATTTAAGTAATTCAACTATACCTACAATAAATTAGGAGTGACTACAACAGTGGTGACCATCCACTACTTAAGGAACGATCTTGGTAGTCGTCAAAGCCACCATTATCTAAAACATCAGAACACCGGTGAATTGAGGCCATAAATTTAATTAACGCAAACAATATCATCAAAAGCCAGGAAATTGGTGACATTTCCGAGAGATACAAAACTAAGATGGATTCGAAAGAGAATAATAATTAGAGAAAGTCATATTTTGTTCATAAATGGGGATTAAATGTCTTGTGAGGGTCAATATGGTTGAGATTTTATTTAACTGGACCACCTCTGTCACTGCTTCCAAAGTCTCCCAAGAAATATATCCAGGTATTGTTTGGTAGATGATAAATAAGTCTTGGTAAATAAGTCTTGATCTGTCGATTTTGCTCTGCAACTTCTGGTTTAGAAATTATTGCAGCCGTAGGCTTATTTCTCTTTACCTCATCTTTCGTTTTTCCACAGAATTCAGCTTAACCTCCTCACTGTATCATTTCTCACACCTGATGAGAAAGAGAAAATGAAAACTAATTATAGACGAAGTCATAGTTTTAATTACACAAATTCAAAGACATAGTAACAATTTCAAAATATATATATTAGTCTCTTTATAAAAATAATATTCTTGGATATTAGGAAACTTTCATGAAATTTTCATCATGCACTAAAAAATTATCACAGAGAGATCGAACTTAGAAACTCAAGAAATTGATAAATAGGATAAGGATACTAGGATATATAAGCAAACACATAGGAAATCCTAAGATATATTGAGGATCTGTATGACAATAATAAGAATAGGTTGACTAGTAGAGATTTAACAGAGGATTCACCAGATTTAGAACTAGATTCATAAGCAATATTTTCCTAAACAAAGACTTATACCTAAACTGATGAATCAAATAAGAAATTCAAATGGAAAGAGAAATAATTAGGTTTTCAAAATCTTTTTTTTTTTTTTTTTTTTTTTTTCTGAACTCGAGTTCTTAACAGTTGCAATCAAATTAAATGATAAGAATAAATTAATTAAACAGTAAGAATAGCTTTCATCGGTGAAATCTTCAATGTTAGAATTGAATCTCGTCAAGCTTTATCCTGGATTGAGGTAATCTTCAAAAGAAAGGTACCTATGTTAACGATTCGATTTTCGAATTGAATAGATTACTTGTTTGATTTTCAGATCTATGCTTGGAGATTGATTTTCATCGAGGATAAAAGATTTAGGTTTAGGATTTGTTCTTCAAGGGTGAGTGGTTTCAGACGTGGAAATGAAAATTTATTGAATCACGAAAAAAATGATTTAATGGTGATGCGCATTTTCGACACTGAATATATTAATTTGGATTGAATCGTTAAAAAAAGATGAACCCGTTCCACCTTTTGTAAATTTGAATCTCCTAGTACTAGGCTTTGAGGGACGAGACTAGAGAGTCTAAATCCCAACATATTTGGGATTAGGGTTGTGAATGGGTACCCACTGCCCGGACCCGGCATATTTGGGTCCGGTTCCGGGTCCTAAAGTTGGACTCATTAGCTACTTAGGACCCGGCTGGTAATTACCAGATTGGACCCGAATTTAAACGGGTCTATACCCGTTTATTCATTCTTTTTTTCATGTTTTTAGCAAAATTACAAGTATTTTCGCTAGTTTTAGCTTTGATATTTTACCCATTTAAAATTTATCTCTTACATTTAATCTTTATTTTGCTAGTTTTAGCTTTGATATAAAATTACTTATTATTTCTTATTAATGTACTAAATAAAAATTAAATGTAAGAGATAAATTTAAAATGGGTACCCGGAATCGACGGCTACCCGGATATTTAAACAGGTCCGGTTCTGGGTCCACAAGTTTAGAAACCGGACCCGAAACTATTAGGTATCGGACCTGACCTTTATAAATAGGGTCTGGATGTGGGTCTAGTGATACCCGGATAGACCCGGACCCGTTGACACCCCTATTTGGGATTAAACGTCAATTTATAAAAGGCTAAAAGCTGTGATCAAATTGGCAAACATGTCTGTTATGGTACATTACCTGCTTATGGGCCTATAGCACTTGCTAATACATCACTTTATTATTGGGTAAGGGCCAGTTTGCAGCAGTGCCAACACGAGGCAGCAAATTGCCTGGGGTATACCGATGAGAATTTTCTTTTTTATATGGATATTGGTCTTATGTAAAACATGTCGGCCTGACACAACCCATCCGCCGAAGTCATGTGTTACGTGTTGTAGTGGGTTGTGTTAAAGATTTGGACATGTTGTATTGTACTGTGTCAGAAAATAATCGTGTTGTGCCGTGTTGTGTTGTGCTAGTCCATTTATTTTATGTTTTTCAAAATATATATATTTTATTTAGTATATGTATTATTATGGATTTAATCAGCATAAAGAAAATAAGATGTAAAAAACAGGCTAAAATAAAATATATATTTTTTGAAAAATCCATGAAATGTGAAGTATTAGTTTTTTTCATACATGATTGGGCTGTTTTTTTGGCGTGTGGACCCGTTCCGCGTGCTTACACGTGCTTCATGATGTGCCATGCTGATGTGCTTATTTGTCTGGCACAACACAACACACTAAGCTAATGTGTTGTACCCATGCCGTGTCAGGTCATTTGCTGTGTCGTGTTGTGTTCGAATTTTCACATATTGTGTTGTCCCATAATCGTGCTGACCCGACTCAATTTACACCTCCGGATGTGAACCCTAAGTAAATGGTACTCACTATTAACAGTTATTCCGGTTTGAAAAGACCCTAGAGGTAGTTATGAATCTTATGATATTGTGAGTTTTCATGTAATTTTCTAGAAAGTATTGCTTGTGTGATATCGTGATTTAGTTCTCCTACTTAAACAACAAGGGATAACTTTCTGGACAAGAGATGGTGAGACGTGTTTTCTGTTTTTCTTAGTGTTTGTGAAGGAGAAAATGTATGATGTAATTAAAAATATCATACTGTTAAGAGTATGATGTAATATTATGATATACCTGTAGTAATAGTTATTGGAAAAGAAAAATCTAATTGGATTTTTGATTACTTCAAGATTTCTTTTGTGAAACAACTTGAGAAAGATCAAAGGGAACAATATAAGCCATGAACTTTATTTGACTATTTCTATCATCTTTGAATCATATCAAGTGACCACCAAGTGAAATAAAATGTTTTTTCTGCCTAAATTTCTTGAAATTCATCGTCTTTCTGTACACATATGGAAAGGTCAGTCAAACGCTTAGGACCGCCAGTTTGACACCTCTAAGTCATCGTCCAATGATGACAATTTCATACTACATAATTTTAACATCAAAGGAATCATCGAGAAACATTTGACAAAGTCACTAGGATTTTTATTTTTGCTCATCCATCTGGCAACTGTTTTCTTTTCTTTAGTTGGGATGTTTTTTATGGAACGCATATTATTTTCAGTTGGAAGTCTTTCATTCTGCATTGGCCTAATATGAATCAAACATATATAGATTTTTGATGGGATCTCAAGCACATAAATGTATATATGGACGACGCCTAAAATATGACTAGCCAAATAAAGAAGCAGCGAGCTAGCTACTTAGGTACTCCAAACATGCTGGGACAGAGTATCCTAATATAGATGGCAGAATCTACTAACTTGGCCGATATTATTGTAGTATAATACTACCTCCGTTTTAGGAAAAATAATACTTTCATTTTTTTAGTTTTTTCTAAAAATAAGTCAAATTGAAAAAGTGAAAGTATCATTTTTTTTTCTAAAATCGAGGGAATAGCAAAATTTTGGTGATTTCTAGGTGATCATATCAAATTATCAATGACCTGAACTGAGTTCAAAACCTTTATGTATATAGAATTTTCCATTAACTGGTTTGACGTCATGTCGTATTTAGAAAAGCAGTCTCTTAATTACTTGAATATGCATATCAGTACGAGGAACCTCCTTTATGTTACTTCTTTGGCCAAACCAAATTAGTACGAGGATAATAGATACGTACATGTTACTTCTAAACCAAACCATATTTAATACAACAAGATACACTGCTGAGTGCTGATACATTTACAAGTGGAGGGAAAAGTCTTAACAAGTCATTAATTTCTAAAGAAGAAGTGCGTATCATACAGTCTAACAAGAAGATTTAAGACTGATAAATTCTATTGCGTGTGACTATTCTGAATTCTGATACTTCGACGTGCTACTTATTTGGAACCATAGCCAGCATGTCCCTACGCTACGCGTTTCTAAAGTAAACCTAAAAAAGGGTCTAACTTGTATTGCCCTCATGATAAGGGAGAGTGTATGTTGACATCTTTTGGTTTATATAAGTTTCAACTGTTTTCATTTCATACCACCTCATTCCATATTCCTCTTCTTTTTCGTCCAAATAGACCCAGTATCTATACTTATGTCTAGTTATTTCTAGCTAGATTAACAGTCGATTTGATATTCAAACAAGTAATCATACACTTCGCAAAAACTTTATATTATTTCGATCGGAATTACTAAACCATGCTAATCCTCAAGAAGCTTGCTGTGGTCTTGGTGATGCTATCTATTGTAGCTTCGCCATCATCATCAGCAGGAGTACAAGGTGGTGACTTCAAAGATGGTTTCCTTTACAATGGATTCAAAGATCCAGCTGCTAACTTTAGATTTGAGAATAGCGTAGCAACCGTCACAGATAATGGGTTATTGAGGTTAACCAGCAACAAAGACGGAAATTATCAAATTGGTCATGCTTTCTACTCTCGGAAATTTCAATTCAAGAGTAATGTTACTGAACAAAATTTATCTTCTTCGTCAAATACTAGTACTGGTGGTAATGTTTTCTCCTTCTCTACTACATTCGTCTTCTCTATAATACCGGAAATTGAAGGTGTAAGTGGTCAAGGGATTGCTTTTGTTATTGCACCTAAAAGAGAGTTACCAGGAGCAAGATCAAGCACATATCTAGGCTTGTTTAATTCAACAAATAATGGAGAAAAAACAAACCATGTCGTAGCTGTAGAACTAGATACCATCTATAATAAAGATTTTGATGACATTGATGGTGAACATGTAGGAATCGACATCAATGACCTGAATTCCGATATATCTGCACTATCCGGGTACACAGATAATAACGGAAGGTTTAATAACCTTAGCCTTATAAGTGGGTATCCCATCCAAGTTTGGGTAGAATACGATGGCGGTGGGAAGAAACTTAATGTTACCATAGCGCCAAATAATGTTCGTAAACCCGATGCTCCATTAATATCTTACGACCGCGATCTTTCAGATATCATCTTAGATAACATGTATGTTGGTTTCTCATCATCAACCAGTTTCGTACTAACATCTCATTACATAATGGGATGGAGTTTTAAGATTAATGGAGAAGCACCACAGCTCGATCTCGACAAACTTCCCGATCTTCCTAAAAGAAAGGCTTCAAAATCGTTACTCTTCGGAGTTGAATTGCCAATAATTATCCCAGTTATTTTGCTAACATTTATCATTGGCATCTTAGTCGTCGTGAGGAAAATCAGAAACGAGAAATTTAAAGACGTGGTGGAGGATTGGGAGCTAGATTATGGGAGGCAGAGGTTCTCATATAAAGATCTATACATTGCCACAAAGGGATTCAAGGAGAAAGAACTTCTTGGCATTGGCGGTTTCGGTCGGGTATACAAAGGTGAGCTACCAACTTCGAAAACTGAAATTGCTGTCAAAAGAGTCTCCCATAATTCAAAACAAGGAGAAAGGGAATTCATAGCAGAGATCATTAGCATTGGTAACCTTCGACACCGAAATTTGGTACAGCTCTTGGGCTATTGCAGGCGGAACAGAGAACTACTTTTGGTGTATGAGTTCATGCCAAATGGAAGCCTAGACAAGTTTATCTTTCGCACTTCGAACTCAACCTCAACATCTCCTGTTCTCGGTTGGAACCAAAGATTTCAAATCATCAAAGGTGTGGCATCTGGATTAATTTATCTGCACGAAGAGTGGGAAAAAGTTGTGATTCATAGAGACATCAAGGCTAGTAATGTTTTATTAGATGGTGAAATGAATGCAAGATTAGGCGATTTCGGTCTTTCAAGATTGTATGATCGCGGAACCAATCCTCGGACGACTAATGTGGTTGGCACTCTGGGTTATATAGCACCGGAAATGATTAAAACCGGAAGAGCAACAACAAGCTCGGACGTTTACTCATTCGGTGCTTTCTTACTCGAAGTTGCTTGTGGCAGGAGACCGATAGAGATGCATAAATCCGAGACGGAGGAGGGTGAAGTTCTTGTTGATTGGGTTTTATATTGTTGGAGAAGCGGTAGAATACTACAAACAAGTGACCCAAATCTTATGAATGAATATGTAAAAGAAGAGATGGAATTGGTGTTGAAGATAGGATTGTTATGCTCACGTAATAACCCAAAGGCTAGACCAAGCATGAGACAAGTGATGCAATATTTAGATGGAGATGTGCTGTTTCCTGAAACTGAGTTGTGGGGACTTGATTATGATGACACTTCCATGTCGTCGAGTTCTGGCGAGCGTCCATCCCATGTCATCGAAATGGTGTCTCTTACAACGAGTAGTCGATCGACATCAGTTGCAGAGTCGCTCCTTTCTGGTCCAAGGTAGTAATCGATATTTATTAATATTAAAACGAATGTAATTAAGATTGATAACTAACGTAGATAATTGATTTCAATTGCCTTGTAAAACCGTTATCTTCCAAAACAGTTGATGTAACTCTAATTAATTATCATTCTTGTCTTGTTTATACATAAATCATAATCAATAATTAATGAATGTAGTTACATAGATTTTTCTTCGCTATTTTTCTTTGCGTTGACATTGACCGTGAGAATTCTAGTCAATATAAATTATATATTAGTTCCAAAATATCAAAGTTATGTGCACATTCATCCCCCACAAACAACATTGTCAAGGATTCTCAGCCACTAGATTTCTGATCAAAACTTGAAAAATCCTTTTTTTTTTTTTTTTTTTTTTTTGCGTATTCGAGAACCGATCGACATTGTATTGGGTATGATTAACCTTTTGGGAACCGAGCAAAAAAAAATTAAAAAAACACTGTGTTGGGTAACTCGGGTATGCTAGCATTGAATATTGAACAAGAACATCCTTTCTTGCATAGTTGCAGTGACTGCAGCATCTATGTACATAATACATTTTTTCTTTTTTTTCTTGTTTTGAAGGAAGTGAAGAAACATTGGGTTATTTGATTTTTCTTATATTATTTTTTCGAAATTTCTTCAGCCACATTAGATTGGTTGCGTCCATAGCATATTGTTTATTATATAAGCATATACTAAAAAATGGACACATTTTATCAAACATGACAAAAGATTGACATATGGTTATACCATAATTTTTTTGGGGGAGGATTATAATATGGCTACACGAAAAAAAATTGTGAAAATATCGTCGGATCCATTAGACACATGAGATTGAATTTTAATTTTTAAAGTACTAGACATGGGTGTTACCAAGTCTTTTATAGGCCTAATGCTCCTAGTCTTTTCTAAGCCTAATGCTCCTCGTATGCTTAATTTTCAAGCAACATATGCCGGCATAATGTATTATGCTTGTTCATTGCAATACAGAAACCTCAATCTCTAGTGTATAGATGGATACATGATTGTGGTTTCCAAGGGAATTGCAATATAGCGGTGCAGCTGGGTTTTTGTGAAAATAAAACATTTATACTGGAGTTATATTGTGTTATTTTTTCCTAGAATTTCCAATATATATTATTGATAACCACATCAAAATCCAAAATGGGATACCATATCTTAAACTTTTCAGAGAAATCCAGGAGGGACTATAAAGGATAGGAGCCATAAGTGAGAACAACGAAACTTGTTGAACAATTCACAAAAGCTTGTATATTTTCATCCAATATATTTAGTAAAAAAATTTAGATCTACAACCAATACTTTGTATTTACCTCTTTAAAAAAGAAAAAAAAAAGAAAAAAGTTACATCAAATTGATATTGGAGCCACACTCCAAAACTGCGATTGCAGTAGCAATGCATTTCTTTTGCTCTTTATATAACAAGAAAAAACAACCCATAATCAAATTCTTGATATTTTAGATGCAGAGTTAGT
This sequence comes from Papaver somniferum, assembly GCF_003573695.1. Classification (NCBI taxonomy): domain Eukaryota; kingdom Viridiplantae; phylum Streptophyta; class Magnoliopsida; order Ranunculales; family Papaveraceae; genus Papaver; species Papaver somniferum. The sequence continues at coordinate 1,255,344 of NW_020650859.1, read as the reverse complement.
GTCCTACAATCCGAGTGTCAAACTTATAAAGGCATCTGATGGCATAAAAATGACTTCGTCAAAGCTCGGTGACAATGTAGAGTGTTGAATAGCCACAATGAACATGCAACAGGTAAGTAGGGTTCTGAGTTCAACAAAAACAAGGAAGAAAGAACGAGAGCACAACAATTAATACAAGGTGTCAGGCCAACTCAACATAAATTGTGGCCAAGACATCTTACAAAGAGGATTTTCACTAGATATGGGGAATTCCCTGTCAAGTATGGTATTCAAAACAGTTGAGGGTTCAAACTGAAACAAGAAATATCATATTAAAATTCACTATTTTTCACACAAGATACACAATACAAAATCCTCACACAAGCAAGTGAATCACTCTATGCAATTCACTTAGGAAAAAGCATCAGTCTGTGTCCAAATGCTTTCACCATAAATTGAGAACCATTAGACCTTTAGCATCATCGTTTTAAATGCTTGTTTTGTTATTAATGAACTGGAGTTTCCATCATATATCTACGGGGTACTTTGAATTCAATTTCACTGTATGCTTTGAGTAATGTTACGTAGTATATGAAATATTTCTGAAATACAAGTACAACATGTAGGCTAATTACAGAATGAAAAGCTAGACTTACAATAGATATCGATGAGCGTCTTTCTGAGTTATTATATGCTGGGCCATCAGTTTGGGAAATTTCTTCCTTTCTTTTTCGTAGCTTAAAAAGCACAATGCCAAAATCTTAAACATCACTTTTTATTGTAGTCTTCCCTTCATTCTGAGTATCGGCAAAAATGACAATAGTTAGATTGTAATCAAATGAAAGATTTTGTAGACATCAAACAGGTTCTAAAGCGTAAAAATGTACAATCACTTACTTTGGAGCTGAATGAAAAAACATCTAACTCTAGTGATATTACTAAGGAAAGTTCCAGAGCATGCATCTACCAACGAATACAAAAAATATAGTTCATCATCCAAAACATACATACTTATTAGGAAATAATATAGGAGACTATAATTAGAAGATATAATTTAGGTTAGTTTGAGTTATATTAGGAATTATCTTGAGAGCCAAGTCTTGTGCCTTGAGAGCCAAGTCTTGTGATTGTATAAATAGCTAGAGAATTAATGAGAAAGATACCAAGATTATTATCAATGTAGACGTTTAATGCTTCCGCGTTTATGCTCTCCTCTCTCTTGCTCGATCCTTAACATGGTATCAGAGCGAGGTGAGAGAGAGAGAGGAGAGGAAGAGAGTTAGATAATCTTAGAGAATTCATGATGTTTAGGTTTTATTTAGTGAAGAAATTCATGTTCGTTAAAAAAAAAAAAAAAAAAAAAATCGGTACTCTAGGTTTCGTGGGTTCTTTGGCTGCGGACATGAGAACGCAAGATGAAGATGGGATTAAAAAGATATTTTTTCATGAGAAGAAGATATAGAAGTTACGTGTGTTGCTGGGTCTAAGGTATTAGTTGATTTTACCACCTAAGTAGTGTACGTGTGAAACTTGGTTTCTTCTGAAACCATACTAGAGAAACTCACGGTGTTGGTTTCTTCTGAAACCATTGGGTAAGAAGGTGCCGGATCGAAGCTAGAGCAGGTGGTCTTCATGGAAAAGACGATGAGTTTGTGGTTGCTGTGGTAACACAGGCGTCGTTGGTGATTGATGGAGTTACTGTCAGGGTCCAGGGAAGTTGTTGGTGTGGTTTGAACGCAAAGAAGTTGTTGCTGCCATGATTGAAGATGGTGTTGCTGAGTGTTATTGATCGGTAATGGAGTGCTAGAGCTTTAGGGTTTCACAACCCTAAGATGAGGTAGGAACCGGCGTAAAAAAAAAAAAAAAAAAAAAGGAAGAGATGTTGCCATTGAATTATGAGAAGATTGAGCAGAGATTTCCCCACCGAGAAAATCAGGGAAGAATATGATGCGGTGGTTACTACTGTTGATTGAATTGGTGAAGTTTGGAGCAAGAAAATTAGATGATGCTCAACAAACAGTACGTGATGTTTAGGGTTTGTGAGGAAGTGTTATTGAAAGTCAGTAACAGTACAGAATTGTTAGAGAAGAGATGTTACAAAGAAGAATCGTTACAGAAGCGTAACAGAATCAAGTGTGACAGTTCTGTCAGAGGTGTTACTGAAAGTCAGTAACAGTTACAGAATTGTTAGAGAAGAGATGTTACAAAGAAGAATCGTTACAGAAGCGTAACAGAAGCTAGTGTGACAGTTCTGTCAGAGGTATTGCAGAAAGCTATTAAACATGTTGGAAGAAGTGAAGTGTGGTTGAAGAGTTTGTGGTAGAAACTTGGAGATCCTACAAAGTGTGGCAGACTTTGTAAAGACGACAAGATTGTGAGAGAATCTTGAAGAACAAAGAAGTGTGAAGGTTTCGCAAAAATAGCGTGACTGGAACAAGAGAAGAAGAAACAACATTCATGTTGTGAAGAAAGAAAAAAAAAAAGAGAAGAAAACAATCACCAAGAGGTGATGAGAAAAAGAACAACAATAATAGGTTGAAATCCTATGAGTTGTCGAGAGAGTACAAAAAGTATTCTATCGAAGAAACCAAGAAAACAAGAGTACAAGAAGTATTCTTCAGAAGATAGGACCGTAATGTCCTAAAACTACGAAGGGGACCGAAATCGTCCTAAAACTATGAAGGGGACCGTAATGTCCTTAAACTACGAAGAGGACCGAAAGATGTCCTTAAACTACGAAAATGGGACCGAAAGCGTAATGTCCTTAAACTATGAAGGGGACCGTAATGTCCTTAAACTACGAAGAGGACCGAAATGTCCTTAAACTACGAAGAGTACCGAAAGATGTCCTTAAACTACGAAAATGGGACCGAAAGCGTAATGTCCTTAAACTATGAAGGGGACCGAAACGTCCTTAAACTACAAAGAGGACCGAAACGTCCTTAAACTACGATCTGAAGATTTTTTTTTCGCAAAAGCGTTGAAAAAAAAGAAAGAAGAAAACCGAAGTTAAATTTCTTTTGTCCAAGATGGGCATTCGTGATCTACATGCTCCATCTTGAGGGAGGGTATTAGGAAATAATATAGGAGACTATAATTAGAAGATATAATTTAGGTAAGTTTGAGTTATATTAGGAATTATCTTGAGAGCCAAGTCTTATGCCTTGAGAGCCAAGTCTTGTGATTGTATAAATAGCTAGAGAATTAATGAGAAAGATACCAAGATTATTATCAATGTAGACGTTTAATGCTTCCGCGTTTATGCTCTCCTCTCTCTTGCTCGATCCTTAACAATACTTGACCATGAAATGGCTCGGGAACACGCTAATGGTCTGACCAAGTGACAACTAACGTCAAGTGTATTTACTTTAATTATAAAGATAAGCTAAATAATGCGGAAGTAAAGTAAATCATATTGCACAAGATTTTGTTAGCGAGGAAACTGCAAATACCGAATAACCCTGGAATCTGGTCAAGTGTTAAAACGCTATACAAAACTACTACTACATCTGTATATTTGAGATCAAGTAATGTTACCTAGTTCCATAAGTATCCCGATGCCTTTTACCAATCGGGCCAACCCAAGTATATGTTTTATTATTAAAACTCATTCACACTCATATTATTCGTGTTTATTCTCATCTAAAACCATCTGATATACTAATGTACATATGATCGATTCAAAGAAAAATTTATCCAATTTTGAGATACATTCAATCTGATTGGATACGCTTAATGATTTGCACGTATCCTCATGCTTTTCTATCATTACCTTAATTCGTATGAAAAACTCCAAAATAAATATCTGCCGTTCGGAAACTTTTATAATCCGTGTGACTAAATCTCAAAGTAGAAACAACCAGTGCATGGCTCAGTGGTTGAGCACTCGCCTTCTAGAGGTATGGGTTCAAATTATTTTTGGGTCCAATGGAGTAGTTCAGTGGTATCCAATCAAATCTAGGAGGAAGTCAGGGGTAGAGGTGTAAATTGGGTTGTGCCAGCACGAGCACAACCCCAGCCCAGCACGCTAAAAGTTGAGCCAAGCCCAGCCCAACACGTGACTTAACCCAGCACGGCACAGCACGTTGGTTAAATGGGACGTGCTGGGTTTGACTAATGGGCACAGTAGCCCATCACAACATGCGGCACGGATTAGCACGTGGCCCAGCCCATCCCAGCACGTTAAGAAAGCACGCCATAACATGCACAAATACATAATATAACAAGGTATAATACGTCACATTTTGTGTATATTTTACAAAAGAGTTACTACTCTATCTAGTTTTTGATCTTTTATACCGGCTTATTTTTATAACAACACATATAATACCTAAATATTTGGAAATATCGTTGTTACAATGTCATTACCTATATATACTTGACTAGAACATTAATTTACATGTTGTCTATTTAGATATCGTCATAATGTCCGACCTATATATATTTGATGATCTCAAATTATGTATGAAACGTGTGCCAGCACGACACAACACGACACAGCACGTTACATGCTGTGCCTGTGGGCTGTGATGTACCTAGCTTTTGACTAGTAAAGCACAGCACGACACAACACGTTTAAATTGTTGGCACAGCCCAGCACGGCGCACGACACGTGAAGCACGCGATTTCGTGTGCCGGGCCGACACGTTCTACACCTCCGGTCGGGGGTTAGTGACCACAGTAAAGGTTTGTATGTAATATTTTTGGTTGGCAGGAGTGGGCCTGACAGTGGGGCCAATCAAACTGTATTGATTTAAATAGGGTCTGGTCAGCTTTAGCCAAAAATAAGTTTGAAAAAAAAAACAGCCCGTCCAAACATTTATCACTTATCAGAGCCCTAAAAACGAAATTTCTCCCACCCAATTCTCCTCTCCAGCATCTCTTTCTCGTTGCCTCCGCTTATTCAAGGGGGGAGAAAAAAGAAAACCCAACTCATAGGCACAATTACACAACCACCTTCTCTCTCCGTGTCTCTCACTCTATACCAACAGTGTGATTCCTTGTCTCTTCACTCTCTCTGAAATGTCTTCTGATTCTTCTACCGTCCAGGAAAATAAAGTTCCGTCTTGACCAATAGACCAAACTTCAAGCCCCATCTTTACTTTCTTCTCTGAATTGATTTTTATTTAGGGTTTTGATTTATACTGATTGTCTATTCTTCTGCATATTTCCAACATCAGGGTTATATTTTCAGAGTACATGACTTATCACTGTAATTCAATTCAATGGTCGGTTTATCTTTTAGGTTTTTATTTTACTATTTATTCATTTTTTTTGGATACAGAAATCCCTATTTTTGATCTTAATCAATACTTTCTCTTGTTAATTGAATCTATTTGTTGTATTTTTGATTTGCAGCAGCACGAAATCGGGCATCATGGAAGTGAGTTAAACTGGACTTAAGGATTCACTAGTCCCTATTATCATATTTTCTCTATTTTTGTGTGCCAATCTAATGTTTGCAGTAAAAGCCAATGATACCACCAATTCACTGAAGCAAAAAGCAGTCATCCTTCTTTTATGTTTTCGCTCCTTCGGGTTTGATAGTTGAATGTTGCAAACAAGAATAAGCTATGGAAGGATCCCCAGTATAAGAACGTTGTGCCTTGTCTTGACCCCTGTTGTGAGTATTCTAACTTCTTTCTGTCCCGAATTCGGTTTCGGTACAGTAGGAGATTGAATATACATGACTGTCTAGTTCATTTGTTTTTAGTCAAAATATATAGATTTAATGTCAATGATCATCTTCCATGTAAAGTTAGGGATTTCTTGTCAAAGGTTATTTTTTTTTGAAGTTGCACGACTCATTGTGGCGATTAAACTACAAATGTTTGAGTTACGATTCAGAATAGTGATATAAGCTTATAGATTGAAATTCCATTCCATCATTTGCGTTATACGGACACGCACCTTGAGTATTTAATATCATGTCGTGTTGTGCCTGTATTTCCTTCTAAATATTTATATTTTTTTGTTGTCTCAATTTTAATATAGGATAAGATTTTTTTTGCTAACTGGAGGGGGGAAGTCCATGTGTAACCAGATGCCTGTGCTCTCAAAAACAGGAACTGGTCTTGATGTTTCTCCACTAATAGGTGAAAGCATTTTGCCATGTTTATGCATTTATGTTGGCTATAACAATTTAAAGCTTGCAGAAGAGGTCATTTGATCTGCGTTAGCAGTTTTAACCGTTTATATTACTCTTTTGAATTCCTTTGAGATCTTTGATGGTATGCATATAATGTCTCTTCTATCTATGAAGTTTTGTTTCGGCTTCCTGTCATGTTTTAATAGGAAAATCAAGTCATGAAACTAAAGGGGAAGGGATTGCTTTCGAATATCTGTCACCGACTCAAACATTAGAAGTCAGGCAAAAGGTAACTGATTTGTTGTTTATGGTATACAGAACAGTCGAGAGTTAAGCTTAAATTTGATCACTATGAAGTTACATTTGATCATGGTATTGGATATTCATGTTTTTAACCATAAAACTGGAAAGGGAAGAAAAGAACTTGAAACCATATATGTTCTGACTTGTATATTCTGAAAATTTGTCATTCGATTCTTAAAGACCTGAACTCCGGAGAGCCGTCATTAAGGTTATATTATGTTCCTCCAGAACTGATTGCAACAACTCGAGGTCCGTTGAATCTAATTTCAAAACTGACAAAGCTCTATCCTAAAGGTTTATTGAATCCCATGTAATTGTAATTGTGTCCTAGCAGTTTTTCAAGATTGATACTTCATTTACGATAGAGTTTGACATTTCCAGGTGGAAATGTTTTTTTTCTTCCCATATCCTTACCTCGTAACGATTAGGTAATATGTGATGATGTAATAGGGTACAGTAAATTGAACAAAATGAAGAACTTTTGTTCTTAGTTTTGCTTAACAGCAAAGAATATCATTCTAATCTATCAGTTTCAGCCGTTTAGCAGCTCACTCTGTAGTAACAGTTTTTTTTCTTCTTCATTTTTTTTGCTCATTTTTTTTTTCTTCTTCATATTACCTCAGGCCCAGATATTCCCAACCTTTTGTCTTTAAGGAATCACCTTTCTGGGGTACCAGTAGTCAGTGTTGTTTTTGATAGCACTAACTGTTCCAAAGTAGGTTCTGACACTTATTCTTTACTAGAACACTAACATACTAATGAGTTATAATTTGATTTCATGAAGATGGCAAGAGAATGGACTAATTTTGAAGCTTAATTATTAAGACGACTAGGAAGATACGCATGATGGCAACCTTAAGTCTAAGAAGATTTCTAAAGCTTGGGATCTGCGTGATGGGGAACAGAAGAATACTGAGGAGTATCAAGTGAATGAAGACTGCAAGCTCGTGGTGCTATAAAGTTTCATTGTATAAGTGTTTACTTGTTGAATCTTCAGTAGATTTTTGCTTAACTGATCAAACACATGTGATGTATCTCATATAATTAATAAAAAGTATTTTGGATCATTTGAATAGTGTGATTAATTTGTATCATGATTAGTAATCTAAATGGTCCCTAAAGAATCGATATAAGTGGCCAATACAGCCTTCCCGTGGTTGAATATAAACTACGGCCACCTTTTAGATTTAGAACCATGGCCATTGAATTCGTTTTGTGCGACTTTAATATATGTAGCGACATGTTTTATTTGATCCCCAGTGTCCAAAAGGTGAACAACAGCTACATTGAAAACATTTTGGGTGTCTTTGAAAAGTTTTTAGCCACGGTGCAACAAATTCTTAGTAACCATAATTTATTATTTGGCCATGAAAAATGTTTATCACGTGTCCGAAAATATGGATGGTCATATTACTATAGATTAAATGTGACTACAAGTCATGCATTGGCCATGTTAATTTATTTTCCGTGTGTCCAAATGATAGAGATGGTCATGCTTAAGAAAAATTAGTGTGGCTCTAAGACATGAATTGACCATGATAAAATGAATTTTGCGTATCCAATTGATGACAAAGGTCACGGCTAAAATAAAATTTCCGTGGCTTTAAGTTAAACTTTAATCACATACAATCAAATCGTGTGTCTATAAGGATCATATGGCCATGGTGATAGTGAAAATGCTTAACTACGGAAAAAAAATGAGTACCACACAGACACGGTTTTAGAATTATGACCATGGTAAATCATATTTTATAGCCAGTCAAAGTTTATGTAGCCATAAAGATACCTATTTATCACGGCACCTGATACCACATTTTTGGAGTGAAAAAATTCCATGACCAAAAGTCTATGGACACGGTGATTAAGTGTAACCATTGTGAAGATTTGTACTAGTGTAATAACTCATAATCTTCCAAGAGGGAATCTACGAAGACCCTTTGAGAGACAAGGCAACCAAAAAAATGGAGAGAAAGCAACACATACGGATTGTGCTGGCGAAGCAAGGAATTTAGAGGGGAGTTTGGGAAGCAACAACCTCATGAAAGATGAACCATCAGCGAAGAATCTCTTAGAATATGGCTGAAGTATCTCAATTCGACTTTGGAGCAGTATTACTTTGTGAAGACAAAAACAACCAACTGGAGGCAATCTGGGTGCAGAACCAGTGACAAAATCCGATGAAAGCTCGTCAGCTAACTATCCAACAAGCATCAGGGAAGACTACCAGCAACTCGAGTAAGACCAACGAGCCAAAGAAGTAAGACAAGTACAACTTCGTTGACAATCATTTCGTTCAAAAGAAGTAGGCGAATCATGAATCGTATGGGACAAAGAGGACCAGCAACTGGCGAGATGGATCACTTCGCGGAATACCTAAAGACATCAGAAGATGAGAGGCACTTCGTGGAGATCAAGCAAAGGAATACTTCGTGAGAGAAGAAAGCAGTGGGTTACAAAACAAGGGCTAGGGGTTCAACTATTTATATATATAATGTAAAGATAAAGAAACTAACACTAGGTTTACCCTTCTAACATAAATAATTTAAAGTTCATAATCATTTTAAACGCGTTTGGTTAGAAACTACATATATAACTCTTGTTATCCGTCTGTTAAATAATTAAGGATTTTGCTCTGAAAGAAAAATTTAGCCAAGATAAAAGTATCAACCTAATCTATCGAAGAATCCTACCCAACAAAATTTAGCCATGTCTAGCTTTATCCCGTTGGTTTCATTTCATACAATTTTTCTTCTCTTGCATATATGGAAAAGACGAAGGATACCTTCTAAATGGTGTTTTTAGTGTTTGTCGTACTGGAAGTGAATCCTCTGGAGTTATCATTTCTTTTGATACTTGTAATGCAACGCTCCGTCATAAGCCATTACCTAACAACTATTTAAAGGAGAACTCTTTCATGTCCTAATTGGATATATAGAAAGGGATATATGCCTATTACATAGGAATCCCAAGGAAGATCCTAAGATATGGAAGCAACGTTACGATCATGTTGACATGTGGACAATGAATAATAATACTCGGAGAAAGCTGCAATCATGTTGACATTGGACAATGAACAATAATACTCGGAGAAAGCTTCTGAACATTATTGCACAAGTAATAGATATGCACGATGGAAGACCTTTTCAGACTCTCTGAAATGGTGAAATCCTTTTTATAAGTTCCAAGAAGGGAGAGGGTTTTGGTTTAACTTTTTATGACCCAAAGCTTAAATGGTTTTCCTCAAATCTTTAACCAGGAAACATATAGTGATACTTTAGTTTCAGTTAACTCCAGTAGTTATTTTCGGCAATAAAAAGACTGATATTTTCACACTAAGAAAGACGAATAGATGTGATGGATTATGTAGACGCGCGATTTGGGGAGATACATAACGGTTGATTATTAAAAAAAAAAGATTGCATTTGGGTGGTGATAAAATCACATTTGGTACCTATCGAAGTATATCTATGAAATTCATTTCCCCTAATCACCCATTTATATTCGTTTTTTTAGTGTGAAAACATCAGTCTTATTGCTACCAAACATGCATGAGCACCGGAGTTAACTGAAAACATGAGTCTTATGAATACAGGAGTTAACTGAAACTAAAGTTTCAATATAAGTTTCCAAGTCAAAGCTTTGAGGAAATACATGTGTCTTCCAAACTCCCCTTACAAGATTTGCGTCATTAGAAATCCAAAGCCCACATGTAAATAAGATATTTCACCATTCTAGACAGTCTGAAAGGGCATTCATAATGGAGACTTGATATTTCAGCAGTAATGTTCAGAAGATTACTCCAATTGTTATCATTTATTATTCACACATCAACATGATAGTCATGATGCAATATCTTCCTTGTGATTCCTACGTAGTAGTACGCATATCAGTTTCCTTTCCAAAATACCAAATTGAGACATGATAGGGCCTTCATTTGAATAGTTGTTAGGTAATGGCATATCATGCGACGTTTTATTAGAAATATCAAAAGAAACGATGACTCCAGATGATACAGAACTTGTTGGGTATGGCGTCTTCGATAATGTCTACAAAGGTGTAATAGCGCCTTCGATACTCAAAGTTGCCGCCAAAATAATCTCCCATAATAAAAAAAAAGGTGTACAGGGATTTGTTTCGGAGATCATTAGCATTGGTCGCCGTTGACACCGAAACGGCGCACAACTGTTTGGTTATTACAGACGGAACGAAGAACTACTATTGGAGTGTGTTTACACGCCTAACGAAAGTCTAGATAAGTTAATATTTCGCAATTGCATTTCCGTCTCAGCACCACCAATTCTCGACCGGAACCAAACTTTACAAATCAGCAAAGGTGTGGTTTCTGGACTAATATATCTATTCTAGAGTAAAGAATCTTCTTTTATCCTGGTAAATTGACATTTTTTTTTTCTCCTCTCCTACCTACCAAAGTAGATTTTCCTTTTTCTTTTTCTTTGGTTGACGATTATCACTAGATAATTCTAACCACCCAAAACATACAACTTGACTAACTACGTACCCACAATTTTTGACTGAACTTAACTCTCAATACCAGTTTCCCAGGGGATGCCAATAATACATGGTTAATTAGATAGTAAGTTGCCTTCTCGTGACTTTATTTGTGTTTATATCTTACAATGCAATAGTAAGTCGGGCTCATTTCATTCCAGATCATCTCATACTTTTAATTCCTCCACTTGATCTTTTCCTTCCAAATAGCCATGGTTAACTAGATTTTTTTTTGTTTTGCTGTATATGGTTAACTAGATAAAACAATTAATTCAAACAAGCAATTAACTGTCAGAAATTATGATGCCAATGATCAAGAAGCTTGCTATAGTGGTGCTGCTTGTTATTCTATCTATTGCAGCTTCGTCATCTGAAGAAAAACATATTGAAGGTAATGATAATATTCAGGGTTTCGTCTACAATGGATTTAAAGATGCATCTTCTGATTTCAGTTTCGGTAATAGCGTGGCAGACATCACTTCCACTGGACTGTTGAGGTTAACAAACAACTTCGATGGTACATATCAAGTGGGTTATGCTTTCTGTTCTGATCCACTTCGGTTCAAGAATATTAAACAAAATTCATCCTCAACAGTGTCATCAGAAGGAAATAATAGTGCTAGTGTTTTTTCCTTCTCCTCTTCATTCATCTTCTCCATAGTACCAGAATCTCCAGGTTAACGTGGTCTAGGGTTTGGTTTTGTTATTGCACGTAAGTTACCAAGAGCAAGCAATCTGCCAAACTTGTTTAAATCGACAAACAATAAAGAACCTACAAATCATGTCCTAACTATAGAATTAGATACCATGTATAATAGAGAATACGATAGCATACAGGGTGACCATGTAGGAATCAATTTCAATGATATGACATCTGTAACGTCCAAACCTTCTGGGTACCATACAGATAAAAATGGTAGCTATCGCAACCTTAGCCTTGTAAGTGAAGATCCTATTCACGTTTGGATAGAATATGATGGAGTGAGTAAGAACCTCAGCGTAACCTTATCTCCAGTTACCATGCCTAAACCTGAAACTCCACTATTGTCTTATAACCATGATCTTTCAGATATATTACTAGATTCGATGTATGTTGGCTTTTCAGCATCCACAAATCTTGAACAAACATCTCACTACATATCAGGATGGAGTTTTATGATTAATAATGGAACAGCCCTGCCCATTAATCTCTCTCAACTTCCTGAGGTTCAAGCAGAAGAACAAAAGAGCAAAAGAGCAAAGTTCCTCGGAGTCGAGTTACGGATAATCATCCCAGTACTTGTTTTATCATTGACCATTGGTATCTTGGTCGTCATAAGATTATTCAGAAATCGTAAGCTCGGAGATGTTGTTGAAGATTGGGAACTAAATTATGAGAGGTTGAGATTCTCATATAAAGATCTAAACATTGCTACAAATGGATTCAATGAGAAAGAACTTCTTGGGATCGGCGGATTTGGTAAGGTCTACAAAGGTGTACTACCGGCTTCAAAAGTCAAAGTTGCCGTCAAGAGAATCTCTCATGATTCAAAACAAGGAGCACAGAAATTCATATGGAGATCATTAGCATCGGTCACCTTCGGCACCGGAACTTGGCGCACCTCTTGGGTTATTGTAGGCGGGACGGAGAGCTACTGTTGGTGTATGATTACATGCCTATTGGAAGTCTAGAAAACTTAATGTTTTGCAAATCGGATCCAACCTCAGCATTACCAAGTTTAGATTGGAACCGACGATTTCAAATAATTAAAGGTGTAGCTTGTGCACTAGTATATTTGCATGGAGATTGGGAACAAGTTGTGGTTCACAGAGACATCAAGGCTAGTAACGTTCTATTAGATGGTGAAATGAATGCAAGGTTAGGTGATATCGGTCTTGCAAGATTGTATGATCGTGGAACCAATCCCAAGACGACAAATGTTGCTGGCACGCTGGGTTATATGGCACCGAAACTGCTCAAAACAGGAAAAGCAACAACAAGCTCAGATGTCTTTGCATTTGGTGCATTATTACTCGAAGTAGCATGTGGAAGGAGACCAATAGAGTTAAATGAATATGAAAGCGAAGAGAGTGAAATTCTTGTCGATTGGGTCTTAAATTGTTCGAGAAGAGGTGCAATACTGCAAACAAGTGATCCAAATTTAGGAAAAGAGTACATAAAAGAAGAGATGGAATTGGTGTTGAAGTTAGGATTGTTATGCTCACATACTGATGCAAAGGCCAGATCAAGCATGAGACAAGTGATGCAGTATTTAGAAGGAGAACTACCTCTGCCTCAAACAGAGTTATGGGAACTCAGTTATAAGAATTCGTCAGCGATGACTACTTCAGGTGGTGAGCAGCGAAATTGCAATGGAAGTATGTCTCCGTCGATAAGTAGGACATCGTCAGTTGCAGATTCTCTCCTTTTTGGTCGCGGTAATACATGAGCATTGTATTTGCAGGAAACTACATCCATACAAGAATCTGAACAATATTCTAAGAAATCATAATGATAATCAAATGTTTATTCATTCAAAACTTCAATTGATTAGATGATACAAGGACTTAAACTTGCTCACCCAATAAAATTTCTCTCTCCTAATTCCTTGTCTAAACACACTCTAAAGATCTCTCTCCTATTACGTGACATCCTTTCCCTTTATATAGGTGTTTGAAGTTGTGCTGATTTCGGTAATTTCGGGTATGTAGATGAGAAACGAGTCTAAACCCTAAACAATGTATTGCAAAGGAGTACTTTAGATTCGAGAGATCAATCTGTACAAATCCGGCCTAAACCAATAAATGGTCGATCGAGACTTGCTTCGGTCACAAAGAGGAGGAGAAGGGTTGGTTTTGGCGAGGGAAGCGAAGAGAGTGTTGAGACCAAAATAGTTGATTCTGGAAGAGTAGTTGTTTTGTGACTTGTATCGGAAAGTGGGAAGCTAACAGATGGGAAAGCTAGCAGACGTTTTCTGAAGTATTTCACGACGGTCACCAAAATTCCACCATCACAACTCATTGTCACCATTGCCACCGCAATTGCGAGCACCATCTCCTCCAAATCCACCACCGTTGCCGCCAAGTTGATAACAAAATTGAAAATTTAGAAATAAGTTAGGTCCAGATTTTTGTATCAACAACCGAAGTTGATCCAAATTTTTGTATCAACAACCGAAGTAGACACCAAATTTTGTTGTCAACAACCCAAGAGTTACTACTCTATCAAGCTTTTGACCTTTTATACTGGCTTATTTTTATAACAACGCATATAATACCTAAATATTTGGAAATATCGTTGTTACAATGTCATTACCTATATATACTTAACTAGAACATTAATTCACATGTTGTCTATTTAGATATCATGTCCGACTTAATAGATATCATTAAGTGATCTCAAATTGTTTATAACACGTGTGCCAGCATGACACAGCACGTCACAACACGTTACATGTTGTGCCCGTGGGATGTGTTGTGTCTAGCTTTTGACTAGTAAATCGTTGCACAGCCCAGCACGGCACACGAAACGTGAAACACGCGATTTCGTGTGACGGGCTGTGCCGGGACGGCATGATTTACACCTCTAAATATAATTATTGATGGATAGGGTATTTGTGAAATTCATGAAAATGAGGGATATTTATACAATTTCCATTATTAAAAGGTGAAAAATAAGCAGGAAAAAAAAAAGTTTTAAGGGTTCCAAATTTGGGCTTTTACGTTTTTTTTTGGATTTCAAATTGAAAAGTTGATCGTGTTATTATTCCTTTATCAGAGCACTCCATTGCATAAAAATAATGTGTGGGAAATCAAAAAAAAAAAAATTGCTGCTAGGACTAGATTCAAGTCGGCTATTATTTCCACAGTATGATCCTTGTACAAAGAGAAACCAAGACCCGAAAAATATTAACAACGGAATTACACAAAAGCTTTACGATGGAAGATGAAGAACTCATCCATCCCCCCACTCAACTTTCCCTCTTAGTTGTATAAACAATATATCAATATGCACAGAAAAGTCACCATTACTTGTTCAAAAGGATCCTAGTTCCCGTACAATAACTCATCACAAACCAGGCCAACAACCTAAACCTGCAAGCAAGAGACTTAGCCACTTTCTCTTTTGCAGTTTCCTGGTAAAAGAAATTTATACTTATCGAAGTTGTCCAAAACATATGCTGGAAGATGAACTGCTGAATATGAATGCGGAATTGGTCCCAACTTGGCGATTATATCCTTGAATGTATACTCCTCCGGAAACATGCCAAATAGGTCAGCCCCTTTGCAGATCACATCTTGAATCCTTTCCGGATTCAAGTAACCGGAGAATCTGATTCTGTCAGAATGACTATATGCTTTCATCTTAAAGATGAACTCACTGATACGACGGAAGCAAAAGCTGCAATGCCATCCTGCATCTGACAAGATAGTGTCTGTCCTTCGATAATGTGCATACCTTGTTTTTCCAGTATGATATACATGAACTGAGGCTCTCCAACTTTTTTTATCCACCAGAAACTCAAAAGAATACAAATAGTTATTGAGACGGAGATGAAGTATAGGAGGAATATCATCACACCATCTGAGGAGATTGATTGTGTGTCTGCTCGGGATCTCATCGACATCTGACATTATCAACAAGTCGTCATCCATTATACCTGATATTCTAAGAAGCTGGTCAAGTGATACTCTTTGATATGCCTCCTCAACAAATGGGTCTTCCCCCTTCTTAAATCTTCCTCCAACTGTCCCATAAGTTAGCCGATCCTCAATAAATTTGAACTCATCTCTATGGCTAGCAAACACCAGCGGCTTTGGCAAAGCAGTAAATGTTGAATTTGATTCCAAAAGAACAAACTGCGTAATGTAAGGGTACAACTCATTCCACCGAACTTGCAGTAAGTCAACCTCATTATTGAACAAGACTGCGTCAAAAACCCGCCTTGGAGACTCGCGAATTCCCCACCCGTGAAGCTTGCAGAGATTCTCCATGGACACGTTTTCATGATAATAGTGTGGTATCTCATGGAAAGGTTTAGGAGGTGATTGTCATATAGGACGTAAGAAATATGAAATCTTCTGTCCATGCAAATACATACAAAGAATGAGAGTAGGAAGAATAATGAATAAAATAATTAAAGCCTTGATATCTAATCCCCCCCGCATCATACACCTTAGTCTAGAAGACATGCTTAAAGAAGCAGCTTGAGTAAACTCCTGGCCAGAAACATCTTCATCAGTCTTTTTAGAAAAATAATACCCTCCTCCTTCTGGCAACATTATCCACCACCAAACCCCTAATAAAATCCTTGCTTTCTCTTCGAAATTTTATAAAAACCAAATCTTGTTCTTCTTGTTAGGACGGGTCAACAGAATTGGGTATCACAATCTGACATAAAAAATCTAAAATCACATAGTTATATATATGTATGTATGATGAGAGTTTTAAAGGGAATAGGAATTATAATCGATTCGGTTTCTTTCTAAGTTTTCATCTTTTAATCTCACTTCCAAATCCTTTTACAACTCTAAACATTTTCCTAGAAGAAGTAGGAGAAGTAGAGTTTGTCTATTGTAGGGAGAGATAAACAGATGTTTATCATATTTGCCATGAATGTATCCAAATTTTATATTGCAACCTTAATCTGGACTACCATTAAAAAAAAATGAAAACAGGAATTCCTCGACAAATTGTTAGTTTTTAGTTTTCCTACTCTTCAAACTAAATTATTCTTCCCAAATTGCAGGAATGAAGTTGCCGATAAGAGTGGAAAAGAACTCACAAAACTAGATTACAACACGAAAATTGTTTCAACATTACGAAGAAACTTGACAGATTTAATCCATGCGCGTTGGAAGGTATCAAGCGCCAACAAGATATGATCCAATTTCGCAGGAACTTCAATGCCATTTGATGTTGTGAGCCAGAAGCCAAGGAACTAGAGATGTTGAACAAATTTGTTATAGCCTGTTTGGCCAGAAGAAAAGTTCTTTATCTTTCTCCAGAAATAAAAGTAGTTTTCTGAAGTCGGAATCAAAAAGAGAAACAATTATTTCTAAAATGTCATTCTGAAATTTGGTCCCCCTCCTAACTTCTAACTTACTTTTAAGGTGTATCCATATACCCTCCTAGTCTCTCCCTTGTAGTCAACAATGTAGGCCTTGGCAATGGCATAACCACCAAACTGCAAGAACTGCAAAATTGTTGCCTTAAGTTGGGCCTCAACTAGGCATGACATGTTTCAGTTGGCAAGGAGAGGTTTCTCTAGCAATGTACCCCTCATGCAGCAGGAAATATTTTACTCGCATATTTCCCGAGCATTTTTAATCTTCCAACAAAGAATTTTCTGATGAATGCGCATAAAAAGATATAAACACAACAAAAGATTACAGATTTGGTGATAATATATTTGATAATAACAACAATAATAATAACAATAACAATCAAGGAGTCCTCCTAAATTTAGCCATACATTGAAAGCTTTAAGTTTCTCTTCTGAAATTGAAAGATTGCCAAAAACTCTTGAAAACTACAACACATATCTAGACTTCATACACGCAGGTACCATCGTCACTTCTAGCAGTAGGGTCGAAATTTTTCGCAGATTGGTCAGTGCAACCTTCTGGAACAGGAAGATCAACTTGTTGAGCTGCTTGGCCTGCATTGGCAAAAATAAAAGAACCCCGTAAACAAACCGGTAGAAACCTAATTGATCGTCTTCATTGCATAAATATTTATTTGGTGGGAAGTTGCTAGAATTCAAACCTCCCATCACCAGGGGCCTCTAGGATAGGAAGGAAGCTAACCATAGAAATTTCCGGTCTTCATGGCATCTGAGTTTGCATCTCCCAAAGCTGCCTCGTTCAGGTACTGGTCAGCCAGTTGGACTCTCTTGACATTCTCTTGTTCTTGGACAAGCATGAAACCGTATTCCAAGAGTTTCTCAGCTGTCATCTTTGGTTGCTCGAATGTTGGAGGTCCATCCTTTGAGTTCACAAGCTTCTTTCCAATTCCGTCAACTCCAATACCACTAATCCATTTCCTCACTTCATCATCGTACACTCTAGCCCTGAGAGCACCAAAGAAATCTGCAAAGAAAAACATTCAGTTAATTATTTTGCGCAATATATTTGTTTAAACAAACTGCAATTTTATCATTTGATACAACTAGGCGCTTACCGATAGATTGCCCTGGGAAGGTATCAACAATCTTGATGATAGCTTCGTCAGAAATGTTGTCAGTTTTGAAGATACCCTTGCAGACACCAATACGGTCATCACGAGTAGGTGCCCAGTAGAACTTCTCCATACGTCCATCACGGATAAGAGGAGCATACAAAGTGGAGAAATCGTTACCGGTACAGATGATTGGTACACGAGGATTCTCCTCCTTGTTGTACATACCGGGGAGCTGAACATTTGTTGGGTTATCAGCAATGTTCATGAGGGTGGCGTTAACCATCTGGTTGTTAACTGTGTATTGAGTGGTTCCACCCATACGTCCAGCTCCTGCATCAAGATCGTTGATGAATAAACAACACATTTTTCCCTTCTTGATAATGTCAGCTGCCTCACGGTACCGTTGCCTGATCAATTTTGCGGGCTCTCCTGCGTTTCCACTCTCAAGCTCTCCAGCACTCATCATGATTGGGCTGCAATTCAATTGCCATAAAACCGAGTCGCGTTAATCATCACTCAAATAGCATAAAAAAATGGGATTTTGCAACTCTTCTATGAAATTCATAGAGGGAATTTAGCAAACTCACTTGATTCCCATCTTGGCCATGACAAGCTCACACTGGAATGATTTTCCTTGACCTTTTCCTCCCCAGACTCCCAAAATAAGTGGAACCTGTAACGATTACACGCATTAGCAATCACGATTCATATATATATATAGATATTCTTCACAAACATGATTTAGTACGACTAATATATGTACCTTGATGTTGGGCAAGGTCATGAAGTTCTTGGTAATGTGAACAACAAGCTTGTCCATGAAAGCTGGAGCAATGTAGAATCCACTCATGGTGTTGTCAAAGTCGTAGCTGAAAAATCGAAAAAAAAAAACGTATTATAAGAATTATTTCCATTAAACACAAGCAATCAAAAAAACAAAAGAAATTTCGGGGTCGATATTAAAATCCTTACGTTCTTTGTCCCTTGCTGGCGTATTCATAAGAACTCATGATAGCATTGTGAGTTCCAGTGTCCATAGGAGCTTGGAAAAGGGAGTCAACCATTCCCTTTCCTCTGGTGATGTCTTGTTGATCATCAGACTGGTCGTAGTAAAGACCGGCCCATTTGTCCTCATTCTTTTTTGGATCGACCTCTTGTGCAGCAACAACTTTGAAGCTTCTTGAGGATGGTTTTGGTGCAACAGAAGAATTGACCTTCTTCAAGCTGCTGCCCAAGAAGGCAGAGCTTTGGCCAGAGCTTGGCAAGCTCAACTGTATCAATCCAACAGTTTCATTTTCATTTACACCACATAATTCAGATAATAATATCACAATTCACAAATTTCCTAACTCTATAATTTCACAAAGATCCATTCGAAGAGTATAAATCCTAAACAAATGAAAACTAAACTGAACACATAAAACAGGAAAACTGATGAAGAATTGTGAAAACTAGAGTAACATAGGAATTGTAAGTGAAGGTGATAATACCAAGGAAACTCTACTTACAGGTGCTCTGTTAACTGCTCCAACGGTTGAGAAAGCAGCAGCCATTTCTGATCAGACTTCTGCAATCAAACTCGAAAAGAGTGATTACTTGTTCTGTAAAAGATAGCAGCAGAGTTTGCAAAGTTCAAGAAAGATAAGGTGAGGAGTGGAGTGTGTAAACAGAAGTGAATGAGATATAAAGAGGAGCAACTGTGAGCATCGAGTTTCAAAAATTTCTATGGATGGATCAAAAATTCCTAACGGCCACACACTCGAGATCAGTTACGTGCCACGTGTCGATCGATAGTGTAAGAGTTAGTTATAGATAACGTTAAAGGCTTGAGGTTATTAATGCTCACCCCCTCATCTCTTTTCCACTGGAAATGAAAAAAAAAATAAAATTGCAGTGGAAAACAAAATTCATGATGCAGAAATATAGAATGAGATGGAAAATTTTGGAGGTTTTCAGGCTTTCAATAATTCCACAAAAAGTTTAAATATTTTCGACCAATCGCAAAGCTCTTGCATCTTTTATGGAACTTTTCTAATAATAGATGCAGTAATTATCTATTTTTTTATACCAGACACATACTATATATATGTGGATAACGTAACTCGAGAATGGTTGATCATTTGGTACGTGCATAATACTTTTCCCCGTATACTAGTTTCCTAACCTTGCTAGTTTAATTTGAGACAAATGAACAAAAAAAAATGGAGACGTATGTCTGGATTGATCCAAACCATATGGCGACTGGCATTTTATTTAAAAATAGAGAATTACAACAAATTCAACAGTCAGAATTTAGTTTACATACAAATGAACTTTGCACGTTTGGCCAACTGGCCGGGCGTGAATTTCTATCTACAAATGAGTTGACAGAAAGCAACTGCGGCTAAATTCTGTGCTTTGCTCAGTAAGGCTTTTATTTTTTCACTTCAAGATCTTGGATTCTATCTCCTCCAAACTCAACCATTCGTCTCTGGAACGATGAAGACTATGGATAGAATAAATACTAGAGAAATTATGGCAAATAGTAGGCAGCTCAACATCACCGTTTTGAGTAGAATCTGTCAAAAATATAAGGTTAATTAGTAAAGCAACAAATAGTTTTTCTAAGTCCAGCTATAAAACCATGGACGGGGTACTGGCTGAATATAACAAGACAAGGATTTCAATAAAATCGCATCCATACCTTCAATAAGGAAGAAACAAAAACAAAAAGAGCATTTGAGCCAAAAAAATTTAGAGCAGCAAGACTAATCCCACGCTCTCTTGTACGAACGTGGAATCATCAGCCAACTAATTGGTACAAAAGATATCTGTAGAGAAATTAAAGTTTGTGAGATTAGCATATAATAGGCTACAACTGGTACTCTGAAATTTTGATATACAGGGTAGTTTTACTTCGTAAAAGAACTGGAACACACCATCAAATTATAACGAAATCGGTATAGTATACACAGTACAAACCTGGTAGCAGCTGACGTAAAGAAGCAGAGCAGCTACAGCTACAGCAGGATGTCCCCCGTGAATTTTGTTATAAGCAGAAAGAAACAACAATGTAACCATCTGCAGCAGAATAGGGTACACCGTAAAGTTCTCATAACTCCTTCAGAAGTCTAAAAGTACAAGGCATAAAGTGGAAAATGAGAGAGGCTAATCTGAGATTTGAATGATGACTTGATGAAAGATATATACAAAAAGATTGTCAACTTTTAGGACGGCAACCCCTGTCATTAGAATTTGCAAAATGTTCAAAGAAAATATATTATTGGCAAAAAAAAAATCTCCGAAATTGGTATGTTCATCATTCAAAAGAATCAAAACTAACCGTAATATGAAAATCGACAATAAAAGCATACCTTAAACAGACCAATTACAGCTAAAACTCCAGCCGCAACTGATATAGCAGCAAATCCAGAAGTCTATACAATACAATTTCATGGAAAAAGGCTAAATAACGTTCTTTAACATTAAGGAAGTTATTTTGAAGCTATGAAGGCAGCTTTACCTTAAGAAAGGAACCTGCGCAGTGCAAAACACCTGGGTGCTCTGTTACCTGTCACGGTTACATAATTGATAATTCAGATAGAAGAAACAAGAACAAAACGAAAAGTATCCAGATCAACAAAACCTATGCACATAAGACACGAGAGTAAACGATACCTGCAGAAAAAGGACTACGCCTCCGCCAATTGTCAATGCCTTTAAACTCTGCCCTCGAACCACCTCCCACAAACTATCTTCGGACTCTTGATTGGCATAGGCCTCTTTCAATGAGACCAAAGTATCTTCTACTTGTTTCTCAGATACTTCATCACCAGAAGGACGACCTCTCAATCTGCTTAGTCCTGTGATGGCTCTCTCCTTGTACTCCTGTAAAGATGCTTTGCCCTGAACTGCTCTAAGAAGCAACCAGCGTGGAGATGCTGGCAAACTCCACATACCTAATCCCATTAACAGTGCTACAGGAGCACTGAACCCAAACATATAACGCCACCCTCCAACGCCATCAAATACAAATACTCCAGCAATCCCAAACTGAATGGAAGGAAAAAAAAAAGTAGCTTATGTCAACGAAGTACTTCAAACGGGATGTCTATCCAGTCATCTGATTTACTTATACAAATTACAGAACGTTACCAATACCCCAAGAACTATCATTAGTTCCTTCATAAGCATAAGAGTTCCACATCTCCGAAAGGGGCAAGTCTCAGCAATATATAGTGGAGCTCCATGCATGGCCTGTTAGAATCAAATAAAATCAACACTTTTAAGTATAGTGAGGAAAATAGATTAACAGAAAGAGGAAAGTAGAATCAGATAAGCTTACCAAACCTATTCCAAGACCGTACAGAAACCTCCCTAATAGGAGAACATTAAGGCTTGGTGCAAAAGCAGTGGTTTAACCACCAAGCATATACAGCACAGCTGCTATAATAAGTTCACGTCTCCTTCCTTAAAACGAATGCAATTTCTTAGCAAAAAAGATATACTTTTCCAGGAATACCCAAGATTAGTAGCAGAAAGAACAAAAACATAGGTGAATTACCAAGAAAATCTGCAATGGGGTAGACGAGGACGGAACTGATAAGAGCTCCATAGAAAGGACCCCTTACCTGCACAAAAAAACAGAAGACAATCTTAACCAAACTAGAATTGAGGGACAATTTGTGTTAACTAGAAGATGACAACAGTAAATCAGTTACAAGAGTTACCACAAGATCAAGATGTGTGGAAGATAGATTGAACCATGTTGTCCCACTAAGCTTTGGTGACTGTGCAGTGGTAAAAGAAAAAACATTACACAATGTATAGTGTCGCTCAAATGCGAATTCATGAGGTCCATGTCACCTGTATAAACAAAGTGCACTAGACCAAAATGCAGGAGCAGACGAGCAAAAGGAAAAACAGTATACCTGCAAAGGAATAGCAGCTCCTGAAATGGCACCAATATCATATCCAAAAAGTAAAGCCCCAAGAGCTGGAAATAAGAAGCTGCAACATTAGTCTGTCATTCCTCTGAAGAGAAAACTTAATCTCCTCTCAGAATCCAGGAAAGAAAGCATGATGCTAATAAGTAAAAGGAAAGCTCCAAATCTACAGGAAACTATAGTGAATGGCCCACGCAATTCGCTTTACAAAATACTTGCACCAAAAGGATTTTGCAGTTCTGATTGCTGAAGGCTTTTGCATTACACCATCATTCTAAAGCAAAACTTTCCCTGGTTCCAGCCAGGATCCTGATTGATTGCAGTCCAATAACAATCATATTTACCTACAATATTCTAATTGAATCCCCAATTTGCTAACCGAATTCAAAAGCAATGCCCCAGATTCACACAGGTGACGGAACACTCTCACACCCACTTCAATGAGTTTGAACCTCAAACTCCAATTCATGAACAAAATTGAAGAAATGGGTTGACTAACTTACGGTAGAATCTCAGAATTCTTTGAAAAACCTTCATCTTGATTCACTACAGCAGCTCCTCCATCAGGAACCAAAGACTGGATCTCCTTATCTGATGATAAATTCTCTTTCTTAGCACCAACCTGACCACAAAAAATCAAAAATTAAGTCATTTTATACAACAATCTAACAAAAACCCATGTTTAAATTTCATACCTTTAATTGTTTCCTGAGCTCCAATCTTGATGGAAGCAAACTCAATCTCTGTAATTTTAAATTTCTATTCTTCTTGAAGTAATTCAAAGATGAGAAGCTTATTAAACTTGTGGGTTTTGAATCTTTTGATTGAGATGGTGTTTTTGTATGTGGATTGAAGAAAATTGATGATGAAGTTGCAGCAGTGGTAGCCATGGTGATGAAATTTCTCTCTGAAACCAATTAGATCAGTATAAATGTACTTAACAGAAGACTCGGAAAGGGTATTACCCACATTCTGCATATGTGATTTACTTTTGATTAGTATATTATTGTTCTCCATCAAAAAACAAAAACAAAAACAAATCAGAGAAGAAAAGGGGAGGAAGAAGAAGATGATTTATGAGCTGAGATTGTTTTAGCGTCTTCGTAAGTGGTGTGTCCGAAAAAGTGATTAGGTACAGCACGAGGCAGTTTAAATAATAATGAAATCGTGTTCAATGTGTTGTTTTATTTCATTAATATCAAATTGTTTGTTTTCTATTTCGAGTCAGAAGATATGACTTGATCATTCACTTAGGTCTAACTCCCGATTCAGACTCTCTTGAGTCTGGTATTTCCATATTTCTAATATATGGGACCAAACCACTGATTTCACATATTTTTGAGTCAGATGAATCATGTCTGACTCGGAAACAAAGATATTGAATCATATCCAGATGAGCCAAGTGATTTCAATCAGAACTATATGATTGGTATCCACACGATTCAGATGAGTCAGGAATAAGCAAACAAAGGTATATTACTTCGGTATTTTCTGTTTCCTTTAGGATGTTTTTTTCCTTGCACTACTGATTTTTGCTGTAAAACTGTAATAATAATATGGTGGTAAAGTCATTTGGCAATGACACCAATGATCTAGGTTTGAAACTCATGAGCACCGAATTCTTTGTCCAAAAAATAAATAAAATTCAAGACTACAGAATTCAATTTACACACATGAACTTCCCACGTCTGGCCGGGAGAGAATTCCTCTCTCGGAACGAGTGTTGACACAAAGCAACTGCAGCTAAAATCTGTGCTTTGCTCAGTCAAGGCATTTAATCTGTGACTTCAATATCTCCTCCAAGCTCAACCTTTCGACTCTGGAACGATGAAGACTACGAATAGAACAGATGCCAAAGCAATTCCAACAAACAGTAGGCTGCTGTTCACTAGTTGTGAAGCAATTTGTTCCTGGAGAACTCGGCAAAAAATATAGGTAAGTTAGTTACGCAGCAAATGATTTTCTAAATCCAACTATAATAGAAGAAGACAAGGAGTTCACTAAAATCGCATCCATACCTTCAACGAGGAAGGAGCAAAATATACAAGAACATTTGCACCAAAAGTTTTTAGAACAGAAAGACCATACAGACTAATCCCACGCTCTCTTGTACGAATGTGGAAGATCTCTGATACCATTAGCCAACTAATTGGTGCAAAAGGTATCTGTAGCGAAATTAAAGTTTGTGATATTAACAAATTATGGGCGGGGCAATTGGCACTACTCTGGAAGTATGATATGCAGGGTAATTTCTCTGTTTTAGAAGAACTAGGATAGGACGGCATATCAATACAGTACACATAGTACATACCTGGTAGCAGCCAATGTAAAGAAGCAGAGCACCTACAGCTACAAGGGGATGCCCCTGGAGAATTTTGTAATATGCTGAAAGAAACACCAATGAAACCGTCGTCTGCAGCAGACAAGGGTAGGCAGTGGGAAATTCTCATAAGCCTAAGAATTACAAGGCATAACGTGGAAACAGAACGAGAAAAGATCTGAATGATGACTTGATGAGGATACATACAATGCCACTAACACCTACAATCAGTAAAGGTCTCCTCCCAAGAAATATTAGAAACTGCAAAACCTCCAATGAAAAATTAATATTGGCATGAAAATCAACGAAATTAGTAAGTTTGGATCATGAAAAACTGAACGCAACCTTAAGTAGACCAATTATAACAGCAACTCGGGCAGCAACTGACACAGCAGCGAATCCAGCAGTCTATAACGCGATTTCACAGAAAACGCTAAATAACGTTCTCTTAACATTAAGAAAATTCTTTTGAAGTTTGAACTATGAAGCCAGTGTACCTGAGGAATGGAACCTAAGTAGTACAATACACTTGGGTGCCCTGTTATCTGTCATGGTTACAAGAGACTAATTCCGAGAGGAGAAAGAAAGACACGGGAAATATCTACATTAGTTTAGTAACAACAGAACCTATCTACACGGGAAATATCTACATAAGAAATCAGAATAAGAGATACCTGCAGAAAAAGGACTAGACCTACGCAAACTGTAACTGCCTTTAAACTTAGCCCTCGAAACACCTCCCAATAACTTCCTTCAGACTCTTGATCAGCATGGGCCTCTTTCAATGAGACCAGAATTTCTTCTACTTGCTTCTGATGAGTGCCAAATATTGTATATATTTATCCCTTTTTGTTGGCATTTAACTCATCTTTTGCGCATTAATTCTACATTTTATCACATATTCTGTATTTTCATTGTTTTCAAGAATAAATATTTTTTCTTACTTAATTTTGTATTTTTAGGTAATAAATAAAGTCTGGATGAATTGCGGAGCGGAATAGAGCAGAAAAGTAGTGAAAAGCCGGGAGGAATTACACAAGGAAGCCGCGAAGAATGTTGTACCCAAGGCCCAAAGCCCTTTCTCAAACCCATTTCCACTATCCAAGCCCGTATCGGATTTCAGCCGTCAGATCGAAGCATTTCAGCATTCTACGGTCGCTCCATCATCGCACATCAAACTCTGAAGCTCCCGCTTTACATCGCAACGCCCATCTCCATCTTGGGCCGTCCTTTTCGTTGCATTCCTCCATCCGACGGTCGCTACCCACAGCCTCCCATCTCATCGTTGGATCCCACTCAGATTTAATGATCCAACATCGAAGCTTCGCAAATATCGAACTCGATGATTCCGCTACACACCATAGTGACCAAACCCTATACTACCACCCAAACACTCCCTTCTTCCCAAAACATCGATCTCATCTTCTCCACCCGACCATTTCCAGAACCACCGCCACCTGCTCTACCCTGCCACCATCTTCCCCGACCATCCCAGTTCGTCTCGAGCTCCTTCCCATCACCTCCCAACACCACAGAAACCCATACCCATCAGTCCTTTCCCCCTAGCCTAGAGTTCTTATCAAACTCATATCTCTGCATCCTAGGTATGGAGTTGATAAGAAATCTCGAGCTAGGGTTTCACTTGGAGCGACATGGAAAGCATATAAAGCATCGTACAAGTATGGGTTGAAGCTATTTTGGTCAGTGTGTAGGTTAATTTTTATTAATTTACAAAACCCTAATTTTCAAATTTGGGGATTTCCAATTAGGGTTTGTAGAAATCTAGTTTTCATGTAAAAACTATAAATTGAGATATGGGTGTGGTAAAAAAGCTCTCTGGGCTAGCCAGGAACAAATTATTGCATTAATTTTCCAATTTCTGTTTAGCAACAGTGTGTGTGTGTATCCTGTTTATCATCTGATTTTTGAAGTTATGTTTGCATTATCTATGTATGCTGTTAGTAACTTGTTGAGCATGAGCTAAATAGCACTAAACTAGGGCTCTGATGAAGCCTAGTGCATTGTTGGATGATGCATGGTTAGGATAGTGTTCTTATTGCCTGTTTGCTTGAGCAATGAGAAGTACTCAGTGCTCTGGCATGCCTGTGATTGATTGTGCTGTCAAAAGACAATCAATTCTAAGGGCATATCAGTGAGCAAGCTGATTTTCATCTCATTCTAGATGTATGCTTAGGAACTCCAACTCAACCTTGACTGCATTGTTTGATATAGGCACATGGTGGATTCAATTGCCTTAGTAACTTCACTCTCTGCATTTTTCTCTTTGTCAGTAACTATTGCACAATCTCACCCCTGCCCATGGCTCACAGCCTTGGTTTACTTCATTGCCATCTTTGTTTCACTGCTAATGTGACTTAGTGAACTTTAATCTTGTCTTGCATCCACTGCCCAGCTTAGCCCAACTTCAATTACAACCTCCTAATCCCTGTGGAACTGACCCTTCTTACCCACTAGCTACAACTTATCCCTGTATACTTGCAGGCAAGTTGTGAGCAATCTTTTCTTCACACCAAGTTTTTGGCGCCGCTGCCGGGGATTTGGTTGTGCTGTTTTTGAAGTTCTCCTAGCTATTCTTGCATTTTAGCTCCTCTTGCATTTTAGCTGATTCTATTGTTGTTGTTGTGAACTAGAAGCTTCTTTCTCTTACTGCCTTGTACCTGCCTGCCTTTCCCCTTGCTGCTCGCCAGTTTCTGCACCTGCCTGTGCTTGCATAGTTGTGTGCTCATTGCTATTGTGGCCTTGCTGTGCTCATTGTCCACTCACCTGTTGCTGCTGCCAAGGCTGCTGCTGCTGTTGCTGTTGCTGTTGCTGCTGTTGCTGCTGCTGCTGGTGAACCAAAGCAACTGCTGCTGCCAAGTGAAGCTGCTGGGCTGCCAACTGAAGTGAAGCTGCTGGGCTCTGCCTTCTTCTGGTGGGCTTGTACATTTCTGAATTGGGCTTCGCCATCTTCTGCTGCTGGGCTTGTACTCCTCAACTAACTGGGTTTCACTGCTGGTTCTGCCTTCTGCTGCTGGGCTTGAGCGAGAGCTGTGTAGGACGATCCTAAAGCCCAACTGGGCTGTGCAACTAAAAGGGAACAAAAGCCTAACTGGGCTTTCCTCCTTAACCAAGTAAGCCTAAAACCATGAGTAACCCACTTGGGCCTCATTAAATATTCAATTTGGGTATGTAATAATTAATTTATTTTTTTAATTTGGGATTGTAATAATTATTTTCATTTTTATTTTTTTTTTTGTTTTTTTTTTATTTTCTTTTTCTTTTATTTTCTTTTATTTTTCTTTTATGGGCTTGTAATTATTATTGTTTTTATTTTCTTTTATGGGTTGTGCTAATTTGCTAGGTTTAGTTCAAAAACTCTTCCAAAGCCCAATTTTAGACCAAAAACAAAATCCCTTATTAAAACCAAAATTCCACTCCTTAAAACCAAATTCCACTTAACCCTTTCAAAACCAAATCCTTATGGGCCCTGTTTTCTTCCTTATCTGTGGGCTTGTTATTTCATGAGTGGGATATGATTGTAACCTTTAGAGACCAATCAAATAGACTAGTTAGAGTAAATCAAATAGACCCAATTGACATACCCACAACTTCTGAGGAAACACACCGGACCAATCTGAAACAATGGGAGAACCCCGTACCCTCAAGGATTATATGTACCCAACTAGAGCCAGTCAACCTTCTTGTATTGTGCTACCCGAGGCTAATGGCCATTATGAGCTGAAATCAAGCACAATACAGATGCTCCTATTTTTAGAGGTGTTGAGAATGAAAACCCTTACCACCACGTGAGAGAATTCGAGGAAATTTGTGGAACTCTGCGTTTCACTCAAATGTCCGACGAAACCCTAAGTTAGGCTCCTTTCTTTCCCCTGAAAGATAAGGCAAAGGCTGCTTATGCTTTACAGCCTCAATCCATCATGACATGGGATGACCTCATAAAGGAGTTTTTCAAAAAGTTTTTCCGAACCACAAGACTGCGACAATTCGTCAAGTCTGAATAGCTTTGTGCAATTAGAAGGTGAGACCTTAGCTAGATACCTGAGAGATTCAATGAATTATGCTCCAAGTCCCCATCATGGTTTTGAAAAATGGAGACTTTGCAAATTTTTGTATGAGTCTAGATGTGTCCACCCGAACAACGGTTGAGTCGATGTGTAATGGTCTATTCGTAGACAAAACTGCTGATGCGTCTTGGGACTTCTTGATTGAAGTAGCTGAAAAGACGCAACAGTGGGAATCCATCCGTGAACCCAAAGACTACATCCGAAGCAAGGCTTTTCGGATTGAAGCGGATTTTGAGGGAAGAGCAAACATGGCATCAATAGTTTATGAGATTAGAAGAGTTAGAAACTACATAAAAATTCAAAACCTTCCACCACTACTCCGAGAACATGTCGCTTCGTCTGTATGTGCCGCTTGTAACGATCCCAACCATCAATTCCAAATTGTCCGATTTGCTTGCAGTCCAGGAATCTAGGCTTGAACAGGCACATGCCATGTTTCAAAACCAGAGCATAACCCTATTCCAGACCTACAATCCAGGATGGAGAAACCACCCTAACTTTTCATGGTCAAAAGGACCCACTCAGGGAGGACCATCTCAACCCAATCAGAGCTATCAAAACAATCACAGGGATATCAGAACAATCAAGGTTATCAACACCCGAGAAACCCTCAAAACAATCAAACTCTCAACATCATATCCTCAACACAATACCGACAAGAGATTATCCCCTAGAGAGAAATGTTCAGAGTTTGATGCAAAGTCAGAAAAATCTAGATCAAAAGATGGGATCAAATGTGTGAGAGAGAAAGGGTAAACTTCCGAGCCAACCCCAACAAAATCCAAAGAGGATTTCAAACAGGCAAACATCCTGCACTGAAAACCTCACCCGATCAAGTCCATGCCATTACCACCCTCCGAAGTGGTAAAGTCATCGAGGAACAACGTGGGCGAACCTAATGAATCTGATACACAATTCCACGCTGTCTCCACAACCCCAGAAAACCAAAGAATCTGAGCAAGTTGGAAAGCCTGACAATTCTACTGCTGTGAATGTCCTTTGCCAACTCATCTCCTGTTGCCCCTCCTCAAAGATTGATCTATCAACAGAAAAGTACCCATTATAATGAGATGTTAGATCTGTTCAAGAGAGTCAACATCAACATTCCTTTTCTTGAAGCAATAGCAAATCCCTGCTTATGCCAAATTCCTCAAAGATTGTGTACTCAAAAGCGCAAGCTCAATGTGCAAAACGTGCTTTCTTAGCTGAGCAGGTGAGTTTCCATCATTCTGAACAAAACTCCAAAGTTTAGGGATCCCAGGAGTCCAACATTTTGCACTAGGAGAACACACGGTCAATAAAGCGTTATAGACCTAGGTGCAAGTGTTAACCTACTGCCATATTCTGTTTATGAGCAGTTAGGTCTTGGGGAGTTGAAACCAACATCTATCACTCTACAACTGGCAGACCGATCTGTCAAGATTCCTCGTGGAGTGGTCGAGACGTTTTGATCAAGGTTGACAAATTCTATTTTCCGTAGACTTCATTGTCTTAGACACTCAACCTGTACAAAACCCAGACGGTCACATTCCTGTCATCTTAGGACGTCCTTTCTTGGCTACGTCCAACGCGATCATCAATTGTGAATGAGTGTTAAACTGTCTTTTTGTAACATGACGGTAGAATTGAATGTGTTCGATATTATCAACAACCTGTGATCTGATGATGATGATTGTCATGAATTTTATGATTGAAGGATTAATGCAAGATTCATTGACTAACATTCTATCCGTCGACCCCTTTCAAGCATGTATGGAGAACTTTAACCCTGATTCTATGATGATGCATACTGTAGTGACGTCCTATCTCTGCTCGAATCTGTACCTCAAATGGACGTCACTGAAGGAAATATGAAGTGGAACCACCCTTACTCTCTGATTCCAAGCTCATTCCATCCATTGTTGAGCCACCCAAGCTTGAATTGAAAACATTGCCTAGTACGTTGAAGTACGCATTCCTAGGTTCTTCTGATACTTACCTGTCATTATTTCATCATGTTTAGACACGGAACAGGAAAGTAAGCTTTTAGAAGTACTTAAGGAACACAAAGAGGCCTTAGGATGGACCATCTCAGATCTCAAAGGAATTAGTCCCACCATTTGCATGCACCACATTAACCTTGAAGAGAATGCCAAACCATCTAGGGAAATGCAAAGGAGACTTAATCCTAACATGAGAGATGTAGTCAAAGGAGAGATCCTGAAACTACTTGATGCGGGTATCATATACCCAATTCCCGATAGCAAATGGGTTAGTCCCATTCAAGTTGTGCCTAAGAAGTCAGGCATTACTGTTGTTCAGAACGACAAGAATGAATTAGTCCCTACTCGTACAACCACAGGATGGCGAGTATGCATCGACTACAGGAAGTTGAACACAGTAACAAGGAAGGATCACTTCCCGCTCCCTTTCATTGACCAAATGCTAGAACGTGTGTCTGGACACAGTCACTACTGTTTTCTAGATGGCTTTTCCGGTTATAACCAAATTCACATTGCTCCAGAAGATCAGGAAAAAACTACGTTCACGTGTCCCTTTGGGACATTTGCTTATAGACGTATGCCCTTCGGGTTGTGTAATGCACCTGCTACTTTTCAGCGTTGCATGATGAGCATTTTTTCTGACATGATAGATAGTTTTCTCGAGATCTTTATGGATGATTTCTCTGTTTTTGGTTCCTCGTTTGACGAATGTTTGAAGCATCTTGCCCTCGTGATATCCAGATGTAAAGAAAAGAACCTTGTTCTAAATTGGGAAAAATGCCATTTTATGGTGAATTCAGGAATAGTTCTAGGACACATCATCTCAGAAAAAGGAATTGAAGTGGATAAAGCTAAAGTTGACCTCATTCAACATCTACCACAACCTGCTCTGTGAAGGAGATCAGATCATTTCTAGGTCATGCTGGTTTTTACCGGCGATTCATCAAAGATTTCAGCAAAATCTCCAGACCTCTGTGCAGTCTTCTCTCAAAGATGTTGCCTTCAATTTCGATGCTGCTTGTGTGAAGGCATGGGAGGAATTAAAAACCCTTCTCACCACCGCTCCTATAGTCCGACCACCCGATTGGAAGCTTCCGTTCGAACTTATGTGTGATGCCTCTGATTATGCTGTTGGTGCTGTTTTAGGACAGCGAGTTGATAGACTACCATAGTGATATACTATGCTAGCAAAACCCTTAATGATGCCCAACTCAATTATTCAACTACCGAGAAGGAATTGCTTGCCGTCGTTTTCGCATTAGACAAGTTTAGATCTTATCTGATAGGGTCTAAGATCATCATATACACAGACCATGCGGCTTTGAAGTATCTTCTTTCCAAGAAGGATGCTAAAGCTCGCCTTATTCGATGGATACTCTTATTACAGGAATTCGATCTCGAAATCCGTGATAAGAAAGGTTGTGAGAATGTGGTTGCTGATCATTTGTCTAGATTAACTTTAGAGTCTATTGATGAATGTGAGCTGATTAGAGAATCATTCCCAGATGAACAGCTGATGTCTATCTCAGACCTTCCTTGGTTTGCTGATATCGTTAACTACCTTGCTGCAGGTAGGATGCCCTCACATTGGTCGAGACAAGACCGCTATAAGTTTTTGGCTGAAGTTAAACATTTCCTTTGGGATGACCCATATTTGTTTAAGTACTGCCGGGACCAAATCATTAGGAGATGTGTCCCCAACATCGCACAGAAAGATGTGATATCTTTTTGCCATGACCAAGCATGTGGAGGCCATTTCAGTGCCAAGAAAACCGCTGCAAAGATCTTGCAGTGTGGATTCTATTGGCCATCATTGTTCAAGGATTGCCATGATTATTGTGTTGCTTGTGAACGCTGTCAAAAGCTAGGAAGCATTTCGAGGAGAAACATGATGCCATTGAACCCCATTTTGATTGTGGAGATTTTTGATGTGTGGGGGATCGACTTCATGGGTCCATTCCCTATTTCTGACGGTAGATTGTACATCCTAGTCGCAGTTGATTACGTTTCTAAGTGGGTAGAAGCCATAGCAACCAGAACAAATGACCACAAGGTGGTACTTTCATTTCTAAAGGAAAACATATTTGCACGTTTTGGTACCCCTAGAGCTATCATCAGTGACGGCGGTTCACATTTTCGTAACAAGTACTTTGAGTCTTTAGTACGCAAGTATGGCATAACTCACAAGGTTGCTACTCCGTACCACCCTCAGACTAGTGGACAAGTAGAAGTTTCTAATAGGGAAATTAAGCACATTCTGGAGAAGACGGTCAACCCGTCTAGAAAAGATTGGTCATTAAGATTGAATGATGCTTTGTGGGCCTATAGAACAGCTTATAAGACACCAATTGGCATGTCCCCCTATCGTCTAGTGTATGGAAAGCCGTGCCATCTACCTGTGGAATTAGAACATCGTGCCTACTGGGCAATCAAGGAGCTGAACTTCTCTCTGGACGAAGCTGGAATTCAAAGGAAACTTCAACTCAACGAGTTGGAAGAATTGAGAAATGAGGCTTATGATAGTGCCAAGTTATATAAGCAGAAGATGAAGATGTTTCATGATAAGCGTATTCTGCGCAAATCCTTCACTCCTGGTCAGAAAGTTTTGCTGTATGACTCCCGATTACATCTTTTTCCGGGAAAACTGCGGTCCAGATGGAAGGGTCCGTACCTAGTACGCACAATTTTTCCTCATGGAGCTGTAGAGCTGGAGGATGTTTCCAACAAGAACGTTTTCAAAGTCAACGGGCAGAGATTAAAACCATTCCTTGAACCATTCCCACCCGACATTGAAACAACCAACCTGGAGGACCCGGTCTATGTGGACTAAACTGGTCCACTCTTTCCCTAAATAACCAAAGTTTTCCAAATGTTTCCCTAAAAACCAAAATTTTTCTTTTTCCCATCAAAACCAAATTTTTCCAAAAAGTCCAATCCCATTAAAAACATAATTTTCTTGTAGATAATGTGTTAGTTAAATTTCCTTCTGTATGTATTTTGTGCTCATCCATTGTGACTCCTAATATGATGGATTTTTGCCTTGAATAACGGAGTTTTAATCGAGCTTTCGCTGAAATCGGGTATTCTCTCTCCTTTTACTCTACTCAGCATGTCCCTTCATATGTTGTTTTAATAATTCTTTCCATATTTTGAAACATTGAGGACAATGTTTAGTTTAGGTTTGGGGGTATAGAGTAGATACCATGATAATTGCTATAATTGAAAACGAACTCCTTCTTCTTTTTGAAAAAATTGAAAAAAAAAAAAAAAAAAAAAAAAAAAAAAAAAATCAAATTCAAAAAATTAAAAAATTGAAAAAAATCATAAAAATGGAGCTCATTTACCTTGAAATGTTGACTCTTGTGCAAATATGTATTTTTATTAGAGTCTTAGTCTAGATATTTAGGCACCCTGATTCTAGCACAATTCACATAGTGATAAGAAATTTGCACGCGCACGATCTACCAATACATGTATGGCCTCGATCTTCAAGGTGTTGGATAGGAAGTTACGATTGCCAATCACTTTAGAATACTGAACGAAACTTGACTAGCTTGTTCTTTGGTTGGTTGGGATAGAAGGTGGAGGTTACATTAAGAAAGACAACCATCGAATTTAACTGGGTGCATCAAAAAGGGCTACCTCTTGCAAAGTGTCATGTAATCTTTTGTTTCTTTTTGTATTGTATCAAAAGTGTTTCATTGAATTAAAAAAAAAAAAAAAAATCGATGTATATATTCAGAGAAAAAAATATCAGAAAAATACCAAAAAAATCAAGTATTTATCAATTCCATCCTCCTTGTTCCAAAAATAAAAAGAGAATAGTCAATGTAAATAAGAGTCATGTAAAGAGTCATCTTTTGTTGTTTTTTTGTAATAAGCAAGGAGGGTGTATGCCATTGATGTACAACGCGAGTAATTGTGAAATACCTCCAACTCATTCACAATTCTCGTAAAGTCCGGACAGCTAGCTAGATTTCGACCTCAGTTCTTAGCCTGAGAAACTATCTCTTGGTGATTAGTAGTCATAACTTCAGATCTTTCTTTACACATGTGTAGATACACTTTACACTCTTATCACATGTCTTTTTTTGTTATCAGTGCTAGGATTGTGCCTTCGATAGCTAGATTGACATCTCCATTTTGCTGTGAG
The DNA here is from genome assembly GCF_003573695.1 of Papaver somniferum. NCBI lineage: Eukaryota > Viridiplantae > Streptophyta > Magnoliopsida > Ranunculales > Papaveraceae > Papaver > Papaver somniferum. Next base: position 1,219,838 of record NW_020650859.1, on the reverse strand, counting down.
CTTAAACTGTTTTGCACATGTCACATTTGATGGAATCTGAGCTTATATTTTGACCTAGAACTTTGTAGGTACGTTCTAAGCAAACCTTCACGAGACTTCAACTCGTCCACTAGGGACACTTAGTGGTTTAAAAGGCTTAGTGCATACGCTAAATGCATTCGAGAGACCAGCGACAGTGGTATAGGTAGGATTTCCTTAGTTTGTTTTTACTTGAGGACAAGTAAAATTCAGGTTTGGGGGTATTTGATGAGTGCCAAATATTGTATATATTTATCCCTTTTTGTTGGCATTTAACTCATCTTTTGCGCATTAATTCTACATTTTATCCCATATTCTGTATTTTCATTGTTTTCAAGAATAAATATTTTTTTTTCTTACTTAATTTTGTATTTTTAGGTAATAAATAAAGTCTGGATGAATTGCGGAGCGGAATAGAGCAGAAAAGTAGTGAAAAGCCGGGAGGAATTACACAAGGAAGCCGCGAAGAATGTTGTACCCAAGGCCCAAAGCCCTTTCTCAAACTCATTTCCACTATCCAAGCCCGTATCGGATTTCAGCCGTCAGATCGAAGCATTTCAGCATCCTACGGTCGCTCCATCATCGCACATCAAACTCTGAAGCTCCCGCTTTACATCGCAACGCCCATCTCCATCTTGGGCCGTCCTTTTCGTTGCATTCCTCCATCCGACGGTCGCTACCCACAGCCTCCCATCTCATCGTTGGATCCCACTCAGATTTAATGATCCAACATCGAAGCTTCGCAAATATCGAACTCGATGATTCCGCTACACACCATAGTGACCAAACCCTATACTACCACCCAAACACTCCCTTCTTCCCAAAACATCGATCTCATCTTCTCCACCCGACCATTTCCAGAACCACCACCACCTGCTCTACCCTGCCACCATCTTCCCCGACCATCCCAGTTCGTCTCGAGCTCCTTCCCATCACCTCCCAACACCACAGAAACCCATACCCATCAGTCCTTTCCCCCTAGCCTAGAGTTCTTATCAAACTCATATCTCTGCATCCTAGGTATGGAGTTGATAAGAAATCTCGAGCTAGGGTTTCACTTGGAGCGACATGGAAAGCATAGAAAGCATCGTACAAGTATGGGTTGAAGCTATTTTGGTCAGTGTGTAGGTTAATTTTTATTAATTTACAAAACCCTAATTTTCAAATTTGGGGATTTTCCAATTAGGGTTTGTAGAAATCTAGTTTTCCTGTAAAAACTATAAATTGAGAATATGGGTGTGGTAAAAAAGCTCTCTGGGCTAGCCAGGAACAAATTATTGCATTAATTTTCCAATTTCTGTTTAGCAACAGTGTGTGTGTGTATCATGTTTATCATCTGATTTTTGAAGTTATGTTTGCATTATCTATGTATGCTGTTAGTAACTTGTTGAGCATGAGCTAAATAGCACTAAACTAGGGCTCTGATGAAGCCTAGTGCATTGTTGGATGATGCATGGTTAGGATAGTGTTCTTATTGCCTGTTTGCTTGAGCAATGAGAAGTACTCAGTGCTCTGGCATGCCTGTGATTGATTGTGCTGTCAAAAGACAATCAATTCTAGGGGCATATCAGTGAGCAAGCTGATTTTCATCTCATTCTAGATGTATGCTTAGGAACTCCAACTCAACCTTGACTGCATTGTTTGATATAGGCACATGGTGGATTCAATTGCCTTAGTAACTTCACTCTCTGCATTTTTCTCTTTGTCAGTAACTATTGCACAATCTCACCCCTGCCCATGGCTCACAGCCTTGGTTTACTTCATTGCCATCTTTGTTTCACTGCTACTGTGACTTAGTGAATTTTAATCTTGTCTTGCATCCACTGCCCAGCTTAGCCCAACTTCAATTACAACCTCCTAATCCCTGTGGAACTGACCCTTCTTACCCACTAGCTACAACTTATCCCTGTATACTTGCAGGCAAGTTGTGAGCAATCTTTTCTTCACACCAGCTTCTCAGATACTTTATCACCAACCGGCCAACCTCTCAACCTGCTTAGTCCTGCGATGGCTCTCTCCTTGTATTCCTGTAAAGATGCTTTACCCTGAACTGCTTTGAGAAGCAACCAGCGTGGAGATGCTGGCAAACTCCACATGCCTAATCCCATTAAGAGTGCTACAGAAGCACTGAACCCAAACATATAACGCCACCCTCCAACGGCATCAATATTTCTAGCAAGATAACCTAACTGAATGGAAGAAAAGAAAAATGTAGCTTATGTCATTACGAATGAATGAAAATACATCAAACCGATGTCTATCCAGTTCATTTGATTTACTTGTACAAATTACAGAAAGTTACCAGTATCCCAAGAACTATCATGAGTTCCTTCATGAATATAAGTTTTCCAGGAATCTGAGAGGGGCAAGCCTCAGCAATATATTGAGGAGCTCCATGCATGGCCTATTGGAACCAAATAATATCAACAGCAATAAGTAGAGTAAGGAAAATATTGTTGTAAACAGAAGAAAGTAGATTCAGAAAACTCGCCAACCCTATTCCAAGACCATAGAGAAACCTCCCTCATATGAGAACATTAAGGCTTGGTGCAAAACCAGTGGTTAAACTACCAAGCATAGCATAGCTGCTACAATAAGTTCACGTCTTCTTCCTTTAAAAAAATATACATTTCCTGTGTCAAAAGATATACTTATCGAGGAACACTCAAAATTAAGAGCAGAAAAAACGAAAACATAGTTCAATTACCCAGAAAATCTGCGATGGGGTGGATGAGGATGGAACCGATAAAAGCTCCATAAAGAGAACCACTTACCTGTGCAATAAACAGAAGACAATCTTAACCAAACTACGGTTTAGGGACAATTTATTTAAACTAGAGGAGATGTAAACTACAGTTAACAGAACTAAGCATGTTAAGTAGAAGATGTAACAGAAATTAGTTATAAGACTTACCACAAGACCAAGTTGTATGGAAGATAGGTTGAACCATGTTGTCCCACTAAGCTTTGGTGACTGCGCAAGTGGTCAAATATCAAAATAATAAGATGCATTACACAATGTATAATGCCTATCAAGTGTGAATTCATAAGGTCCATATCAACAGTATAAAGTGCTATGACTGTGACTGCTGTCCACTACAATGCAAGAGCAGACTGGGAAAATTGAAAAGAGCATACCTGCAAAGAGATAGCAGCTCCTGAAATGGCACCAATATCATACCCAAATAGTAAACCACCAAGAGCTGGAAATAAGAACCTGCAAACATTAGCGGGTTATTCCTCTGAAGATAAAACTTAGTCTCCTCTCAGAATCCAGGTAAGATTGCATGATGCAAATAACAAAACTCCAAGTTTATAGTGAAATGCTCTACGCAATTGGCATCACAAAACAGAAGTTGAAAAACATTTTGCAGTTCTGTGTGTAATGGATTTTGCATTACACTATTGTTCTAAGGCACAATTCAAACTAAAATCAAACCGTCTAACAAATTGCTCTCATTTGCATTATGAGAAACTTTCCCATGTCCCAACCAGGATCCTCATTGATTGCAATCCCATAACAGTCACAGTTGAATTACCATCAAATTTTCTCAACTGAAAACCTCACACTTGGAGGGTGAGGGAGGCAATGCCCTAGATAAATAATGATCTACTCCCACAGCAACTCAAACCTAGTCCTCAACTAGTGAAATTCCAACCTCAAAAACAAAATTGGTTGATTAAACTTAAGGTAGAATCACAGAAGTCCTAGAGAAAACTTCATCTTGATTCACTACAGAGGCTCCTCCATTAGAAACCAAAGACTGGATCACCTCATCTGATGATAAACTCTCTTTCATTTTATTCAACAATTTAACTCAAACCCAAGTTTCAATTCCATACCTTTAACTGTTTCCTGAGTTCCAATCTTGTTGAAAGCAAAGGCGTTCTCTGTAATTTCAGATTTGTATTCTTCTGTAAGAAATTTGAAGATGGGAAGCTTACTGAACTAATGGGTTTTGATTGAAATCGTGTTTTTGTATGTGGATTGAAGAAAATTGATGATGAAGTTGCAGTAGCCATGATTATGGAAGTAAAGGAATGGTAGAGTTTTTAACAGCAAATCTGAAAACTTCACAGCCGCAGTATGTAACTCAAAAGCTCTCATACTACTATTATCTTGGATTAAAGTTCCCTTTCCGGAAATTTCTGCGTATTTCATCAAATTTTATATTTTGCTGATACACCTTGCGCCGGCTTCTGCACATTTGTTCACCTTTTCTTTACAAAATTCCAAAATAAAAAATTGAAAAAGGAAGAAGAAGAAGATGATCTTAACGGCTGAGATTGTTGTTCTGTCCAGAGATTTGTGCTGTTTAGCCAAGGCACAGCAATAATTAAATCACGCTTAATGTGTTGTTTTGTTTTCTTAAACGCGTTGCAAAAAAAAAAAAATGAATGATATTACCGTCGTTTTTGGAAAAAAGTAATATTTTCATTTTTTTCGTTTTATATTCTGAATACTATTATTGGGGTTTTACCGGGCTAGGATTTTGGGGCTTAAATTACCGAAACTTTATAAGGGGAGATCATATCTATGGAAAAGTTCAAAAATAACCTCAATCATTTTTATTTATTACCCTTCTATCCTTACATTAACTAACTACTCTAATTAAAAAACAAAACATACGGAAAAATCATTAAAGAAAAAATAACGAAAAAATATTAAAACAAAAGAAAACCGTCCTCCCCTTCTTCTTCGTTTCTTCGTCTTTTTTTTCTCATACTTCCCTTTTTGTTTTTTTCTTCTCTTCTTCGTTTTCCAACGGTTAATCCTGGATTCAAAAAAAAAATCATTGTCGATTAAATTCAGTGTATAAAACCATGAAACCTAAAGAAAAGCTAGGTCAATCTTCGCCGAATCCACCTCCTTTTGAAGCAGAGAAACCAACTTCATAAATTGAAGATGAAACTGAAGATCAAGAAGAAGTGAATGAAGGAGATGCTGCCTTGCGAACCCTAGATCATGGGTTGCTAGGGTCTGTGCCGCAAAGGTAATAAATCAAACTTAATATATGTTATTTTCATTTTATTATGATATTTAATTGTAACAACCAAAACATTTAATTCTATGTAGTTTCCCGATAAAGTGGTCCCTAAACTAAAGCATCAATAAGGAAGGTTTTGGCCGTTGGAGAAAGAGCATCAAGATGTGGTAGCTTTGGCAAAAGCTTCGGGGTTATGGTATGGAATCGAGGCTTTGTAGAAGACCTATGATGTTGTGACAGTTTGTGGTTTTAGAGAAATATTCTGGTCTAAAACTATGACTTTTCTTCTCCTGTTCGGCGAGATGAGTATCACTCCGGATGATGCAAAGATAATCACGTCTTGCTTTGAAAGGAAAGGCTGTGTTTGAGGGTTTCAACAATTCTATGCCTTTTGATCATCTTTTTGTCCTGGCGAAAGACTGTCTTGGGTGGGGAAAAGATGAAGCAGGTGGAGAGTTTGAGATATTCTGGAACCAAATCTAGAGCTAAAAGGCAATTTAGTCAACTGGTTGAACTTAGTGAAACAATTAATATGGCAAGGAAGATTAATTTGGTTTTGAAGGATAAGTTTGGGGATTCTGACCGCAAGAATTCTAGTGGAGAGGTGGTGATGGACGCAAAAAGAGCTAGACATACGGCTATAGCTTACTTGTTGCACACTCTTGGGACCCTCTTTTTCTATGGTTTCTCAGGAAATAAAGTAAATGATTGTTATTTGCAATGGTTGGATACTCTCGGTCTCGATCCGGAAACAAATGAGGTACCTAGATAATCGTGGGGCACCGCCCTCCTGGCTAGTGTGATGGACAATTTTCAAAGCTTCTAAGTGAAACGAAACACAAATTACCTGATGTGTTGCTCTTAGTCAGGTACCTTTTTTTTTAATATAACAAATGTTTATTTATTTTACTTTTATATATTGGTTTGTGTATAATATTTATAATTCTTTTTATTTTACCGTAGTCATGGGTTTATGACCATTTTAAATGCTTGAAGTCTTCTCGGGATACAAAATGACCTCTAGAGAAACCTACAGGAGGAAGATACCCCTTTGTAGGGACCCAACACAAGGCTAAAGAGACGGAAATGGTCGAAATGAGGAAAAAGTTGGATGCTTTGACAATTGATGTTGTGGATTTTTATTCATATTTGAAACTTGATGAGGATGTAGACGATATTCATATTTGAAACTTGATGAGGATGTAGACGATGAAGTTGGTGATAAAGTATTTTTTAAGGTGGCGACTTATGTGAGACCTTTGGTTCGTCATTTTGGATCCTCGCACAGCGCTTCGCCAAATTGGTATTGTCCAGAAAATTGTACCTGAAGACTCCCGTTTTACACTGAGCGTAGCCAACTACAAATTTAAGGAAAAAGATGTCATATTGGACTATGAACCAACACCGTTGATCGAGCATTAGAATGCTCGTTCCGAACAAGTAAACCAAATGAGTAGAAGAGCGCTTGAATCTTCTCATGGGACTTCCGAAGCGGATGCGAATTACATATGATGTGAGAAATTTGGATCCAGAGGCACAAAAGCATTTCAAGAAGGGAGCGAAAGAGAGTTCGAAATTAAAGACATCAATGAATGAAGAAGATGATTAGGAGAAGATGGTGGTACGTATACTACTAATTATGTTTGTATATGTTTTTTTTTAATTATCTATGAATAATTAAAATATGTGTATTTGATATGAAAAAATAGGTTGAACGAGTTAATTGGGTGGCCAAGGACATGACCCGTATGATTAATTCGGGTGAGAAGTTAACAGTCCCTGAACAAAGATTACTCAGGAATCGAGTTAAAGGCATAATAATCCCTGAGAAAGAAGGTTTATATGATTATGAAAAGGACCGATCAAGGAGAGGTAAGAGGTCTAGGTCTACTTCTTCTAATGACGACTCGGATACTCCCTCCAGTGAGCAAGTTCAATCAAAGCAAGAAAAAGGTGGTCGAGGTGGTTGAGGTGGAGGTAAAAAAGGTGGTCGTGGTCGAGGCGAAAAAGGTGGCCGTGCTGGAACAAGTGCTTGAGGTGAACGTGATGGATGTAAAAGGGCTCTAATTCAAGGTAGCAGTGGAAGAAGTAAAAAGGCGAGAGTTGTAGAACAAGTTGTGAAACAAGACAAAGATGACGATTTGGATTCGTTTTTGCGCTCGTCTTTGGGGAAGGAATCAAGTGAATGAATTTTTACTCGCTTTTTAGGATTTTACTTCATGGATTTTTTATTATCTAAGACTTTGTCTATTTACTATTTTCGTTGTTTGGTTATGGATTTGGATGATGAATATTTTAACTTTGCATGTATGGGTGAATGTTAGTCTTTTCATTTGTCTAATCTAAAAAAAATAAGTTCAAAATAAACATTGTTGAATTTTTTGTGCACTTTCGGCTAGGTCGATGCTTCATATACGCAAGGCGACAATGCATATAATTGTTGTCAAATAAACTTATACAATTTTTCGGTTAGAAAATCCCGGCCGTAAATAAGACAACGGTAAGAAAAGGCATCTGAATAACATTTACGGTTAGGAAATACCTAGCAGTATATTACTTTGGTCGCACAAAAAAATATGAATAGTGGTTACGGCTACATATCCAGGCCGTGTATCATGATTATGATTAGGTCTCCGATCCGTAATTCTGACATAAATTTGCAACTCTAGTTTACGGCTCGGTCGACCTTTCTAGTTCCTGATCGTAAACTTGTTACGGTTAAAAATTGCCTAGCCGTATATTACTCTGATAAACACAAAAAAGGGCTCTTAGTTATGGCTACATATCCAGGCCGTAATTCTGACAGAAAGTAATAAATCTTATTTACGTCCAGAAATACTAGCCGTGTATCCGACACACCACAAATCCTGCAGGTTTATACAGAATTACGGTTGGGTCTTCCTTTCGATTTCCTATCCGTAAACACCTATAATTTCCTTTTGTACCACATCATATCGGCTAACTTTTTGAAATTTGAAAAATAGATCTGTTTGAAGACTTATCTATATAAGGTTCTAGTTGTTCAACCACTTATTTAAACTTGAAATTACTCCACCTTCATATAACCTCCCATTCCAAATCAAAATCACACCTTGTACATCAATAATCTCCACCAAAAGTCATACAAACTCAATGCAATGTACTCAAAGGATAAATCCAACTTTACTTTGGAAGAAAACTTATCTCGTTGCAAAATTTTTGTACTATGCTATCCAAAGAGGGGAGAAGAACGAAGGAAAGGTGGTTTACCAAGTCAATCGTATTGGAGAAAGATTTTGAAATTTTTTGTAGTGAAACAGGTAACACTAACAACTGCGATGGGGTTGAATTGTATCTTCGATTTTCTGATATACGCAAAAAATTAAGTGGAAGAATATATGGATTTACTTCGTATGCACAAGCAACTTCGACTTAGAGGTGAGACTGATGGAGAAGTCATACCTCAAGCTAAGAAGGAATGGAGAAAACAGAAAGGTTATAACTTCAACTTTGAAGGTCAATTCGCCATCATCAAAGACTTCTTGATACATCGAAAAGGATGTTATTAAAACTAACTTTGTAATGAGATCTATTAAGTAGCATGTAATGGGTTTTATTGTGGTATAATTAATGAAAGTTGTACTAACTTTCAAATCGTAGTATGTATTCATGTTGAAAATCAAAATTTCTTAACTTACATATTCATTTACGGATGGGAAATATATGTTATCCCTGCCGTAATAAAGACTCGGGAGATTCTGGGAAGAATAACGGCTAGAAGTTCTTCATTTCCCGTCCGTTTTTCTTATTCACTGCTGGGAATTCCTCATATCCCAACCGTAATCACTTATTTACGACTGGTTTGACACAATTTCCCAGCCATAACAGGTAAAATTTTCATATTTTTCTCTGATTTTTAATGGATTTGAATCGATAGAATTGATACTGGGAGTTGATTATAAGGTTATTCCGAGTTTTGTGACGAAAGATTTCATCATTTTTCTTCAAATTTTTTCAAAAAATTTCACCAAAATCACCATTTTTCCTTCTTCAAAATCAAAATCAAAATCAAGATAAGTCAAGTTTTGATTTCTAAAAGTTTAATCATTTGATTTGTCTAATCCATTCACTAATACCGATTAGTTAGTTTAATCAATTTAATTAGTACTAATCATATTAAGGATAGATTAGGTATTACATAAAATACCTGGATAAGGGGCTCTATGCGTTGTTATTTCATGACCTCATAAGCCCCCAAAATCCAAACGGTTTTACAACCCCGATGATAGAATTCTTTATTTTTACATGTATTTTCTTAAATGCGCACCCGTTTTAGAAAAAATGATACTTTTATTTTCAGATGTTTTACTTATCTAATGATTTTGATCCAATAAACTGTGAAAATTATCATTTTATTTATATATGCATGGATAGTTTCACAACAAATTCAAGAGTCCGAATTTAGTAGTGTACATACAAATGAAGTTTTTGTTCAGCGAGGTACTAAAGCACTAAAGCTAAGCTTTCACTTCAAAATCTTTGATTCAATTTCCTCCAGGCTCAATCCTTTAGTCTCTGGAACGATGAAGATCACAAAGAGAAGAGATACTAAAGCGATACCGGCAAACAGTAGGAAAAGATTATCAGCCCCCAATGCTTCCTGCAAAATTTAGCAAGCATGTAAGTTAACAAATTGGTTATGTGACATTTGCAAAACTACTGACCAACTGGTTCAGTACAAGAAGACAAGGATTTCAAGAGAATTGTATCAATACCTTCAATGGGGAAAATGCAAAAGTTACAAGCGCATTTGCACCAAAATTTGTTAGAACAGCAAGACTAATCCCACGTCCTCTTGTGCGAATGGGGAAGATCTCGGATACCATTAGCCAACTTATTGGTCCAAAAGATATCTGTAGAGAAATTAAAGTGTGTGCGTGATTAATTTAGTATGCACAAAAAATGCGCAACAATTGATACTCTCGAATTTGAATCAATATACTATGCACAGTACAGACCTGGTAGCAGCCAACATAAAGAAGCAGAGCAGATACAGCTACCAGAGGATACCCCTGGAGAATTTTGTAATATGCTGAAAGAAACAACAATGAAGCCGTCTGCAGCAGACAAAGGTAGACATGGGAAAATTCTCCTTAACAAGTCTTAAAGTTACAGGGCATAAAGTGGAAACTGAATGGAAAAAGACGGAGACTAAAATGATGGGTGGTACATACAATGCCAGTAACACCTCCAATTAGTAAAGGTCTCCTCCCAAGATCGTCGACTTTTAGGACAGCGACCCCTGTCATTAGAAACTGCCAAATATCCAACGAAAATATTATTGCCATGAAAATCAACTGAGATTTGTAAGTTTGGGTCGTGAAAATATAATAGAAAAAAAATTATACCTTAAATAGACCAATTACAACTGAAACTCTGGCAGCATCTGATGCAGCAGCAAATCCAGCAGTCTGCGATATAACTTAACAAGAAAAAGATTAGCAAAATTCTCTTAACAACGGTGATTAATGAAATTCTTTTCAAGCTATGAAGTCAATGTACCTGAAGAATGGACCCTGCGTAGTACAAAACACTTGGCTGCCCTGTACAATCAACACAAGACAATTTTTAACTAAACCATGTTCTGGGGATACTTCATGTGTACTAGACTATGGTAACAGAACCGAGTTGCAAAACTTACCACAAGACCAAGCTGTATGGAAGATAGATTGAACCATGTTGTCCCACTAAGCCCTGGAGACTGTGAAGGGCGCAAATATTGATACGAAATTAGTACATTAAACAATGTATCATAGCGTCTCTCAGGCGTGAAATCATGAGGTAGCACCAAAATGCTAAAGCAGCAGATTTGGAGGAAAAGTATAACTACAGTATTACTACAAACAAGTTTGTACACCAAACTGCTAGGGAAGCAGATTGGGAGAAAAAGTAATATACCCGCAAAGAGATGGTAGCTCCTGAGGTAGCACCAATATCATACCCAAATAGTAAACCACCAAGAGCTGGAAATAAAAACCTGCCAACTTTAGCACATTATTCCTCCGAAAGTGAAACTTAGCCTCCTCTCAAAATCCAGGAAAGATTGCATTATGCAAATGAGGAAAATACAAAATCTCCAACTTTGTAAGAAGCAATGGTAAATACTCAACAAAAGTGGCATTATACAAATGTGCAAAAATGCTCAAGGTGTTGCAAGGCACAATTTGAACAACACCAAAACCAAATATGCAAAATTTCTGTTACAAAATGCTCTCATTTGCAGTATGCAAAACTTCCCGGTTTCGAAGAGCCTGATTCATTGCAATCTAATAACAATCAAGCTTGCAGATTACTACAAATTTCAAATTCTAATCGCCCATTTCTTAGCACCCACCTAACCACACCACACCAAAATCAAAATTAAGTCATTTATTAAACAATCTAACAACAACCCATGTTTCAATTCCATACCTTTGAGTATTTTCTGAACTCCAATCTTGTCGGAAGCAATGACATTCTCTGGAAATTCAAATTTTTATTCCTCTTCTGTAAGAAATTAGAAGATGAGACGCTTATTAAAGTCATGGGTTTTGATTGGGATGATATTTTTCTATGTGAATTGAAGAAAATTGGTGAAGTTGCAGTGGTTGCAGTAGTAGTAGCAGCCATGATGTTTTGATGAAATGTTCTCCACACTGAAAAATAATCAGCGAAGAAAAAGGAAGAAGAAGATGATTTAACGGCTGAGATTGTTTCGGTTTCTAGAGATTTTATTGTGGTGTTTGTTTAAATAATGGAGTTAGATTTTATTGTGGTGTTTGTTTTGTCGACACGTATCGGATTTCTGATTAACTTAAGATGTGATAATGATTTTGATTGCCGTGATGCGTTGAGTTGGAATGTTAGGTGGGGCCTAGTTAGGAATTCGAGGTAAGGGTAGTATTGGAGTCGGTATATGTACGGGAATTACATGGACTCAGAAATCGGATTCGGTCAAAAATCCGGTCAACGGTCCGTTGTTCAGATAGTAGTTCGGAACGGCATACGTACGTGCATATTTGTTTTGTAAATGTGAGTTCGGCATTTAAAATTCGGCTTACATATATGATAAATTGATAAGTATAATGACCTTATTACGAGACTAATTTTATTTGTATATGATTTATAAGATGGAAAAAAACATTTTAGCGTGATTATTTAACAAGAAGTAAACAATTTAATCGCATAAATGTATTATAAAACGAGTTTATAGACTTTTAAACAAAAATCAACAGATAAAACACTGGCTAAACAACTACCACTAGAAATTTTTAACTAAATAATTGTATTTAAATATGAAGTATATACAAAATCAAACAAAAACCAATCAACAGAATTCTGGTCAAAGAGTTACCTATGAGAGTACTAGTTCGGAAATATCATTTGGATTCGGTCAGCTAGGATACGTTCACGAATTATTCGTGAGGTCCATATAATCCACGAACTAGGTTCAGAGTTCAAATAGTTAAGAAGTATTATACGGATTCTGTCAGTTCGGATACGTTCACGAATCTTTCGGGGATGATTCGGAGAATTACTAACTAGTACGTGGGGGTGATGAGAGCACGACAATGTGGTTGTAGAGTAAATCTATTATGTCGGTATATACAGTAACACAACGTGAGGCACATGACATTACAATTTCGGAGTGGTCCTTGGGAAAGGAACATTGGCATCCACATTCACTTGGAGTAAGCTCTATGGTTAGCCTAAGGCCTGGACTAAACCAACGGGCTGGCACCTGACCCGTGATGAGCCAGGAGTTGGTTCAGATTCAGATTGTGATTCGGATTGATAAATACAAAAATTATTATTAATGTCACAGGGTTTATGATCCATGAAAGTGCGTTCTAATTAAATTTTCAGGGTTGTATATAAAGAAAACTATATAATATTTCTACCCTAATCTCCTAATAAGATTATTCTTCTCATTTCTCTTATCTTTCCTTGTTTCATCTGTAATAAATTAATTTGATCTATACAAACTATGACTATGCATCCCATATCAATTGATTTGCATAAAATAATATGTGTATGTCTGTGTATGTGATCGATTATGTTTATTTATAATAGTCGTGGCTTGGAATCATCTGGGAAAAGTGGAGATGGAAAAGTTCCTTCCCACACGATCACTTATATTCCGACCTGGGAAAAGAGGAGAAGTCCAATTCGGTACGCTCAAAATCGGGCCAACCCAGTTCGGGCCGTTCCAAACTGTGGTGTCTTGTTCAAGCCAACTTGGTTTTGGTGTCCTGTTCTAGGTTTTGACTGTTCGTGACCAAGGATGTTCTAGTTTTTGGTTGTGTACGACCAAGGTTGTTCCGGTTTCCTCTATACACAAGGGAACCAAAGTTTGAGGTATGAAACTATAATGTGGGTGTTTACATTGAGTACTTACTAGGTTTATTTATTTGTTTTTAGAACATGCCTAGTGTTGTTTATTTTTTTCTTAAGATAAGTTCATATAATATAAACGGTCATTTTAAATTATGATTGTTGATCTTGATTCTTAAGAATTTTGTCTTAATGTTATTTTGTTCTCTTGAATATGATATTGACTTTAGTTGAATGATGTATTTTGTTTATTTGGTTGTACCAACTCTAATGTATTTATTTGGAGTTTAGAAGTACTTGGACCATTATTGCGTACTTGATATTGTCTCCCCAAATTTGAATGTTTCGTGGAATGTAATCCACGTGCTCGACTATTAAAGAGTCAGTAGTTTCAAACCAGTTGCAAATAAAATTACGTAAATTCCAATTTTTGTGGAAGAACTTATAAAAGAAGATATGAGTCAGAAAATTTCTATTTCTCTACTTCATCAACGATATTAATGAACTAGTATATGTTGAAGTACGACAACAAGAGAACTATCTTTAGTAATATATTCAACCTAAAGTACGTGGTTGGCATGTGTAGTGAGATTCTCTTGGCATGTTGAGATAAAGAAATTTCTCAAATTAAGCTAAATGTAGTAAAATTGAAAATGGAAAGAACCCCGAAGTAGTGAGGGTTAGACGTACCGACTCATATAAAGCATATGAAAAGAGACATATATATCATGAGACAAAGATGTATTTTTTTCCCAGCAGTAATGACACCAAAGTACATGTATCAATTGAACATGGGATGAAGCTAAGATGTAATTTTAGCTCTCACCAAAGAGTTGGGAATGAATCTTCTTACCAGTAGTGGTACAAGCAATGTAATGCGGGTACCATAGTAGCAACCAATTTCCATAGAAAAGTCATAATTTAGACATCTTATTTCAGATTGGATAAAGAAAGAACCAAGAAATACATGGAAAAGTATGTACATCAGCTTAGTATCATCATAAGTTATGCACATAACACATAAGACATACAAGATACCTGCTGAAAAAGGACTAACCCTCCACCAATTGTGAATGCCTTCAAACTCGACCCTTGAAATGCCTCCCAGAAACTTCCTTTCGGATGCTTCATCAACATAGGCCTATTTCAATGACACTAGAGTTTCTTCTAATTGCTTCTCAGATACTTTATCACCAGCATGACGACCTCTCGGTCTGCTTAGTCCTGCAATGGATTTCTCTTTGTACTCCTGTAGTGATGCTTTACCCTGAACTGGTCTTTGCTTCTCAACAGTCTTTTGATGTTCCATAAATTCCCCCATTTTAAATCCTCTAGAACTTCCTCATTCTTGAGCTAATTTTCTAGCCAGTCTTGCATCATTCCTCCCTGGAAATTTTCTCTTACCACCATCATCATTGAGAACTAAGTTTACATTTGGGTTTTTTTTGGGTATCTGGTGAAGAATTTGATAAACCTGGTGAAAATGGTCAAGAATTTGGTGTTAAGGGAGAATAATTGTATGGTGACCTTTCAAGTACTTTTTGATAAATTGTTAATAATTCTGGATCATATTTGTTCAACATCTTCAAAATATGATACAACTTTAGAAACCGAACTGTTTGCCATGTTTTCGCTGCCAATCTGTACGAACCTGTCTTTCCAAATCACCATCCATAAGACCACTCTCCTGGCCTCCTCTCTTGGCTTGCATTATCAATCCAACATAAGCGGCTACTTCCTTGTTGATTATAATGAAGCGTTATAAAAAAACATAATTACGATAAATGCATTCATTTTCTGTGAGGTTGTATTTTGCACCATGGACCTTTTTTTTTTACCTTTGCCTTGACTTAGAGATTGTGAATCCATATTATAAGAAATTAAGAATTGTAGAGAAACTGTGATTATTTTAGATTTGAAGAAGATTGAGAAATTCTGGTGTGAGTTGAATTGAGACTGAAATTAGCACTTTGACATACCCATAATAGTTGCATATATAACAAATATGAGGTTAGACATGTGCATAGAAATAGGCCTTGGTGGTAGGAAAAAAGTCAAAGTGATTACGTACTCTAGGGAGCAATTTGAATAATGGAAGCTACAGTTTGATGTGGTGTTTGTTTTGTTGACACATATAGGAATTGTGATTAATTTATGATTAAAGTATGATTTGACGATGATTTTGATTGTGATTGTGCGTGTTGCTGGAATGTGACGTGGGGTGGTGAGAGTGGGACAACGTGGCTGTGGGGTAAATATATTACTAGTATATTACAGCATGACAATTTTTTGGGTTGGTCAATCTTTTCGAAAGAAGGGAAATTTTGAAAAAGGAAAATCCCAAAGAAGCAAAATCTATAGGAATTCTATTTGATTACTAAAATGAAGATTACAATATCCTTTACTGTAAAAGGAGATTGTAAATTTTTATTTGATTACTTGAATGGGATCAAGGTTTTAATTTCTTGAAAAAATAAGGCTATTCTAAAGAAGGTAAAGAAGATATTGAAATCTTGTCCAATTTTTTATGGTTTGTTTGTTCATAGAACTGTAAATGCAGTTGTTGAGAAACTAGCTAAAGAAGATATTGAAATCTTGTCCAATACCCGGTTAGTATTAGCTTGGATTTCAACAAACCAGCCGACACCCCTCGTACTCCTTCCGATCTTTCTGCATTCATGAGCAAAGAAAGAAAGTGAAGACATGAAAACAACAAAGCAGAGTTTATTGGATGGCAGTCACGAAAACAACATTCACAGTGTTGTTTCTTTGTATGATGCAGTATCCCCTGTCAAAAGGAAGGCAAAGGTATATTTACCTCTTTTATTAGCTTTACGTCTCTTGAACAGATAGATGTATCCTATGACGCACATGACACTTGCCAGCAAAACCAGAACAGGTTAGATGATCTTCAAAACTGTCGCCTTTCTGTTTCTTACTGAAAATTTGGAAGACGTAGTAAGCACAACTTCATTATAGGCATATGGCTAAAACATCATAACTTTTGGAGGAGCTAGGGTTGGACTACCTCACATGCAGATTGCTGCCAGGGTTATGATGTGTTATCATTTTAAGTATCTACAGTGTTATGTGGTTGTGCACTCACTATATAAACCCCAGGAAGTGGGACACTATTCTATATTGTTGGCATATATATATATATATATCTGCTTCTAGTAACATATGTATTACTTACATGCAGCAGTAGAAACAGGTACGAGACTGCTAGAGACAGGTGAAGGATTGAGGATTTCCGTGGCTGCTAGTCTGAGATAGAAAACAATTGTTGCATAACGAGATGATGTAATATTATTGATATTTATTATATCTCCATCCCACAAATGACATCGATAGTCGAAAGCATAAGCACTGCAAGAACATGTAGCCTCGCAAGCTGATTTGCATTCTTCAGCGCTATCTATTTCTGAATACAGGGGTTTATCAGGCAATCCTGAAGTTGGGATTGGGGAAAACCCATGTTTACTCCCACATTGCAAAGGCGTGCTCCTTACACATCCGCCAGATGAATCTGTAGGAGATCGTGGGGCAAAGCCCGGAAAACACTCACAGCTACCATAGATATCCTGCTGGTTGCAGTTGCCAAAAGGACCACAAATGCCATAAACATCACACAATTTGGGTTGAGACCAAAACAAATTCCATTTTTGTCTTGTTTCTATAACAAATCTAGATATGATAGAACTGTTGTAAAGTGAATAAGTGAAGTAACTCTCATTTACATTCGAAATGTAACTCTCAGGAACTAATTGAAAGGTTTTTGATTCTTCATTCCACTCCCCACTTTTCCAAATTTGTTCGGAGTTGTTCCGGTATACAAAATACTGACTTGTTCCACTTGAATCTGATTGTAAGTTGTAAAATCCCGTGGCTGGATCTTCTCGACTTCTCCATGAAATAAGTTTCTGACTTTGGTTAGGTCTTTTATTGAACCCAACCAGGCAACCAAGTATCAGTTGGGTTATCAAAACTCCGCCAATACACAACATTTGGATTAGAGCCATCTCTTAAAACAAGATTTCCATTATCACCAAGGACTACTTGAGTTGTATTCAGTGTATTTGGTAGACCAAATTGGTGTTTTACTAACATTATTAAGTAAAACTAAGTTTCCATCTAAAAAATGTGAATTTCAAAGAAAATGGATCAAGAATAGGTGTATCTCTATTAGCAACCGAAACAACAGTTTGAACAGACACTTTTTTGTACCAAATACCTATGTAGTGATTCTGAGACTTGCCTGGTTTGAAGAAACCCAACTCAAAATTTCCTCCTGTTGATATAATAGTTTGATTTCCAGTTAGAGAATCGCCAGAAGAGATTGTATCCACTGCTACAACTGTATGATGTCGTTTACTGCCCATGACAAAACCAAAAAGTATAATACAAAGATGAAAAATCCATGAACTGTTTCCTATTGTATCCATCTTTCCACAAACCATAATCAGGCAAACCCAGAATAATCAAATGAAATAAAAGCAATTAGACATAGCTTCCTTCTTTTTCACTGAGTCGATTTAATGCAAGTTATGACCAAAATGAAAGTTAGAACAAGTTTTTGGTGGGACAAAAGAATAGACACATCATATTAGTTTATTGATGATAGCATCGCCTGCACTTGTCTTCTTTGACTCGTTATAAAGTATGTGTTCATTGTTCTTCCACGTACTAAACTCCAAGCCAGAATAATGGTGCTGACTATTCTTCTGATGGGGAATTTAGGAAGAGCGAAAGACCAATTTCGTATTTCAATTACTACTATCATTTTTTCAGAGCGAAAATCTCCATTACAGAATGTAAATGTAGACCTACATAGAGAGAAGTGGAGACTGTGAAGGATAATAGTCTCACACTGTTAATGTCCCCTTAATAAATTTAAAATATAATATGGAAGGGTCACTCCACTCATTGCTAATTATTTTTGAGTTGGATGCCTGCAGAGTTTAATTTGGTATCGGAGCTAGGCCCTTGTGTGAGTAGGCCCGTGTTCATCACACAACCAAACAACAGTTTTGATAACCGATCCATCTTATTGGGAAGGGAAATTAGACGCAAACTCGGAATAAGAAATTTTTTTATCCTTTTTTTTCTTTCCACTTTTAAGTCTTTTATTTCTACTAAAACTCTTTATTTCTTATTATTATATCTTCATTTTTTCTCTTCAATTTATTTTTACCCATAAATAATAATATCTAACCCGTGGAAATAGGGTCGAGATCGTCTGTGCCACTGCTTGTGTGTGCCCTATGTGCCATACCAATAGAAACACGCCACATCATTCCATTAACCATGACTAACTAAATAGATTTTCTATATACTGATAATATCTTTTTTAGTCCATAATTGATTATCTTTCCTAAATGACTGCTGTTATATATAGAAAATCTAGTTAGTTAGTTAGTTATCGTTAATGGGAGGAAATATTTGGCGTCATTCTATTGGTGTGGCACATAGGGCACACCCAAGCAGTGGCACAGACGATCTGGACCCGTGGAAATACAATTTGGAAGAAAAAAACGTTGACTCATAAGGAAAGCTGACATACTGAGGAAGGAAAATCCCTTCCCTACAATTAGGGATACCATGGTGAGTTTCCGCCCGGTGTAAGGAAGGGATGAAAACATACCATATTGAGGTTGCCTTGTGATTCATATTCCTCCCCTACAATTAGGGGATAGGGAACGCCTTACCATAGTAATTTAGTATATCATTTGGAATCCAGCTAGGTGCAACTATTATGGGGGGAGATTTCTCTCATTTCTCCTTGATAGAGCTCACAGTATCCGTACTCAGTATCCATAATAAAGTAGCATTTAAGGTCTGTAGGATCGAGTAAGAGAAAGGAGAGCACAACGCGGAAGCATAAACGATTACATTGATAATCAATTTTGGTGTACAAACTCTCATAGCTCACAAGCCTATTTATATTGTTAACAAACTTGACGACCACTCGAAGCACTTTCCTAACAAAACCAAACTCTAAATAAAGGACACTTCTAACAACGTAAAGAACTTCTAAACATAGTAATACTCTCTTCTGGAACTCTTCTAAAACCAAAAAAATAACTTATTTCTCAAGTTTACTTCATCTTCAAGTATTACACAGTGTCAACTTCAACTAGTTGTTTCACCGAATCCGAGTGAACTTGTACTAGTTGCTCCCAAAACCAAAATCTTGGTTTACTATTTCCAACTAGGTCTACCATTAATTAGTCTCTATTTCCGATTTGTAGATGATGAACTCAAAAAAATTCTGGGCGGGTACACGATCTCAAGATGGACAAGCAAGGTAGTGCTTGCTTCTTCTTTTTTTCCACCCTTTACTTTGCTAAAATCCCAAACAGTGGTCAAGCCAAAGAAGTGATGACAATGTTTGCTCAAATTGTGTTATCATAATTTTACTATTTTTTATTTCAGTTTTATTTTATTTTTTACAAATAAACTAATTACCAAATAAAAAGCATCTTTCAACAACCAAATAAGTAAATAGATAATGAAATTATGATGTAAGACCTTCCAACAAATTGTGACTTAAACCATGACTATGAGACACCCCGTCTTAGATAGATATTCCTCAAGTGAACTCAAACAGTCGACTTCAGTTCTGACTTCTCGAAAAGATGAAGACTTCTTTAATTGTAACTTGAAATCGATATATTTCAAATTTCAGTAAACTCAACATTATCGTCATCTCTTTAGTTGAAATCCCCAACTATATTTTGGGTTCTAGTTCGGATTTAGTTGAACGAAACAGTTACAAAACTTTATGATTTTTAACTAAGAAAAGTAGTAGTAGGTTATATAGTTAAACAAGAATACATATGTTTAGTCCACCCAATTTTCTCTTTTGCAGGTAATATATAGCTTTTACAACCATGCGTTGATATAGTGCAACACGTAGCGGATGTTATTGTAGTACAATAGTAAAATCTGACACCCTTACCCGGTAATGGTACAAGTAATTACCAATAACTTATAACTTATGTTTGTTAAAAAAATAATCGAATGTGTGTATGTAAAAAGTTTAAAACAAAAAAATACACATAAAATTACAGCAAGAAGCAATACTAGTAGGCAGCTGACCCACCATAACCAAACGATGAAAGCCAGAATCTTTTAATATTAAGAACACAAACACAAGAAAGAATCTCTTCAAAACATAAACATCATTTCGTGTTCATTCAGTCTTCTCAAGTTTATCTAGACAATCAAACTTATTCTCTTATTTAACAAACTAAAACCTTCATCTCTTCTTCATGTAATTCAACCCCAAATCCGATCGGAAAACAAACGCAAGAAAAAAATGTTTCAGAACGTCTCATTCTTCGTGTTCCTCTTTATTACCATACTTCCTTCATTTCCCGCCAGAAACATGCCTGATTTGGTAACCGTTTTACCTGTCAATCCTACTGACATGAATTACACATGGAGCACGTTTCATAAGTTCTTGGATATTCGTCGAGGCAGTGAAATCATTGGCATGTCTGAGTTAAAGAAATACTTCCATCGCTTCGGATATCTACCGGAAAATGATACAAAGTTCACAGATATTTTTGATGAAGGATTAGAATCAGCTGTTACTCAATATCAATCGAAACTTGGTTTACCTGTAACCGGTAAACTAGATTCCACTACCTTATCTGAAGTTATGTCGCCTAGATGTGGTGTAGGAGACAACGGTGATATCAATCATAAGTTACATGTAACAAAACACTACACGTATTTTCCTGGTAGACCAAGTTGGGGTAGAACCACACCATTGATGTTAACCTATGCTTTTTCGCCCCATGATCTCATCGACAACGTAAAAATATCAGACGTTCGAGCTGTGTTTAACCGATCTTTTGCGAGATGGGCGTCAGTAATTCCAGTTAACTTCACAGAAACGCAAGACTACAAACATGCTGATATCAAAATTGGTTTTTACAATAAAGACCATGGAGATGGTGAACCATTTGATGGCGTACTTGGAGTGCTAGCGCATGCGTTTTCGCCAAAAAGCGGTCGTTTCCATCTTGATGCAGCTGAAACCTGGTCTGTTGATTTCGACTTGGAAAAATCAAGTGTAGCTATTGATTTGGAGTCGGTTGCGACACATGAAATCGGACATGTCTTAGGGTTGGGTCATTCATCTGTCAAAGAAGCTGTGATGTATCCTAGTTTGAATCCTAGGAGTAAAAAAGTAGACCTGAGATTGGATGATGTTAATGGTGTTCAAGTCCTTTATGGTTCCAATCCAAATTTCAGTTTAACTTCTTTCTTACAGTCTGAAACTACTTCACCTAGTAGTAAATCATTTAGTTTAAGAGGGCACAGATTTAATCCCATGCTTTCAATTTCTCTAATAGTTTTAGCAGCATTCTTTTGTATATAGAACTTTTTTACTATTGTAATTTTTTGATTTATATACTCAATTTATGTTATGATTTGGTTGTTGTGAATTAGTGAGATGCATGGTTTGCACCATAAGTCACAAGTACAAAAAAAAAAAACTTTTATGTACTAAAAGTCTTTGCCATGTACAATAGAAACAATCATATAAGCCCATCCCACTAAAAGAAACAACAACAATAACCAAGCTTTTAGTTGCAAACTACAGTCCTGAACAAATTGGGGTAGGCTAGAAATGAAATCCATGGCAAAGTCAGAAAAAGAAAACTGAAAATAAAATAAAATCCGATAGCGAGATGATTCAATCATGTAATACAAAAAATATCGAATTATTCAGTTACGTAACATATTCAAATGTTTAAGAGACGAATCTGTCAGTTTTTTTGAAACATTCTACCGACCTTCAACCGCAGTTACAGTGACATTGTTATTTGAGCAATGATTTGGTTGAAAACCAGACTTATCTGATGATGCTGGGAAAGTATAAGGAGGTTCTTTCGGAGCTGGACGATCAGTTTCATTTCCGAGCATGTTATCCACTTCAGCCATGGTTGGTCTATCTATTGCTCTATTCTGAACGCATAACATACCAATATGTATGCATTTTATCACTTCTGACGGAGAATACAAATCACCCAAACCTTCATCAACAACCTCTGACCATTTTCCTTCATTCCAAAGTCTCCAAGTCTGGAACACAAATTTCAAATTGTGTAAGATAACAATTTATAACATGTTAATCCATTGTTGAAGAGTTGATAGATAAAAGTACTTACATGAAGTAGGAGGTTCAAAGGTTGTTCAGGATTGTAAAAACTGTTATTTCTCTTACCGCTCACAATTTCTAGTATCAGCACACCAAAACTAAACACATCTGACTTTTCTGAAAACGTGCCTCCCATTATATACTCCGGAGACATGTAACCACTGCATTTGATCGTGAAGACACGTTATATTACAGATTGATGAGTGAGATGATTTATCAAAATTTAAGAGGATTAAGGAAACATGGAGCTCACACTGTACCAACAACCTTGCTGGTATTAGCTATCGCCTGGTCACCACCAAATATACGTGCCATTCCAAAGTCTGAAATTTTTGGGATCATGTTTTCATCTAATAGAATGTTGCTGACTTTGAGATCTCTATGAATAACTCTTAAACGAGAATCTCGGTGAAGGTAAAGAAGGCCCCGAGCAACCCCTCCAATAATATTGATGCGCTTATCCCAATCTACCTGTGCTTTCTTCCTAGGATCTGTCGTCAGTACAGATATTCTTGGATTAGCCGCGTTAGCAATTTGATTTGTGATTAATCTAAACATACATGGAAAATATAACTTCAAAGAAATTTTCAGAATGTTTCACATGCAAGGCTTCAAGAAGATCTGATAGCAAACTAGAAAAGAACACGTACCGAATAGAAATGCATCCAGGCTTCTCTTGGGCATGTATTCATAAATTAACATGTATTCTTTTCCTTCAACGCAACAACCCAACAGTTTCACAAGGTTGCGGGTGTTGAAGCTTATAGATCAATACAACCTCATTCTTGAACTCTTCAATACCCTGCGCTGACTCTGTAGACAGTCTTTTCACGGCTATTTCCTCCCCGTTTTGTAGTTTTCCCTGAAAACCATCCTCCATGTAATGCTTTAGCTATTACGAACATGCAATAACTTGACCATTATTCTTATAATAATCAACCACAGGTAAGCTTACCTTATAAACTGGCCCAAAACCTCCTTCGCCCAATTTATTTTTCAAGCAGAAGTTGTTTGTAGCAAGGGTTAAACAAGCAAGCTTAAATATTTGCAATTCCTGTGTTTCTCCTTCTGTTTCACCATCGACGAACATGTTTGTATTTGGAGAGTCGTTGTATGTAGACTTGGATTTCCACAAATCAGTCAACACCCCTTGAAGTCCTTTCAATCTTCCTGGGTATATCATGAACAAATGAAGAAAGTGAAGCTGGATGATTAGACAACATAATTCATAAAAATAACTAGGCTAATTTTATTGGTGACAGTCGCAAAAACAATATAATTCATAATATGATGCAGTATCCCCTGCCAGAAGAAAGGAAAAGGTGTATTTACCTCTTTTATTAGCCTTATTTCTCTTGAGCAGATAAATGTATCCTAAGATGCCCATGATAGTTCCCACCAAAATGAAAATGGGTAAGACGATCTTCCAAACTATCGCCTTTCTCTTTCTGGCTGAAAATTTTAAAGATGTCGTAAGCAAATAATATTTCATTCTAAGAAAGGTTAAAACATCATAATATCTTGTGGAGCTAGGGTGGGATGACATCACATATTACTTACCTTGAGCAGTAGAGACGGGTACAGGACTGCTAGGGATGGGTGCAATGCTGCGAATTTCAGCAGCTGCAAGTCTGAGATAGAAAGTTGTTGGTCCACCAGACAGTGTAAATTGATTGAAATTTATAATCTCTTTATCCCAAGCTTTCATCGGCAATGCAAGCACATGAACCCTCGCAAGCTGATTTGCATTCTTCAGCGCCATAGATAGGTGAAATTCGGGGTTTATCAGGCAATTTAGAGGTCGGGATTGTTAAAAAACCATCTTTACTTTCACACTGCAAAGGAGTTCTCCTGACACACCCGCCAGTTGAATCCCGGAGATTCCAATCTGTAAGAAAACGTGGGACGGAACCCGGCAAACACTCACACTTCCAAGTATCCGGGTTACAGTTGCCAAAAGGTCCACAAGCACTATAAACCTCACACAACCGTCTGGGTTGAACATACAAGACATCCCACAAACGCTTGCTTTCTGACCATTTAAATGACTTGATTTGGCCAGAAATATCCATAACAAATCTATGAATAGTAGATTTGTTATAAAGTGAATAAGTATAGTAACTCCCGTTAACATTTGAAACAACACTAAAATTGAATTCAAAATTTAGTCTCATCTCAGGAAGTGAAACGAAAGTTTTTGAAGTTTCATTCCACTCCCCAGTTTTCCAGAATTCTTCGGACTTGTTCCAATATATAACGAGCTGAAGTTCTCTATTGGGTCCTAGTTCTTGGTTGTAAACGCCCGAGGATGGATCTTCTCGACTTCTCCATGAAGTAAGTTTCTGACTTTGGTTGGTTATTTTACTGAACCCAATTTTTCCACCAGGTAACAAGGTATCAGTTGGATAATCAAAACTCTGCCAAATGACAACCGATGGATCAGACTCATCTCTTAAAACAAGATTTCCGTCATCACCGAGAACTACTTCAGTTGTATTCAGAGTATTTGAAGCTAAACTAGTAGACCAAACTGGTGTTCTACTTAAATTATTAAGTAAAACTAAGTTCCCATCTAAAAGTGTTAACATTGAAGAAGATGGATCAGTAATAGGTGCATCTCTGTTCGCAACCCAACAACAGTCTGAACTGAGAACTTGTACCAAATACCTATATAGTGATTCAGAGACATATTACCTGGTTTGAAGAAACCCAATACAAATCTATCACCCCTTGATATAATTGTCTGATCTCCAGTTAGAGAATAACCTAAAGAGATTGTATCTGCAGCAATTGTATGACGGGGTTTGCTGCACAAGACAAAACCAAAAACAAGAATAGAACGAAAAAGCCATGAATTGTTTCTTAGAGTATCCATCTTTATACAAATATAATTAGGCGATGCCAAAATACTTATTTTTTTTTTTTTGATAAAAAGATGGTTACGTTAAGAAAATAAATAAAGAATGTACATATATTAAACCCCATATAAGACTCACATTTAACAGCTACTTGGTATGAATAATAGTCTCCGGGTTGAAAAGAACTTGACCAACATGTAGAAATTTAAAAGTCTCCGGAATACCCAAATGAGGAAAGCAATTGGAATAAGCATTCTTTTTCTCCTATTGATTGAATAGAATGCAAGTCATCGACTTTTTTTTTTTATGGTTTGCGTTGATGATCCAACGTACTTGTTGGGACAAAGAAATAGCCAATTACGGTGCCAAAATCGAAAGAAAAAATAGACACTTACCTACCGATATACCACCTAGTGCAATTGGTTTCTACGCATTCCTCCTTTGCTCTGATTATTTACACCTTGCAACAATGAGGATTCCGCTTATAAACAAATTCAGAAAATTGGACAAGCACTGGCATGCACCCAACCCATTTTCTAACATAACACATCCACCAGATAATAAGTCCTAGAATGCAAACCCTGTACAGGTAGTAGGTAGTCGATATGTGGCACAGTCTTTGTAATTTAGTAACAGGTCACAAATTGATATTCTTCAAAATGTTGAACCAGAACTCTTTGACGAAACTTGTAGAATTCTTTCTTTTTTTCCCTTGTCAAATGCATACTGTGTGACTGTAGAAATGAGGTAGTTTCGACTAATTCTAAGTTCTTGAATTAACAAGTGAAAATCAGAAACTAGCATTACTACTTCGTTCTTTAAGATTCAATACTCCGAATGTTTTCAGTGATTTTAAATTCTTGAGGCGAAGGAGATAAAATAACAATCACGCAAATCCGAAATAATCAAAATGAAAGGAATGAGTCCCATCAACTCAATGGTAAGCCATGGATCATTTTTCTGTGGCTGTGCATTGAAAGAATAATCAAAACGAAAGAGAAATATTCATTGGTGGGACAAAGAAATTGACACATACGTTACTTGATATATCGTCTAATGCAGTCGGCTTCATTTACCCACTCCTCCATTTTGTTTCCATTTCCACTTTGCTCTGATTATTTGCACCTTGCAACAATGAGGATTCCGCTATCCAACAAATGGAAAATAACCACAATTAAAAAAAAAAAAACATTTCAACAAGGAAATGACATTCTGTAACCCATTTCAGGAAAAGGAAATTTAACATTATTCTCACCAACAAGGACTTATGAACCAATTGCACTAATAGAGAGTCGATTTCATCTATACTAGCAGATTTTTTTACATGCGTGTAAACCGTTTGATGAAACTCCTAGCAGAAATAATTTTTTTCTTGTCAAATGCTTCCTGATTGGCTGTAAAATTGGGGTAGATTGAACCAAGGTACTGGTGTTCCGCCAGGATAGTGCTAGCGTTGATTGCCGTATCGTATCCTTAAATCAAGAATTTAGTATTCTTCTGGTGATGAGTACAGGAAGATGGAAGACCAGTATCTCTTTCATAATTTTTGCCGATCGAAAATGGAGACGGAGGGTTCTGTTTGGTGAGAATGGATCGAGATTCCTAAATTTATACAGTAGTCATCTTTCTAACTCTAAGGCCTAACCTTATCAAAGCCCATGAGGCACAGACCCACTGTGTAAAATTGTTTTTTACATCTAGCACATCTAACTAAATACTTAAAAAGAACCATGTTTTAAGGCGGGAAAAAATTTAGGCATACAGATTTATTTTCCCAACTAAGGCATGTTTATAAGGGGTGTCTAATGGTTGTGCAATGACTTATATGCCTTTAAACAGTTTATATTACTAAATAGCCCTTCTTCTCAATTTGAAAACCAAAAATCAAAATCAGTTTTAAACTTACATATCTTCTCTTTTTCAATTAATTTTAATGAGTTAAATTTGGACCTTGGTATTCTCCATCAGTAGACTTCACTTTTTTAACACTTTTAGTAATTTTCATTTTTTTGGTTGATTCATCCTATGAAAAGGATGCGCAATAGAAAACATACGTAATAAAAAGCCTAACCCCTAAATGTGTATGATTTTAAGTATTTTATGGAAAATCAGTAACACGTTCGACTGATATGATTTTTTGAATATGAGCCGAACTTGGAAAAATATATGGTCCAGCTGATACGATATTTAGAGTGAAAACCGAACCTAACTCTCAGGAGAAGGTTCATCTTGTAATGAAAATTTCTTATTAGCTGAACATTTAACTAGTAAGTAGGTTGGAAGTTAGAAATTATAAGTTCAGCCAATAACTATTTTATTCAGAGTAAGCCGAACTGTTCATCTTCTGTAGTATACAAGTTAGGTTCGGTTGATAATTTCAAGCCGAACCTATCTCTGCTTCGCCGAACTTGGGTTAAAAAAAACATTTTTTTTGTTGATTTCAACCTACATAAATGAAATTAAACATAATCTGGAAGTATACTTGTCTATTATTAGCATTGGGTTTCTCATCATTGTATTCATCTCCAAGATTTGGGTCATAAAAATACAAGTTTTTCCTCACTTCCCCTTCTTCTTCTTCTCCAAAAAAAACCTAACTTTTTTTTCTTCCACAAAAATTATCATCAACAAATTTTTTTATAACTTAATTATCTTAATCACTAATCATTTACATTAAACACTAATCAAAATTATTCATTATTAACACTAATACAGAAAGTGTAAATTTTCCATTACTAAAAATATTTGGGTAAGGGGCTATTGGATTTACTATTTCCAACCCGTATTTTGTCTTTATTCAGTACATCCTGAAATTTTCTTGTATTCCCTAAAACAGGATTCCTTAAAAAACCTAGACAAATAAAGTTCCAAATGGTGAGAAATTCCTCGCTTCATATTTCTCGAAATAAGCCAAACACAAGTCAAGAAAAATAAAATTTAAAATTCAAGCTCAAAGAGCATTAAAAATTCATAACTTATAGAAATTGCAAATGTGATGCGAAAATGCTTTGTATCCGGAGAAAAATCCCGAAATTTCTATTGTAACACACAAACATGGGACCCACTTCTCCTCATTGATGATCCCAAATTTACCCTCAATCGTCCTATCCTCTAACGAGATTTTCCTCGGTTTTTTTTGAGTGTCAACCTTGAATCATTCCACTCAATAAGCTTAAAAATTATTACCCGTTTCAAGCAAAACAAATCTGCCTATTTAGCCAGCGATTGGTCAATGCCTAAGCCAACTACTCAAGGCTGGAGACAAGACCTCTCAATTGAGGATTCACATACTCGTGCCAACATTTTGCTAAATAAATTATTTATTGTCAGAATTCCCAATTGTTAGATTAATTTGAAACTAAGCTTGTTTTAATAAAAAGTTTATAAACGGAGTGATTGTTACTCCTATTAATTGTTATTGGCGTGTCCCTAAATTTGTTATTCATGACTCATGGAATGTAGTAATTAAATGTAACTGCTAGCAGGTCTTAAATGTTTTCATTCCCTGTAAATTCATCCCTTTGAATCACTGATACTATCTGTAAAAAGAGAAATAACTTTGAAAATAATTGCTACATTTAATTAAAACAGGTCTTAAATGTTTTCATTCCCTGTAAATTCATCCCTTTGAAGCCAGTGATACTATCTGCAAAAAGAGAAATAACTTTGAAAATAATTGCTAGATTCATATTGTTAAATGGAAGCTTTTGACAAATTCATTTGAACTGTTAGAAATAAAATCTTTACGGGCAGAAATGAGGGAGGAAATTGAAATGTTAGAGTCAAAAGACGCATAAGACTTCTGCAAATGATAAATATGATGATTCGCATTACGGATATATGTTTTTTACTCGTATCTTTCTAATACATTTAAATTCTTAGAATAACTCAATAAATCATCTAAAGATTTTAGCAATTCGAGATATTCCAATTCCTTATTATTCTTTTCTTGTATTGTAAAACGAAAACAAAATTTATATTTCATCTATTGTAAAGACTAAATCAAGAAATCGTTAATGAAGTTATAAGGATTTCAGATTGTATTTATATTCATTCTTAATAGTTAGTTTCTGTTCTTGATCATTTTTATTTTCAAACTTGAATATGTTATCTGATAAATAATAAAATTCTTTATTGACAAGGAATGATACGAGAGAAATGCATGCCATAATGTAAACGAGTATATTTTTCATCATGCTCAATCACATTTTGTAAAAGTTGATTAGTATTTAGAATCTCAACTGTTATTGTTTGGGGAATTTTTTTTCTATCCCAAATCTCATTTTTTGTAAATCAAAAACCCATCATTAAGATCTGCCGATATAAGAACCTCATTATTATTTAAAATTGGATTTAATTACTGTTCGGTCAAACTAGCAAGCGTTGCTTGCTATCTCAAGCTTGTAGGTCAAGTTTAGGTGATCAAAACTATAAGTCTTGAATTCTAGTATACTTATAGCTATGTCTCGGATTAGGATAGAATGTGTAGTTGAGCTTTAGACTTCACGACGTTCATCGATTGGAGAATAAGATCTACTGAGGAGAGCTTGGAGGAACTTCATCAACAAAAGGTATGTGGAGACTAAAACTTATCTATCACTCAGAAGTTTATTCTATCATATCTCCTATTGAGACTAAGTCGTATAGCTATATAGACTTTTACATTATACGCATTTGATATTTCGAGCTGAGTTTAACTCGCTTATATATTTCTTGAAATATGTGTTGAAAGCTTTTTGCTTTAGCTACGCTCATCATTATTCTTAACGAGTTTGGCTGGAAACAATTTATTTGTTGGAAACTAAGTAATGAGTCAAAAGATGATCATGTGAAAATTGCCTTGAAACATCTTACATGATTGTGTGAGACAGTCATTTGATGTCGACTCGGAATGTTTCGTATCAATCATTCAATCACTTGAAAATTACTTATAAGCTAATAGTTTGTGTGAGACAGTTGTTGTCGTATTCTAAGGATGTTTCAATGATTAAAATGGGAGTTTAGAACAATTAACCATTGTCTAGATATAACACATTATGCATACTAGTATGCAAAATCTTGTGGTATGATTCAGGTCTAGGTTACAAGTTTTGATACCAGTATGCAAACGGTTTTAACTGTCAAATTCCGGGAACCAAGTTTGCATACCCTTTTCTGAACGGTTTCACTTAAGTTAGTTTGGTAAGTTCTAAAATCGGTTAAGTATGATTACATACTCATGAACATTTCTATATTAAGGAATGCAATCTTTGTAAGCCGTGGCTAAATGTTCATGAATTGATTCTCTTGAATCAAATCCGATTTTGCTTTAATTGTTTCTTTTACACTTCTAAGAAAATGTAAACAATTGAAAAACTCTATGAGTAACACAATTAGATTCATTTGATTATTATTTGATCTAGAAGTTTTAGATGAATGTGGTTAATACAAAAGTGTTCATATGGCTAACTTCGGTTAACTATTGTTGATCCTACTCATTATACACGTTTAGGTAAGGTTATCCATATCTAAATGAAGGTATATTTCATTTGTGTGAAACAAGCTAAGACCATGTAACAGTGGAGAGATACTGCTTTGGTTTTAAGCAAACTTAGCTTGAATCTTAAATCAGGTTTTCATCTAACGATGAATATTGATTGGTTTGTTTTAAAGCTATCAAATCCTGATTTGAAGACTATATAAGGGAGAACTCTAGCAAATGGAAACCTAATCCCCACACTTATGTATGATACTATTTGCATATTAGAGTCGATTCTCCTCTAACCTATGTTTTTCCTAAAGCCATTAGGTTAACGACTTGAAGACTTCATTGGGATTCTGAAGCCAGACCCTATTATTTTCTCTGTAGTTGCATGTTCTGATCTTACTTCTACAATCTTATTGAGTACTATCTTCTCTAAGATTGGTTCGAGATTTATCTCCGATAGGTAAGATATAAAAAGTAATCACAAAGTTTTTCGTCTTATTCTTTGTGGTTCCATAATAACTTGTTCTACTACCGTATAATTAAGTTATTGTAAGGGGATTGATATTTCTAGGATGTTCTTAGGGAATATAAGATCGATTTATCAATTGGTTCTTGTTCACCTTGATTTATCAAAAGAATGAAAAAAAAACTTCATAGGTACTTCTATGGGAGACAGATTTATCTATCAGAATAGATTTTTCTGTGGGAGACAGATTGGTTTATAAAGTCTTCGATTTTGGGTAGTAGCAACTCTTAGTTGTGGGTGAGATCATCTAAGGGAATCAAGGGCTTAGAGTCCTGTTGGGATTCAGAGGCAAAGGGAAGGAGACTGTACCTTAATCGGTGTGATACTTGGTTAGGGCTCAACTACATTCTAGTACGAAGTTAATTTGTAGTAGGTTAGAGTCTGCAGCGGCTTAATACAACGTGGTGTTCAAATCTGAACTAGGTCCCGGGGTTTTTCTATATTTGTGGTTTCCTAGTTAACAAAACTGATGATGTTTGTGTTATTTCTTTTCCACATTATATTTGTTTATATAATTGAAATATCACAGGTTGTGCATCGTTCAATCAATTAGTAAATACGACCTTTGGTTGTTGATTGAAATT
This sequence comes from Papaver somniferum, assembly GCF_003573695.1. Classification (NCBI taxonomy): domain Eukaryota; kingdom Viridiplantae; phylum Streptophyta; class Magnoliopsida; order Ranunculales; family Papaveraceae; genus Papaver; species Papaver somniferum. Next base: position 1,187,870 of record NW_020650859.1, on the reverse strand, counting down.
TATTGATACTTGAACATTAGTCATTGATACCGTTCAAGTTATTTCTCATATCAATCAGGCTCATAGATATCTATCTGTTCGATTGCAGATTGTATTGAGAAATTGAGATATAACTCTTGGATGTATTTCCTTGATTGAGTCTGACTGTCTAGTTGATTCTCTTGGAATTATATTGGAGTTGGTCCATACAAATTGCCGAACGAAATATTGGGTGTGGTGGTTGTACGTCCGCTTTTTCAATTACCACAATAAATTTTTTCTAAAGTACGAGCAATACATTTATTTAAGAAAACAAATAAGAGAAAACATAGTTAAAGTTTTTTATTTATTTTGATGGGAAAGTAATAATATATTAATTAAAGAATATAGTACAATCGATTTACAAGCTCATTTTTATCGTAAACATCGGAAATAACACTTGATTTTAAAACTCTTAGCTTAAGTTGGGAAGACATGTACTGAAGATTCTTTAGCCGAGATTTTTTAGCTATGTAGTCCGGTAACTGCGTTAAATTTTCTGTTTATATACTTAACCTGTGCTTGTGATAATTTTTCCATAATTGTGAATGTTTCATGTATGGTATTTTCCGCACTCCAAGGATAATCTTTGCTTGTCCTAGTGATTGTATTTTTAGTGTTTTTCAGTCCGTTACTGAAGTCGAAGATTCTTTAGTGTTTTGCTGGGAAGACATGTACTGAAGATTCTTTAGCTGAGCTTTTTAGCTATGTAGTCTGCAACTGCGTTAAATTTTCTATTTATATACTTAACCTGTGCTTGTGATCGTTTTTCCAGAATTGAGACCGTTTCTATTAGAGCATGATGGACACATTTTTGTGTCTGAATTGACCTCAATGTCTCTATTGTTAGTGTTTGATTTTATTTTTATTATGGTGTTTTTGTGTTTGTATAGGTGTTTTTGGAGAAATACACTTGTGTGGAAAAAGTTGCTCGAAAAGTGCCTTTTAGACCCACTGAGGAAATTACTAAAGGCACCCTCATTTTGGATAAGGGCACCTCCAGGCACCTAGAGGATGAAGGCACCCAAGTTTTGGATCAAGGCACTTGATCTTCAACTTTTCAAAAAACTAGTTTTGGCGGGAAAATTATGAACAGTACTAGCAGAACTTTGGGAAGAATTTTTGGCTTGATTTAGAGAGATTCAATCTCATAGTTTTGGTGGTCTGGACTTGATATAGCATAAACGAGTTGATAGGATTGATTGGATCTATAGAGTTGGGCTAGATAATCCATTCTCGAGTAATCAGGGAAAGAAAAAAAAATATCGGGTTTTTAAACAGGGAAAGAAAATTTCGTGAAGATGTTGCATGTGATATGGAAGTTAAGTGCAGATATTCTCCTAGGTTTCTTATATTCGTATTAACAGAGTTTGGGAATTTTCAAGAAGAGTTAACGCATGCAGAGAAAGAATATAGGAAATTATTCTCGAGAATAATATTCCTTTACTGTGAAGATTTTGAGGAGTAATGAGCGAGATTTGGAGGTGTTGCTGAGTATAAATAGGTTGCTGGGGTCGAGTAGAGGGGGGACGAAGGGATATGAGAGGTTTAGAATAGGAGAGAAGTCGAGAAATCAAGAGAAAGGAAATTTTGTTCTGCTGCTGCAACAAGGAAGAACGCGAAGAACGGACTACCAAAGGTTGTCGTTGATCAACAGTGATAACGACACAAGCTTGAGGGTCGCATTCAACAGAGAAACATCACTTTGCTTCTATCGTTCTTGTTACAGTGTTATGCAACATTTATAAGCGTTACAAACACCCGATTTACTCAATTATTTTCCTTTTCATCATTTGTAAAACACTTGTGAGCATCAATGAAATATTTTGAGAGGTTTTCCAACATGATGAGCGGCTAAAATATCTGGTGACTGAGGCGAAGGATGAGCTATTCACTCATGTTTGATTGGAAAATTATTTTTATAGTTTCTTTAATTATTTATTTTATTTAATTCACTTGGATCAATAAAAAAGAGATAAAAATGGTTTTCTTAATTAGTTGTGAATCAATTTGATGTTTTATGCTTAAAATAAATTCTTTGATAAATCATGCTTAAGGATTACAAATTAATATTTGGACACCTTATAGATTAATAAGTGATTTAATGGAAAAAGAGCTAGATAATAATTTTTGAAATATTTTTGTAACCAATCGACTTGAAGTAATAGTGAATCCGGAGCCTTAGTCCATCTTAAATCTTGACATCACTCTTTGATAATTAGTTTGCTTTACTTTTATTTTAATTAAATCTAAAAATTGTTTCCTTCATAAATATGAAATGAATCCCTTTTTACTACTATCACTACAACACTTTTGAAACCCATCAGAGCACTGCGCGGTCGAACTCGCAAGCGTTGTTGTCTCAAGCTTGTTTGTCAATGTTAGTGATCAAAACTAGAAGTATTGACTTCTAGTCTACTTATAGTGATGTCTCGGACTAGAATAGATTGTATAGTCATCTATCACTTGGAAAGTATGTGGAGACTAAAGGCGAAGAACTATTAAGGCGAGCTTGTGGAACTTCATCAACAAAAGGTATGTGGAGACTAAAACTCATCTATCACTTGGAAAGTTTATTTCTACTATATCTTTTATATTGAGACATAAGTCGTATTACTATATAGTTTTCGATTTTATACACATTTGATATTTCGAGATCAGTTTAACTAACTTACATATTTCTCGAAATATGTGTTGGTAAGCTTTCGCTTCAACCAAGTTCATCTTATATTCTTGACGAAAAGTCAAAACATGATCACGTGAAAATTTCCGAGTAACATCTTACATGGTTTATGTGATATAATCATTTGGTGTAGACTTGGAATATTTCGTTATGATTATTTCAATAACTTGAAAATTGCTTTGCTGCTAATAGTGTGTGAAACGGATTTTGTTATCTTCTAAGAAAGTTTCAATGATTGAAATAGAATTTGGAACTATTGGATTATGTACATAGTATGCATTATTGCATGTATGTGATCCATGACCGGAGCTATAGTATGCATACTCGTATGCGTACTTATAGTTGTGAAATTCCGGGTACCAAGTGCACGTACCGGTACACATACTGGCGTAAGGTATAGGTCCGGGAATTTCTGCCGGGTTTTTGAAGTTTACTTAGGTATGCGTACTCGTTCGCATACTGGCGAACCCAAACTCAGACCGGCTACTTAGGTATGCGTACCCGTATGCATACTTGAGTTGTTAAAGTTCTAAAATCACCTGACTCATGAACTAATACATTTATATATTAAGGAATTCATTCTTTGCAAACCGTGTCTATAATGTTCATGATTGATTCGAGTGAATCAAACCAATTTTTCTTCAATTGTGTTCTTGTATACTTCTATGAGAATATAGCAATTGAACAACTCTTTAAATAATTTCATTTGAGTCATTTGAACTAGTTATGGTTAAGATGAATAAGGTTGATATGAGAGTGTTCATATAGCTAACCTCGATTAACTACTGTTGATCCAACATGGTGTACACGTTTAGGCACGGTTACATAAACCTAAATGAGGGTACATTTCATTTATGTATAACAAGCTAAGTTCGATCTAACGTTTAAAATATATTAGCTTTAATCTAATTAGGATTTCATCTAACGGTGAATACTGAATGCTTTGTTACCAAGGTAACTTAGATTTCAAACCCTGATTTGAAAAATATATAAAGGAGAACTCTAGCAACTGGGAAACCTAATTCCCACACCTCCCGTGTGTTACTAGTTGCATAAGCTAGAGTCAAATCTCCTTTAACCTTAGGTTTTTCACGAAACCCTGTAGGTTAATGACTTAAAGACTTCATTGGGATTGTGAAGCCAGACGCAACTATTTTCTCTGTAGTTGCGTGTTCTGATCAATATATCGTGGTTGAGTACTATCTTTAATAAGATTTGCTTGAGATTTATCTCCGATAGGTAAAATTGAAAAGTAGTCACAAACATCTCCGTCTCATCGTTTGTGATTCCACAATATATTGTTTCGTTAATCGATTGGGATTATTGTGAGATGATTTATATTTCTAGGATGTTCTTCGGAAATATAAGTCCTGTATATCAATTGGTTCCTGTTTACCTTGATTTATAAAAAGACAGAATTAAACTCGCAGGTATTTCTGTAGGAGACATTTATCTATTCCAATAGACTTTTTTGTGTGAGACAGATTTGTTTCTCATGTCTTCGACTTTGGATCGTAGCAACTCTTGGTTATGGGTGAGATCAGCTAAGGTAATCAAGTGCTTAGAGTCCTGCTGGGATTCAGAGACGTAAGGAACGCGAGTGTACCTTAATCGGTGTGAGACTTGGTTCGGGCTCAACTACATTCCAGTTCGAAGTTCATTGGTAGTAGGCTAGTGTCTGTAGCGTCTTAATACACTGTGGTGTTCAAAACTGGACTAGACCCCGGGGTTTATCTGCATTTGCGGTTTCCTCGTTAACAAAAACTTTTGGTATCTGTGTTATTTCTTTTTCGTATTATATTTTGTTTTATAATTGAAATATCACAAGTTGTGCATTGAATCGATCAATTGGAAATCCAACCTTTGGTTGTTCATTGAAATTGATTTATCTTTGAACATTAGTCTTTGGTACCGTTCAAGTTATTTCTCTTATATTCAATCGGGCTCGCAAATTCCTGTTTGCTGATTGCGGATTGAATTGAGAGATAGAGATATAAAACTCTTTGATATACTTCTCTTTAGATTGAGTATGATTGTCTAGTTGATTCTCTTAAAAGTATATTGGAGTTTTTCTATTCAGATTGCCAAACGAAATATTGGGTGTGGTTGTTAGACCCCCGCTTTTTTAGTTTCATGTATGGTATTTTCTGCACTTCAAGAATCGCTTGACAATATGTTTTCACCTAACCATGTAAAATCTTTTTAGCAAAGCTTTTGATTATGCAAGAAATGCCGAAGAAGCCAACTCCGCCTGCTGAGATGTGCATGGAGGTCTCATTTTCCACAGAGTAAAGGATAAAAGCATATTCCCATGGAAGAGTTTTCTTTCTTAAAGGTAGTATCAATAAATATTATCCAATCTGAATTTAAGGCTGACCATTTCGGGTTTGGTATATTTATTCTCTAGACCATTGTCTTTTGGACCTTTTCCTGGGGAGTATGTTGCATGAATTTCTATATTTGTTCTATAAAGTTGTTCGAACTTGGGTTGATTTTTTTAGAACACCACCGAACATCTATGGTTCCAAATGAACCAAGATATGGTTGTAAGTTTATCTGAAATTTGCATAAATTTTGATTCCTTGATCCACTCTTTAATCCAAGTTTTTGTGGAATCTGTATAAATCCTTGTATTAATTGCTTCTAGAGATAAACCAAACCAGATAGCTCCTGCAAACGGACATAATCGAATTATATGTTGTTCTGTTTCTTGGTCCTATGGGTTACACATCGAGCACTCCTTATATATCTCTGTATTATGTGCCCCCAGTATTGAATAAGTTGGAAGAGCTTTCTGAGCTAATTTCCAGATGAATAATTTTATCGGTATTGCTTGAATCTTCCATATCTTTTGCTAAGGGAATTCACTTGAATTATCATTTCCTTGATCCTGGCTTATGAGAAAGTTATATATATTTTTCGCCGAGAAATTCCCCGATAAATGATGTTGCCATTTGATTTTATCTTGCTCTTGCGATATGGCTAAGATCTTTGCTTTAATATCTGGAGTGAAGTACTCATCTAGTTTTTCTTAGTCCCAACTAACGTGGTTAAATAAAAAGTTAATTCCCAAAAACACTCGCCTAGTAAAGATTTTTTTAATAAATACTCCCCTAAAATAACTCCATAATTCCAAAAAAAAAACTCCAATCATCAAGGTTACGAAATATTGGTGAAAATTCTAATTTTTTTTGTTAAAGTTCAAGTTTTCACAAATTCATGGTAAAAGTTTAGTTTTCACCGGTAATGATGTTATATTGATCCATGGAAAGCCAGTTTTCACCCGTATAAAATCAGATTAAATGCATGAAAACTCAAATTTTACGAAAGGTGAAAATGCAATTTATCATTGATAAACGGATGAAAAATCAAATTGTCATCAACACGAGTGAAAATTTAAATAAGAATACACATGAGTGGAAAATCAAATTTTCATCAGCACGAGTGAGTGGGGGACAAAATGTAGTCCAGGATATAAGCATTTGTTTTTTTCGACTCAGACTTAATTCAGCAAAAGAATAATCCAAATTAAAGAAAAACAACAAGTATTTGGTGGGTTGTCGGAGACCAATTTTGGCCCGGTTACTAAAGGATTGTATCTTGGTTGGATGTCAATCTCGTAGCAGATTTTTTCTTCCTGTCAAAGCTTGCTAAGTGACCGTAGAAATGGGATTGCTAGATTGGACTATTTTAAGTTTTTAAAGTGTGATGGATTCTTAGTTAAACTCGAACGTTTCCAGTGATTCTAAAGTGGTTTAATGTTAAGGAGATAAAACAAAATGATGAGTTAATCAAACTTTTCCTTTTTCCTTAAAAATCAAACAGGAAGAAGATGATGGTCGTGGGTGGCTGAGGATAAAAGTAAATATGATTAGGACGATGTGATTGTACAGTAAATATATGTACGTATAGTAGCACCCCATGACAAGTTTTGGTGGTGGTCTTTGTCTCTTTGATTGGGAGTTTGGGAAACAAACTCGCTGAGCAGGTAAGTGGATTTTTTTAAAGTCCAAGATACCCAAAAATCACTCCACAAGTTATGGTAACAGTCTAGCTAAGATGCTCAAAACTTACATCGCCACGTTGATCCTAAGTTTTAAGCGTCAACGAAATGACGTAATAAACAGTGACAGAGCCAGGATTTCTAAAGAGAAGGGACAAACTAACAAATACACAACACAACATCCATTACACATACACGAACCACCGAAGAAACTACGTTAACATCAAACTTTCATAAACTTTATATTACGAGGTACCTTCGTTTGTTTATTTAGTTTAATTACTAACGACCTTCAACCGCACTCAAAGTGACATTGTTATTTGAGGAACCCGGATTATCGGACGATGCTGACAAACTATATGGAGGTTCTTTCGGAGCTGGACGATCAGTTTCACTCATTAGCATGAAATCCACTTCAGCCATGGTTGGCCTATCTATTGCTCTATTCTGAACGCATAACAAACCAATATGTATGCATTTTATCACTTCTGATGGAGAATACAAATCACCCAAACCTTCATCAACAACCTCTGACCATTTGTCTTCATTCCAGAGTCTCCAAGTCTAGACAACAAATTTTAAAATTATATAATCTAATAATCCATAACAGCTTAATATTCTTATTATTAAGAGTTGATGGCTGGATATATATACTTACATGAAGTAGAAGGTTGAGAGGTTCTTCAGGGTTATAAAAGCTGTTATTTTTTTTACCGCTTACAATTTCTAGTATTAGCACTCCGAAACTAAAGACATCAGATTTTTCTGAAAATGTTCCTCCCATTATATACTCTGGAGACATGTACCCACTGCAATCAATCGATTGTGAAGACATGTTAGATAATAGACATGCAACTATATGAGTTTTGAAAATTCAAGACGATGGTTAACGAAACAAGGAGCTCACAATGTACCAACGACCCTGTTAGTATTAGCTATAATTTGATCACCACCAAATATCCTTGCCATTCCAAAGTCTGAAACTTTTGGATTCATGTTATCATTCAATAGAATGTTACTGACTTTGAGATCTCTATGAATAACTCTTAAGCGAGAATCACGGTGAAGATAGAGAAGGCCCCTAGCAATCCCTCCAATAATACCAAAGCGCTTATCCCAATCTAGTTGTTCTTTCTTCCTTGGATCTGCGGTCAGTACATACGTCCTTGGATTAACAGTGGTAGTTAATTGTTTGTGATGATTATAAAAATATATGGAAGATAGAACTAATTTGAATGGAATTTTAAGAATTTTTCACATGCAAGGCCTGCAACTTCCCATAGCAAACTAGAAAAGAAACATACCAAATAGAAATGCATCCAGGCTTCCCTTGGGCATGTACTCATAAATTAACATGTTTTCTTTTCCTTCAACGCAACAACCCAACAGTTTCACAAGGTTACGGTGTTGAAGCTTGGAGATCAATACAACCTCGTTCTTGAACTCTTCAATGCCCTGCCCAGAGTCTGTCGACAGTCTTTTCACAGCAATTTCCTGCCCGTTTTGTAGTTTTCCCTGAAAACCATTCTCCATATAATGATTTTAGTAATTAGGAATGCCAAATAAGTTTACCAATACTGGTATTATAATGAAGCATATGTAAATGTACCTTATAAACTGGCCCAAAGCCTCCTTCTCCCAATTTATTATTCAAGCTGAAGTTGTTTGTGGCATTGGATAAACAAGCAAGGTTAAATATTTGCAATTCTTGAGTTTCTCCTTCCGTGTTACCATCATCAAACTTATTTGTATCTGGAGTGTCGTTGTAGGTAGCCTTGGATTTCAGCAATTCGGCCAACACTCCTTGGAGGCCTTTCAGTCCTCCTGGGTATTCATGAACAAAAGAAGAAAGTGAAGAGAATATTAGACGACATTCTTCATAAATATAACTAGGCTGAATTTATCTTAATGCGATGCTTACTTCTTTTATTCGCCTTATTTCTCTGGAACAAATAAATGTATAAAACGCCCATGATAGTTGCCACCAAAGCAAAAACAGGTATGACGATCATCAAAACTATCGCGTTTCTCTTTCTGACTGAAAATTATAAAGACATCATATGCCTAAACATTTCATTCTATGCATAGGGCTAAAACATCATAATATCTTGAGGAGCAAGGGTGGATACCCTCAGAAATACTTACCTTGAGCAGTAGTGGCAGGTGCGGGACTGCTAGGGATAGGGATGGTGCTACGGATATCAGTAGCTGCAAGTTTAAGATTGAAAGTTGTTGATCCGCCAGATGATTTATTATATTGATTGAAATTTATAATATCTTCATCCCAAATTCGGCATCCATTGTCAAGGAAAGCGTAAGCAATGCAACCACATGAACCTTGACAAGCTGATGTGCATTCTTTTGTGCCATTGATATTTGGAATCCGTGGGTTATCAGGCAATTTTGAGGCTGTGATTGGTGAAAAACCAATTATACTCGTACACTGCAAAGGCGTGCTCCTGACGCAGCCACCAGTTGAATCCTGGAGACTCCAATCTCTAGGTGACTTTGGCTCGAAACCTGGCAAACACTCACACTTCCAAGTATCCTGGTTACAATTGCCATAAGGTCCACAAATACTATAAACATCACACAACCGTTTGGGTTGAAGCCACTTCAGAGTCCAATTCTGCGTGCTTTCTGACCATGTAGTTTCCTTGATTTGGCCAGAAATATCCATTACAAATCTATGAATAGTAGATTTGTTGGAGATTGAATAAGTAAAGTAACTCTCGTTTACATTTGAAATTAAACTAAAATTGAAAAAGTGATTTAATCTCATTTCAGGAAGTAACCGAAGAGTTTTTAATTTTTCATCCCATTCCCCACTTTTCCAAATTTCTTTGGACTTGTTCCAGTATGTGATGTACTGAGGTATTCCATTTGGTCCTATTTCTAGGTTGTAAGATCCCGTGGCTGGATCTTCTCGACTTCTCCATGAAATAAGTTGCTGGGTTTGGTTTGTTCTTTTATTGAACCCAAGTTTTCCACCAGGTATCCAAGTATCAGTTGGATAATCAAAACTCTGCCACATGACAACTGATGGATTAGACCCATCTATTAAAACAAGGTTTCCATCATCGCGAAGAACTACTTGAGTTGTAGCCAGAGTATTCGAAGCTAAATCGGTAGACCAAACTGGTGTTTTACTTGAATTATTAAGTAAAACTAAGTTTCCACCTGAAAGTGTTAACTTTGAAGAAAATGGATCAAGAATAGGTGCATCTCTGTTAGCAACCCAAACAGCAGTTTGAATTGAGACTTTTTTGTACCAAATACCTATATAATGATTACGAGATGTATTATTACCTGGTTTGAAGAAACCCAATACAAAATTTTCACCTCTTGATGTTATAGTTTGATTTCCAGTTATAGAATCACCGGAAGAGATTGTGTCTGCGGCAGTTGAATGATGGAGTCTACTGCACATGACCAAACCAAAAACTAAAACAGAAAGAATAAAAATCGATGAATGATCTCTTATTGTATTCATCTTTTACAGAAAGGAAAGCCCCCTCAGAATACTGAAAATGAGAGCAAGTGGAGTGAGCATTAATCGTTTTTCCCATTGACTTTAAACAGTCCAAGTCAAAATGATTCAACGGAAGAATAATCAAAAGGAAAGAAAAACAAGTCTTTGGCGGGAAATAGACGCAAATATTTCCTGGGTTGTTGAAGACCAATTTGGTTGTATGTCAAAATCATAGGATTTTTTAATGAAATGCTTTCTAAGTTTACAATAAACGTATCATACGGAGTGGGTTTTTATTTAAGAGTCCAAGATCCCCCAAACTTACCCCCTCCAGACTTGAAACATTGCCGTGATAGATACAATGAAATGAAATGACATGACAAGTTGTGGTAAGAGTCTAAAATGCCAAAACTTATCATGACCTCCAAACATCACCGTGCCACAACAAAAGGACATGACAAGCAGGTAATTTAGAGTTCAATGGGTTTTTTTGTTTCTTGGACGGGGAATCCAGTTGGCCACTTGGCCTAGAGCCTGAAAAGCTTCCCTCGTATTACAGGGAAAAAAAAATCACGTACCTGAAGATTCTTGAATTTAACTGATATAAATATATGTTGACAACATTTATCACTTTGATCCTTCTGTGAGTACTGAAATGATCGAAATGTTTATCCAATCAGGATTATTAGACAAGAATTCCATGGAGATACTATAGATCGGTTGAATTCCATAATTTAGAATACGTTGGTTTGACTTTGAAATGCGAAGCAGTCCTTACAGGTAAACATTTTACGGAGTAGGTTGGACTTTGTCTCTAATGAATCAATGATGTTGAATGATTTTTTTGTTCTTGTTTTTGCGTACGCATTATCATGTTAGTTTCTGGTCTCAAACTATTATTTCTCCAATTATTGAGTGAGACGGCTATTACTAGATTAAATATTGTCTCTTCATTTTCCGCACTATACTCATTTCTAGAAATCGCTGACCTTCGTGATTACGTCAAGGGAGAAAATTTGAGTGGGTGGAAACGCTCATCTTTATTTATGTAAGGTGGCTCAATTTGTACTGATGATATACTATTCTATTATGGGTATCACAACGAACTTCCACAGAGAGTATCAGGTTAATAATCAAAACTCTGCCAAATGAGAACTGATGGATTAGACCCACCTCTTAAAACTAGATTTCCGTCATCACTGAGAACTACTTCAGGTGTATTTGGATTGTTTGAATTTCCGTCATCACCAGAACTACCTCAGGTGTATTTGGAGTGTTTGAATCTAAATTAGTAGAGCAAATTGGTTTTTTATTTTCTTTAGAGAATAGAACTAAGTTTCCATGTAAAAGTGTTAACATTAAAGTAGATGGATCAGTAATAGGTACATCTCTGTTAGCAACCCAAACAACAGTTTGAACCGAGACCTTTATGTACCAAATGCCTATATAGTGATTCTGAGAGTTACCAAGTTTTAAGAAACCAAATTCAAAGCTTCGGCCATTTGATAATTGATATAATAGTTTGATCACCAGTAAGAGAATCACCTAAAGAGATTTTATCTGCAGCAGATGTAAGATGACAAAACCAAAAAGTTGAACAGAAAAAAGAATAAGCCATGAAGTGTTTCTTGTTGTATCCAGGCAAACCCAGAATGAATAATCCAAATGGAATGAAGCAACTAAAATAAATTGTTTTTTTGTTTTTTCTCATTGACTCAATAAAATGTAAGTTGTCGATCAGTTTTTTCTGGTTGTGCATTGATCTTTTAGGACGTTAATTATGAGTCTGGTTGGATGTCAAAATCGTAGGGATTCATGTCGGATGAAACTCCTAGCAATTTTTCATGGCACCCTCTGCTTGGTGACAGGCTCTTGACGCTTCGGGGAGAGTAGATATTTGTTTTGTGCTGGTATTTTGGCACTACACTGCTAGAGTTCAACAAAAGTTTGATAAGACTAGGTGATCATTCTAGCTAGGTTTCCTCCAGTGCAAGTGCAATTTATTCCAATATCTGGGGCATTTTCTGACGTACTCCTTTCACCTACAAATCGCAATTGTGAAACTTTCTACGAATTCAATCAGACAAAAGATGCTAATTAATTATTCAACTTTTTATTAATTTCACCCACAATTACAGAAACATCCAGGACCGTTTTCCATATAATATGACAATCATTCAAATTCCAGATGCTAACTTTGAAATACTCCTTGGAAAGATGTCTGATTGCATCTTCAGGTGGATCAAACTGCAGATAATAAATACCAAAATCTTGGAGCTCCTCCCAGAAACGAACGATTAAGAAAAATGAACATGAAGCCCGCTTAAATACTTCAGATTAAGGTGAACAAGAGGAAATCATTTTGCGATAGAAAATTTCAGGTTGCACGTTTTTATAGTAGTCGTCACCCAAAGAAGACCTGACCTGATCAAGCCCATGAGACGTGCCCACCCCCAGACCCGGGACAAGTGGCAGCTAATACTGTAAGGCCGGACCTAGAAATCCTTCCTGGGTAGGGCTAGAGTATGGCTCACCTCTGGGGCTGTCAATTATAGTCCGAAATCCGAAATCCGTTTCCGAGAATTTATGATTTTATAGAATTTTATCCATTTATATCGGATATCAGATGTCGAATCGGAATTCTTATTGGATTTTTTCCCTTAACATATCAGAATTGGATTAGACCCCATCCGATTGTGAAGTTCCGACATCCGATAACACATAGGAATGTATTGGTAATTTCCTACCTCTAGGATAAAGATGTTGACTGTCGGAGATCTTATTCTTAGAAATTATCATACGTTACCGGAATTTATCGAAATTTCTAACCAGATTAGTAATTTTTAATCCCTTTTACCCAATCTTTTCATTTTTTAGGAATTATCGGAATTTATCAGATTTCCGATAAGTTAACCTATCGGAATCGGATTAGAAATTTAAAATTCCATTGAATGTTACCGAATTTCGGAATTCCGATAACACTTAGCCTATCGGAATAGGATTGGAGAAAATCCGACGGAATTTCATCCGTTGACAGCTAATACTGCCAACGACAAAAAAAAATTTAGAATGAAACTTATAATTAGTAGAAACTCCAGGTTTTCCTATAAGATAGAAGTATTTTTTGGGCACCATTGCTGTTTTTTTTTGGGGACCATGGTTTGATTAGGCCACCTACCCTATAGTTATAAGGGGTGTCTTAAAAGGTGGAGATGACTAGTTTACCCTTCAACCTAATTAAAATTATAACTATACCACTTCTTCTTCCTCTATTCTACAATTTTTCTTCTTCTCTTCTTCATCAATTTATGATCATCTAAACCTGATCATATTTAATCAAAATCATTAAATTTTCATCGTCGTCATTTCATTGAATTTTTATCGTCGATTAATCAATTTTTTGTAAACAAACTCATCCATAAGTACTTTCTCACAAACCCATTACTTCTAATTTCTAATTCGTTTTTGATTGAAAATTTTGAGTAGTAGTCATCAAAATAGGTTGAAAATGGAAGTTACAGTAGTAAGTTCAGTTAGGAATTTTGTGGAAAAACTTTGTCGAACTAGCCGAACTTGCTGAAAATGAAGAACAGTTCGGTTGTTTCACAAAAAAAAATATTTCCTAACCGAACTTTTAATTTCCTAACGAACTTCTTTCATATACAATAATTCGGCTAATGTTCATGAAAACGCAGGGCCGAACCTGGTTTTAATGGAGATTTTGCTTTCAGAGAAAAATTCGGTTACGTCGCAAAAACAATTTCCTAACCAAACTAAGGTTCTGTTAGTTCGCAAAACAATTTCCTAACCAAACTCTAGAGTTCGGTTACCTACACAATTTTACAAGTAACCGAACTCAAGCCTTGAACTTCTAATTTTTTAAAGGTTAAGTTCGGTTCGATCGCAAAGAAATGGTAAAATTTCTATGTAACCGAACTGTAGGGTTAAAAGAATTTAGAAAGAATTTTTTTTATGTAACCCAACCTTGTTTTTATTCCCATTATTTTGAGTACTGTATGCACCGAACTATGACCTACGAGTTCGGTTCGATCGCATAGAAATTGTAAAATTTCTATGTAACCGAACTATAGGGTTAAAAAAATTAGACAAATTTTTTTTTATGTAACCGAACCTTACTGTTATTTCCATTGATTTTATTAGTCTTAAAACCGAACTCTGACCTATGAGTTCAGTTCGATCGCAAACATTATAAAACCTCTATGTAACCGAACTCTAGGATTAAAAACATAGAAAGAATATTTTTTATGTAACCGAACCTTACTGTTATTCCCTTTGGTTTTATTAGTCTTAAAACCGAACTCAACAACACGAGTTCGGTTCGATCGCAAACATTTTAAAACATCCACGTAACCGAACTCTGGGGTTAAAAACATAGAAAGAATTTATTTGGCTTGTTAGGTTCGGTTGGCTACGCTCTAAGTTCAAGTTTAAGAAACAACCGAACTGACTAATCTGAGTTCGGTTGGATCGCAGAAGCATGCATTTTGCGATCCAACCGAACCTCATACACTTATATAAAATTAATTTGTATATAAAGTTCGGCTAGTTGCGAACCAACCGAACATAACGCTGAATGCCAGAACTTCCATTGATATGGAGTTCGGTAACCTGCGTGTTTGGATAAAGTAACTGAACTACATCTTCAGACGAGTTCGGTTACTTGTTCATCCTCACAAGGAAACCGAACTACACCTTCAGGGGAGTTCGGTTACATTTTCTTCACATAATGTAACCGAACAGTCCCAAATCCAGTTGAAAAATTATGATTTTTAGGAACAGTTTTACCAATTTAACATACATTATGTACGTTTACATCATACATGTTCACCCAAATACTCATCCTCCAGTTGTGGTTGATAAAATCCATCATTTTGATCTTGAGTTTCATCTTGAGTTTCTTCTTGAATAATACAATCACCATCTAAGAAATAAGCCAAATCGGGATCATTTTGAAGATTAAAAAATATAGTATTAGAGGATGGAGATGAAGAATCAGATTCATCACTTGAGTACTCAAATGGGGTGAATTGGAAATATTTTTTATTTTCCATGTTTTTCTCGTTCATCTTCTCTAACTCTAATCTCACAACAATTCTACTCATAAAAATTCACTCATCTAATAATAAACCCATCTTTTAATTAATCTCACTAATTATTATTAACTAAATCATAACCTAAAATTAATTAGGAGGGTAAATTAGGTATTAAATAAATATCTAGATAAGGGGTGACCTAGAATTACTTTCAATGTCTATACCCAAAATAGAACCATGGTCCCCCGGAAAAACCATGGTCCCAAAAAAAATCCTTCATTTTTTTTGACGGGCAATAGCTCGTGTTAGTCCCTAACTTGGTCTGTCCATGTATTACTACTAGATTAAGATGGCCTAACACAGTTGAAAATAGCCAATGTAGGAAACCTCAAATCCTTGGAGCATATGGAACAGGTTGTTTTAGAACGATGTTTTGGGGACTACCCAAAAAAGTGGGGGACTACTTTGTTATACGAATGTCCACCCTAAATTTTAAGGGTGTCCTTAAATATGGAAATGACTAATCTATTCTTAGCCAAATTTAATTTAAAACCAACCTAATAACCACCTATATATATATATAACCACCACCTCCTCCCACCACCTCCGCCCAACACCACCGCCCATCACCTACCACCTCGAACTATCACCACCACCTCTATGTATATAGCTTAATTTAAATCATTAATGAAGATATTTTCACAAACCCACTACATATCATTCATTTTTGGTTGAAGAAATGAGAAGTAATCATCAAAATGAGTTGAAAATGAAAGTTGCAGAGAGAAGTTCGGCTAGAAATTATGTGAAACAGTTTGTCGAACTAGCCGAACTCACCTTTAATGGAGTTTTTTCTTTCATAAAAAAGTTTGGTTACCTCACAAAAAAAAATTCCAGTCGAGCTTTTAGATCGGTTACGTCGCAACTTTTTTTCGTTTTTTCTTAGCCGAATTTTTAGTTCGGTTATGTCGCAATTTTTTTCTACTAACCGAACTGTTTTTCTGAAAATCTATATTTTGAGTTCGGTTACGTCGAGAAAAAATTTCCCAACCGAATTTTTAGTTCGGTTACATCTCAACTTAAAATTTCCCATCCGAACTTTTCTCTGAAAACAAAAACTCCATTAAAGCTGAGTTCGGCTACCTTTGTTTTCGGAACCATTAGCCGAACTACACTTGTAGATGAGTTCGGCTACCTATTTTTCAGTTGTCGTAGCCGAACATTATTTCCATGGTCGAAATCAGTTTATAAATTTCTCATTTTTTCGAAAGTTTTTGTCAATTCAAGCAACATTAACTTAATTTGAAGTATAACTAAGTAACCAAAACCCTCATTTCGAAATCAAGCATCTTAAAAAAAACAACCCATTCTTCTCAAAAATTACTCTTTTAAAAACACTCAACTAATTAATCTAACCTCACTAATCAATCATTAAGCTAACATTACACTAACTAATTTAATCACCAAGAACAAGTTTGGTATTAGAAAAAAACTAAGTTAAAGGGTGGCTCAAATTTACTTCAAATATCCACCCCAAAATAAAAGAGTAGTCCCCCATCATTTTTGAGTAGTCCCCAAAATATCGTTCTTGTTTTAACAGTCCATCGCCTTTTAAGTAAAACACATATCAAGTGATCCTGGCCGATTTGAGGACTAGCATTTGTTTCACCCACAAAGATAATAGGACAGCATGACGTTCAAAAAGGGAGAAAGTATTAAATCACCCTCATTATTAAAACTTAAAATATTAAATCAATTCATTAAATCCGACCTTCTTAGAACAATTCCAATGGACACATCAAACAGGCGGATTTGGTGATCATTCACTTGTAGTGGAACTAGCAAACCACTAAAATAGATTAACAAATTCTTAAATAAAAGATTTTGTTCATCACGTCTGAAATTGAGTTCTCAAACGATCGACTCAATATGAACCGAGTCTCGTCTCAAGTTAAGACGATGCCCGATACAAATTGAGCACGTCGTCTCAATTGGTGAGGATAACCTATTGAAATAAAAAAGGAAAAATTAGTTAAAGTTAGTTAAATTAGTCTTATATATATTTGTAAGATTTTTCTAATAAAAGGGTCCCACTTGATATTATAAAAATATTTGTTTATATAAAGACGGTCCCACTAGATTTTAAAAATATTTGTTTATACAAAATGCATTGACTAAATACAACCTAGCATTTTTAAGGGCGACTCCAAAATTAGGGGTGATACAAAAAGATAAAAAAGATAACCCAAACGTAAAATGTAGCCATTCCTGATCTCCTGTTTTTTGAATAGCCAAACACCCTTTACAATAGGTAGATAACTTTATAATCGCGAAGCTAATCCACAATCGGGAATCAATTTAGTTTATATAACTTCCGAATAAAAAGTATCTCCAAAATAAAATCCTTTATCTTTTGAATTTTGATTATCCTATAATCGGTAGTAAATAAAGTTATCTTGACTTTCGATTAAAGTAGATCTTTGGCTAAGATGCTACCATAATCGATAGTGAATTTAGGTTATTTAACTCCCGAATATAGAGTACCCCAAAATGAGATTTTGCAAAAATTCTCTATCTTTTGAATTTTGATTATCCTATAATCGGTAGTAAATAAAGTTATCTTGACTCCCGATTAAAGTAAACCTTTGGCAAAAATGCTACCATAATCAGTAGAGAATTTAGGTTATTTAACTCCCGAATAACAGAGTAGCCCCAAAAATGAGATTTTGCAAAAATTCTCTATATTTTGAATTTTGGTTGAGCCTATAATCGGTAGTAAATGAAGGTATCCTGACTTCCGATTATACAATGGACTTCTTTACCGAAATCCTAGCATAATCGGTAGTCAAGATAGTTCATATAATTACCGAATATAGAGTTGCCCCAAAATGAGATTTTGCAAAAATCCTTTATTTTTCTAATTTGATTGAGTCTATTATTGGTTGTTAAAATAGTTCATATAACTACCTCATATAGAGTTGCCCCAGAAATGAGATTTTGCAATCGGTAGATAAAAAAAACAACTAAAATACCAATTATGAAAAAATATATAAGTATTTTCAACCTATTTTGTCTTTTTATATCTCCCCTAATTTTTTTGGAATCTTTCCTAAAAACGCCAGGAAATACAACCCACACTTTAATTAAATACAACTGAAATTCTACTTCAAAAGACTTTCGTACTGTTCATTTTGAAAATAACTAAATGCAACCCTATAAAATGAAGGAATTTAAGTCTATCTAAGAATATTAAATACCTACCGAACTAATTGGCATTTTATTTAGAGAATGTTAATTATATTATTCCATCTTCATCTTCCCTAATATTATTCCATATTATCTCTTCTTGGTTCAGAAACCAATCCCATGAGCGTACGTATGAGAAGACGAGAGCATCACCCATTAACAAGAATTGTTAATCAATATATGTGGGGGAGTAGGATTTTCGTGGCTTAATTTTTTATTTTATTTTATTTTTTTCCTTATTTTTTGTTTGGAGAACATGAATCGGGTTTTAGTGAAGAAGGATACGCCTGTCAATGGAAGAATATCCGTCGGATATTTAGAAATCCGATATTCGACATGTTAAGCACTACTGAATATTCGATATCCGATAATATCCTATAGGATATCAAAATCAGATATCGATTCCGATAGGCTAAGCCGTCGGATATCCGATAAATATCCGATAGTATTGGTGGAAACCGGGGCATATCAGGCAATTTTGAGGCTGTGATAGATAAAAAACCATCTTTATTTTCACATTGCAAAAGCGTTTTCCTAGTACACCCACCAGTTGAATCCCGGAGATTCCAATCTGTAAGAGATCGTGGGACGAAACCCGGCAAACACTCACACTTCCAAGTATCCTGGTTACAGTTGCCAAAAGGTCCACAAATACTATAAACATCACACAATCGTTTGGGCTGAACATACAACGCAATCCACTCATGCTTGCTTTCTAACCATGTAAACTCCTTGATTTGGCCAGAACTGTCCATAACAAATCTAGCAATCATAGATTTGTCATTAAGTGAATAACTAAAGTAACTTTCATTTATATTCGAAATGACATTAAACTTGAATTCATAATTTAATCTCATCTCAAGAAGAAAACTAAAAGTTTTTGTTTTTTCATTCCACTCCCCAGATTTCCAGATTTCTTCGGATTTGTTCCAGTATATAACGAGCTGTCTTGTTCTATTCGGTCCTAACAACCAATTGTAAGGTCCTGTGGCTGGATCTTCTTGATTTCTCCATGAAGTAAGTTGCTGAATTTGGTTTGTTATTTTACTGAACCCAAGTTTGGCACCAGGTAACAAAGTATCAGTTGGATAATCAAAACTCTGCCAAATGACAACTGATGGATTAGACCCATCTCTTAAAACAAGATTTCCGTCATCACCAAGAACTGCTTCAGGCGTATTTAGAGTGTTTGAATCTAAATGAGTAGACCAAATAGGAGTTCTAATTAAACTATTAAGTAAAACTAAGTTCCCATTTCCTGAAAGCGTAAACTTCGAAGAAGATGGATCAAGAATAGGTGCATCTCTGTTAGCAACCCAAACAACAGTTTGAAGTGACACTTTTTTGTACCAAATACCTATGTAGTGATTCTGAGACTTACCTGGCTTGAAGAAACCAAGTTCAAAATTTCCATCCTTTGATATAATAGTTTGATCACCAGTAAGAGAATCACCCAAAGATATTGTATCTGCTGCAGACGTAAGATGGAGTTTACTGCACATGATACAACAAAAAACTAGAACAGAAAGAAGAAAAAGCCATGAAGTGTTTTTTATTGTATCCATCTTTGCACAAACAATACTCAAGCAAACCCAGAATGAACCATTAAAAATGAAATACAGCAAATTAGAAATTTAGAATTAATTTTTTTTTTCCTCATTGACTCAATAAAATGTAAGTCATTGATCAGGTTTTTGTGGTTGTACATTGATCTTTTACTACGTTAATAACAAGTCTTGTTGAATGTCAAAATCATAGGGATGCTACGATGAAACTGGCCAATTTTTTATCTTTTAGTGACAAATTAACGAGGTTGGATTGCGGACAGCGTCCATCGCACGGCAGCACTGGACCTCTGTTTGGCAACAGGAACTTGACATTTCAGCGAAAGTAGATATTTGTTCTGAGCTGGTATTTGGCATAACTTACACTAGAGTTTAACAAAACTTTGATACGACTTGGTGATCATTCTAGCACAAATTCAATTTATTAGTGCTCCTACTAGCTAATACTGGTTAGAATGCAAGCGCCATCTTTTGTAATTAAGTCTTTCTACCAATTCAATCAGAGGAAGAAAAGACTAACATAGCAGATTATATGAAGACGTGTTTCCAACATATACATAATTTAAATTAATCATTAAACTTTTTTTTATTAATTTTTACGGAAAATGGGTCATTTGTCCAAATATTTTAAATCACGGTTCAAATGGACGAGTAAAAAATAATTTTGGTAAAATGGCCAAAAAAAGAAAAATAGTAAGGATGAAACTAGTTTCATCCTAGCTTAAATTTAAAAAATAGCAAGGATAAAACTGGATACATCCTGTGTAAATTAAAAATAAGAAAAATATATTTAAAAATGGGCACGATGAAACTGTTTACATCCTGCCTATTTTTACATTTTTGTCCATTTAAACAATATCAAAATCTAACTGTCCATTTCACCCAGGAATTGTTGATTTTGGTCTTTTTAACCAATTTTGTGTAATTTCTATTACTATTACATAATTACAAAAATATCCGGGATCATGCAGTTTCATTTTTCATAAGATGGTGTAGATTAATTAAAAATTGTTAGATATAATCAACATGACAATCATTCAGATTCCAGATGCAAACAACCCATTCAACTTAATTGATTCCTAAATACATAAACTGATTCCTATTACTGTATTGCAATAAAATGTAATTCCATTTCATTTTACCACCGTCCATGAAACACTACTGGATATACCATGGAAAGATATCTGATTGCATCATTAAGCTGATCAATCTGTAGATGATAAATACCAAAATCTTCGAGCTCATCTCAGAAACGGATGATTAAGAAAACCGAAGATGAAGCCCACCTAAAACTGCAAGATTTAAGGAAGTGAGAAAATACTTTTGAGAGGAAAAATCATTCTACCGAAAATGATTTAATTGCGTGTAGGATCTTATAATAAACCAATATCTCCATTGGTATCATTTTGGAAAATTAAAATTTCAAATTTGAATTACAGAGTAGTAGGAGATCTAAAGAGAGAAACGAAGAGTGGTGGAGAAAGACGGCTAGGTTTTGTTTGATAAGAATAAGAGCCGATAGAGAGATATCCACAGTTATACCGTAGTGGTCGGTGGTTAGAGCAACAACAGTGATGCCACGTAACAGTATACGATTAAAATTTTATCAGGCGAACTTTATAAGTGCACCCCATTTTATACTTTCATCAGGCGGACTTTATAAGTGTGTCCCATTTTATACTTTCATCAGGCGCACTTTATAAGTACTTCCCATTTTATACTTTTTTTTTAATTCAAGCATAACGATAATCTTCGCCCCACCGTCAGGCTCACTTTATACTTACGCCCCACTCCAAAAAATTATTATACCGACGCCCCATTCCAGACGAATTTTTAATCTTCGTTCGACCAAATTTGGTTTTGGTCTTGGTCTTGGACCAAATATAGTCTGGAATTTGAGTTTAGTCTGTTTTTTTGATCTTTACTCTCTTCCATTAGAGCGTCCACAATGGACGACCAAACCCAAATATTAGGTCCAGTGTATAGGCGTAGTGGGACGGACTATCGATCAAAATTTGATCAAAGATTAAAAACCAGACCAAATTTGGTCTGCGACCAAGACCAAACCCAAATATAGTCGGGCGTTTATATAATGTCCGCCTACACAACGGGCGTTGACATAATGTCCGCAATTTATCGAGCGTTTGTAAAGTTAACGCCTGATGTAGGGGCGTTCGTAAAGAATTCGCCTGGAACGGGTGGAGGTTAAATGTACGCCCCACTGGGCGTTGATATACATTACGCCTGACTACCAGGCGGGGATAAACTTAACGCCTTCAGTGGGCGTTGATATACATTACGCCCCAAGCTTACAATTAAGACCACCATCACATGGGGCGGGCTTTATACCTCCGCCCCATTATTATTATTATTATTATTATTATTATTTTTTATTTTCTGTTTGAATTCCTCCGAGCGTAATCTTTATTAACGCCTGATTTCAGGCGTAATCTTTACAAACGCCTCATTTCAGGCGTTATCTTTATCAACGCCTGATTCCAGGCGTAAACTTTACCAACGCTCGATGTCCAGGCGAACTTTATATCAACGCGCGACCAAATTTACTCTTCTCCTTCTACCCCACACGACGGACTAAACCCAAATTTGATCTTTTTTTTTAGTCTTTGGTCTTTGGTTTTGGTCGCACCACTGCAGTTGCTCTTATGTCATGTATTTGGACCAAATATCTGGGTCTAGTCGTCCATTGTGGACGCTCTTAGTGCTGGAAAACGGGCGGACCTGGCTTGTTACGGCTTACACGGGTTCAAGTTAATACAGGCCAAAACCCGCGGGTTGATATTCTTCATTGGTGGTTATTTCTTAAACCTACGCGCATAACGGGTAAAGCTTACGAGTTCACGGGTTAGCCCGGTTTGTTTAATTAATTTTAAAATTAAAACTTAATTAAGTTAATTTGTTTTTGATTATTAAAAAAATGTTAATTTGTGGTTTTGTTTAAGCTTTGACCATCATCTTCCAACCAATAACACCAACCAATTATAATCACCTGCAACACCACCATCTCTGCTTTTCAAATTCAACCACAACATCATCAGAACCCCTTGGTAATCTCGGCTGCACACATCACCAGAATTCGTATCCATTTGAAGCTTCACCAATCATCCAAATCTCGACAGCATCTTTCATTCAAAACCCTTACCCTTACAAGAACTCATCCACTTTATTTCCAAATCCCAATCTTAACCTTTATTTCCTCCTTCATTTTTCGCTGGTAACACTGACATAATCCCATTCAAATCAAACCCCCATCTCTGCTAATCTGAACTAATCATCTATTTCTCTTCTATCTTCTTCAATTAAATCAAACCCTGAATTCATCACCTGAGTTCCAACACCAACAAGCAACAGCACAACCGTCAACCATGATTGCAAACCACCACCAATAACTGAGTTCATATCATGTACATGGGCATCAATTTTCACTCATTGTAATTACAATTTATATCATTCAATTTCACTCAATCAAAATCTTAAATTTCAATTATAAACCCTAATTAATATAAAAAACAGAAAAACCCCTAATTCTTATGAACCCTAGAAATAAAATTGCATTTCGATATCAAAATTAACAAAATTAAACATGTAATTTAAGTTAAAAATAAGGATGAGACTTTTTAATTCTCTTCTTTCCTCGGTTAACTTCGTCTTCAGAATCCTTCACAAACAAGACACATAAGAAACGGAAGTAACAATATTATTTTTTCCCAAAGGCAAAAAAATTAAGTATAAGGTACTTACTCTCTTTTCTTGCGAAGGCTTCCCTTTGAGAGAATCGTTGCCTCCTGAACTAGCAAAAGAATTAGGCTTCGTCACCTTGATAACTAATTTTCCAGATTGAGGATCCTTACTGAAACAAAAATAGAATGGGAATATAAAGAACAAAACAGTAGCAGAAGAATAACAGCAAAACAATAACGGTTGTGGAAAAAATTGAAGATTAAAATTTTTTAGAAAAATAATAACTATTATGGAAGAATCAACTAACCCGCTGGGTGAATCCATGGATCAAGAAAAGATTGGTACAAAAGAAGATTCTAAGAAGATGATAAATTTTTTGAGAAGACGAAGAAAATCGACCGAAAAGAGGGAGAGATATAAGAAAGAATTTCTCTCTCCACCACAGTTATTAGTAGGAAAAACTGCAAAGAGAGAGGTAACCGGTCAGATAGGGGAACGTGTTAGTCAAAAGTGAAAGGTCAACACGTGTAGACAGTTACATAGGGATTCCGGAAAAATGTCGGTTGATTAAAGGCATACAAAGAAACGAGTAGATGCGAAAATAAGGCTTCTCTGATCGTCCTTTCCTTCAAAAAGAAGGATAATAGAAGAGCCAAAATGTGGGCGCACACTCGATAGTAAGGAGAAAGAATACATTTGATAGCAGGCGAATGTCACGCGCTCTTTATATTTATGATGATGAATGAGATGACGTCACCAAGTCAGACCGAAAGTGTGAAGACCAGCGCGGTATTTAAAAGGTCAAGCGCGACATATATAAAGCAAGACGATAATAGCATCCTCCCAGATCCGAAAATAAGAATTTTATTAGCTATCTTCTACTATGTAACCCCTGTAAAAGGGACAAGAAGCCTTTGAAAGAGAGAGATGTTTTTGAAAGTTTAGATAAGAATTTTAGGAGAGAAAAAATTGTATTATTGTCCAAGTTAGGGTTTTCATACATCAACTTTGTATTTGATCTATCTTTTAATGAAATGATTTAGAGTTTCTTTATGATGTCTTAAATTAATTTGATAGATTAACTTGGGTGTAAGGTGTAGGAACCATAATCTCCGGTAAACCACAACGCTCGAACAAACTCTCTTTTTATATGGAGAATTATTTTACATAAATACAGAAATATTATGGATCACGCAGTTTCATTTTTCATAAAATTGTGTTGATTAATGAAAAATTGTTACATATAATCAACATGAAAGTCATTCAAATTCCAGATGCAAACAATCGAATCAACTTAATTGATTCCTAAATACATAAACTGATTCTTATGCTACTGTATGACAATAAAATGTAGTTCCGTCGCATTTTACCACCGTCCTTGTGCCACTGTCCGAATTACATAAACTGATTCTTATGTATAAACTAATTCTTATGCCACCGTCCTTGGAACACTACCAGATATACCATGAAAAGATATCTGATTGCCTTTCAAGTTGATCAAACTTCGAGCTCCTCCCAGAAACGGATGATTAAGAAAACAGAATATGAAGCCCAGCCGAAATCCATGTGATTTATTGTTAGGAGGGAGAAAATAGTATTTAGAGCATCTCCAATACTAGGGATGAAGGTAATCCTAGGTGGAGGTCCTATTAATACCTTTTTGTTATGGGTCATTACTATGTGGCTAAAAAAAATGAAAGTTATACTTTCTACCTCAAATTTCATCTCCAATGCCAAGATATTACTACCCTACAACTTAGAGACAAATTAATTTTGGAATAAAGAATTGATTATGTGTCAAAAGACCTTGGGTCATGGAGAAGGTAAAGATATGACTTTCTCCTTTACCCTTTCTTATGAGATGGCATCCATGTCATGCTTTTACCTTACCTTGACCTTGGCATTGGAGATAAATTCTTGGTTAGAAAAGTGCTAAATCCTAGGTGTCTTGTCTTTTTAAGACCTTCACCCCTAACATTGGAGATGCTCTTAGAGGAAAAGTCATTATATCGAAAATGATTTAATTATGAGTAGGATTCTTATAATAAACCAATATCTCCATTAGCATCATTTCGCGATAGGAAACTTCAAACGTAATTACGAGTAGTCGTAGACCTACAGAGAAAAGAGAGGTGGAGAGGACGGCAATGTAGGTTATTGAGAATGACGATAGAGAGAGATCTCCACGTTTATATAAGTGGTCAGTGGTCATCTAACTAAACCCTAGGAAGACATGACCTGATCAAGCCCATTAGGCGTGCCCATCTCCGAACCCAGGATAATGAGGATTCGGCTTACAAACAAACTGAAAATAATGGACCGGCACTAGCACTACCACTGGCACACACACAAACAAGTAGGAATTACCTGTAGGTACTAGTTAGTGATACTAGTTAGTGGCAGGTCCACCCACTAATGCCCAGTAACCAGATGTCCATAATTAAAAGAAAACATAAAAATTGACCAAATTTTTTAAGCCCAGGTTCTGTACACGTGCGGGATCAGGTATCCGAAATTTAAAAATACCACAAATAAACTTCCCTATTTAACAGGGATTATAAGCATGAGAAGAACAATAACCGTTCATATTCGTTTTCTTCTTTTCTTTCTTCTCACTGCTGCTGCGAATGGATTCTGAACAAATTCAAAAAAATTCTTCAATCTTTCTCAATTCTATCAAATCAATGTTTATTTTAGGGTTTCACGATCGAATCGTTGTTGTGTTTGATTACGCTTTCTATCTCCGTATTTGATTTGTTGATTATTTTACTAGATCTAGATGAATAATCATATTTTTTGTTCATTTTATTATTAGATTTACTTATATCACTTCCATTTTGTTGGTTCTAGATGTGTTTCAGTTTTTTTTTGTATATGAAGCAACAATATGTATTTCCCGTACCGACAGAAACCCAATTTATTAAGAAGAAGAAGAAGATAATGATGATGCATCGTTATGATTTACGACGAGAAGATTTGTTTGTGTTTCCGGCTATGTTTTCTAATCACCTTCTTTGATATTTTTGTTCATTTTTTTTTCATTTGATTTGTTTTTCGATTATATTATGAAGATCAAATCTATTTTCATGATGCTATTATTTTTTTAGGTTTGATACAATTTGTTTTTGTGTATGAATTGACAGCACGTATACGACGTACTTATATAAAATTCTTATGATTCGGTTATATTCAATGTTTTGCCACTTTTTTTTGGTTCAATCTATGAGTAGTATGTGTAATACTGAAATATATGCTTTGATTCGGTTATATTCAGAGTTTTTCTATTGTTTTTGGGTTCGATCCATGAGTACATATGTGTAATATTGAAGTATGTGCTTTGATTCGGTTATATTCGGAATTTTGTCACTGTTTTTGGGTTTGATCCATAAGTATGTATGTGTAATACTGAAATACGGTGTTCTGATTTTCTTTTATTCAGAGTTCTTGCCAATGTTTTTGGGTTTGATTCATGAGTATGTATGTGTAATACTGATATATGTGCTTTCTATCTCCATATTTGATTTGTGATATCTTTTAAATATTTGGGAGTTTGCCTTTTATGTACTGTCAGTATCTTAGAGTACGTTATTTATGTACCCATAATTTGAAGTACATTCTTTATACATTGTTCTCATTTTGTATTCTCTTCTTTCTTTGCAGGCATGCGAAGATATTTCCTGCATAGATGTCTTCTACATGGATCTATGACAGTGCAGTAGTAGCTTAATATGTGTTGAATTTGTACTTGGCGAAGCCTTCATATACAGGTTCACTATCGCTAATTTCATTATTGTCAGAAATGGTCTAATCCAGTGTGTTAGAGGTCATTGAAATGATTAGTTGACAGTAGTGCCCATAAAACAAGAATCTTATATGCGCCTAATTACTTGCTAGAGGTTGCTACCTAGATATAGATGCCCTCTTGGTAATATCTTACATTTAAGGGGATTGATTGTGAATGAATTTATATAACTAGTATGGTTTTTAAACGAATATGCTTAATGATACTTTAGTAGGAGAAGATCTGATGATAATCTAATGTACTGTAGTATAAAGGGGGTTTGGAGCTTTGATGTTAATATTTTTAATTTTTTTTGGGAGTGCGCTTTTTATGTACTCTCAGATTCACAGAGTGTGTTCTTTATGTTCTCATTTTTATGTGCTCTTGCATTAAGGAATATGTTTTCGGAGTCTATTTTTATAAAAGAAACTGTTTGGAGCTTCACTATTAATATCTTTTTACTTTTTTAGGAGTGCGCATGTTATGTACATCCAGTTCTTTAAGAGTGTGTTCTTTATGTACTCATTTTTTGAAGTGCATATATATCGATTGTTTATTGATTTTATTCATTGATTTCAGAATCTAGATTCATGCTACTTGCAATCCCTTTATTGATTTAGCCTCAATTATTTTCTGAGGGTGCTGCAAAGCTTGGGAAAGTTCTCATCTCAGTTCTACGATACAACAACTATGCAAATTTTGTATAAATTCAGTGGTTTTTCCTATTTGCAATTTGAATTTTCAGAATACCAATATTGTATTTACCAAGACATGCAAAAAAAAAATAGTAGGAAGAGAAAAAAGGAAGTTAATGGTTACAAAAAAACTCTTGTAAATTCATATAAATTCCATATATGCATATGGATGTTGTCTTCTACGTTTATTTATTTTTGGCAGTGAAAAATTGGGTGCATTTTGATACATTTTATGCAAACAACTTGGTGAATGATTAAGACTTTGTCGAGGGGGAGAACAAGAGATTCAATTTATAGTTCTCGAACATTGTGAACTGAAATCAAAACAGTACATCAGTTACGTACTAAAATATTTCACTATTATAAGCGATGTAGCTTCCTGAGCAGTAACAATATAAATGCACTGAACATTCCTACATATATTGGAACTTTATAGATATGTACAAAGAAAATTCAAAGCATTACAACATTTTACTCAAGTACCACATTGTGGAACAACTGCACTCGAATTCTAATAACCATCCAATATTACAACACAATCATTAGTGGGCTAATTGGGAATTGAGTGACTTCATTATCATATTCTTTCACTTAAGTTAGATACCCAAAAATCTTTTTTATAAAATAAGCGACGAATCAACGAAAATAACAAAACTAAACCATTTTTTTTTCAAATGCACTTTATATGTCCCCTTATCAAAGAATAGACTGCTTTCAATCCAACATCTTCCAGGCAGATGCAGACTTTAATCATGAGAAACGACCACATGCACACATAGTTAGTATACCACATCATTAAGAATAGATTTTCATAAGAGGGTTCACTAATATTCTGCGACTGGGCGTCACTCAAAGTATAGTTACTCGTTCTAATTTTATGTACAAGGGTATGTAATGCAGTCAGACCAGATCTAAATAACTTCTTTTTGGATTTCTTCACAACCTTACCTGCAAAATGAAACCTAGTTTTATTCAGTATATCGTTTATGTATTGGGAGTTCATGGTATACATAAAATAAACACAATCTACATCATACATTTTTTTCAGTATACCATTTATGTACTGGAAGTTCATAGGATATAAAATTAAACACAATCATTGTTTTGTTTCAGTATTTTATTTATGTACTGGAAGTTCATAGTGTATAAAACTTAACACAATCTACCTCATAGTTTTGGTTCAATATATGATTTATGTACTCAAAGTTCATAGTGTATAAAAAAATGAACAAGGTTTATCGCAATACAATAGATAATACTGGTGATTTAAACTGTCAAAAGAAAAAGAGATTGTTATATATATTCCAACGGATCATATTAGTCAAATTGAACTAGGTTTTTATAGTATGACAGATATGTATTGCTAATTCACACTATCAAAATCAAAAGAAATTATCGTATATGCACCGATAGATCATGTTAGTCAAAATAAACCAGTTTTTTTTAGTACAACATATATGTACTACTAAATTAGACTGTCAAAAGCAAATTCATAGTGTTTAACACACATACAATCATACACAAAAGCATAAAATTACTTATTTAATCAGTACGGGTATAATGTACTGCAAATTCGTAGTCCTAATACAAAGAGAGTCATAAATGAAGCATAAAACGACTTAATTCATCAGTATGGGAGTTATGTACCACAAATTCACGGTGTCTAAAATAAAGATAGTCATAAATGAAAGATTAAAAATTGAGTATCAAAGATATGTACTGGTGGATCATTGTCACATAACAGAAAATAACAAGCAACATTACAATTTTTCCAAAAAAAATTGTTTTTCACTAGTAACGCAGATATGTACTGGTGGATTAGTGTTCTCGGAAACAAAAATAACAAGTAGCATGTTACTTTCTAAAGTTTTTCAAGCATAAACTATGTTTTACACCGGTATGAGAGATATGTACTGGTGGATCATTGTCTCGGGAACAAAAAAACGAGCAACATATTACTTTTTCATGATTTTGTCAAGAATAAACTACGTTTTTCACCAGTATGGGAGATATGTACCGGTGGATCTTTGTCTTGGAAACAAAAATTAGAGATAAAACATAATATAATACCTTTGTTTTGATTTCAGTTCTCTTTTATTTTTATTTTTTTCTCGCTGATTTGGTTTTTGGTGTTGGTGATTCTTCATAATCATCTTTTTTTGATATGGAAGCACTACCATCTTCCTCTATTACTTATTGAATCTTTATACAAATTCTTCTTGTTTTGATTGTTTTTCTCGATTTTTATTCTTCGTCTAGAAAAATTTGATTCATCATAATCTAGGTTTTGGTTTTTATGATTTGGTTTTGGCTTCTCTTAAATCGGAATCTAGATTTTTGGTCTGTGAATCTCTGATTGAATCGCAAGGATTTCATGAGAAATTAACTTTTTGGTTTCTGGTTGTGGAGGTGGTGTTTGTGGGGAAGAGAAAGTAGAAAAATGAAATCATGGAACGAGACTGATTTCTTCACACACTTAATGTTAAGGATAGGTAAATAATTTCCATCTTTTAATTAACTTTGGACCTCCAGATAACTATAACTTCCGGCTGGACCCTACTATAAACAACTATATGGACCTAGGACTAACCATCAAATTCTCTCACAAACAATTCTTCTATGTAACTTTTTCGACTTAATTAAATCAAAAAGATGTTGGGAGTAAAATTTCATATCGACTTCATGTGAAAAAGTAATATGTGGAGACAACTTGGTAATAGTAATTGGACTCAAAATGATATTCTCTACGATGCAGCTAAACCTTCGGCCCAAATTCAAAATAGTCTGCTAATAAGAATAACGGACACCAACAGGAACCGGTAAATGAACGAACGACACTAATCACTAGTGCATTTTTCTCCCACTGGCTCACTAAAATCTAGGTTTTTTCTTTCTTTTTTTTGGGTGGTTTTGCAGTGCGCAATGATGTTCTAATGTGAGACAAACAAATAGACACAGATGGTTGTATACAGTAGACACAATGGTGATATACCCGCAAAGGCAGGAAACCAACCCATTCTCCAACAAGTAGACACACATAGTGGCATACCCGCCAAGCAAGGCAACCAACCAGCCCATTCTCCGTAACCACATGACCCATCAGGTAGATAATGCCATGAGTTGATTCTTCGATCCATTCTTTACAGTAACGATAATCAGACTCAATAAAATTGTAAGTCAGCGATAATAGTTTTGTGGTTGTGCATTGATCTTTTATTTGGTAAATTACAAGTGTGGTTGGATTTCAAAATCATAGTGATGAATGTACATGACCGGCAAAAACATTTTTCAGTGAAAATGAGTACGGTTAGCTAACTTGGCTCCAATGCGCGGCAGCATGCTCTTGAAATTTCAAGGAGACTAGCTTGTTTGTTTTGGCGGGTTCTCTCCACTTACTATGTTATTTTGTTAGACCAAACCAATAGAACAGGCCCTTAGGAATTTCAATGTCATTTCGACCAGCATAAAAAACGACCACAAATATAGTTTGGTCCGTTTAGAGTGAAATGTCAATATTTTGGCACCTTATTGAATAAACTACATCAATTAATTCAAATCATAAAAAGCTAGCAACCGAAGAACATAGACTCAGCAAGAGTTTTATTCAAAGATAATACCGCTTGTTTAGCTTTAGAGAAAGTTTTATCAACTAACAGAGTTCTTCACAAAAGGATTATAATCTTATGCATTCAAAGAAATTAAATTATTAAAATTAAGGGGTCTCTAATCAAATATTTGCAAGCCAATATTCAGTTGAAGTGCTTGAGGGAGAAAGGCCATCATCAAATTTAAGGTGCATTTACTGGATTCATCGAAGTGTACTTTTTTATTTGTTAAGGTTCTTTTTATTGGGTTTTTTTCGTCAAGGTTTTAATGAAGCGCTAAGGTTTTTTCCGTTGGGTTTTTTTTGTCAAGATTTTAATGAGCTAAAATATGCATGTCTGATTGTCAAAGTTGTCTGTTCGGTTTTCTTGACAAGGTTTTAACCTATGAAGCACAGATACTGATACGAGGATACGCATACCAGATAACTGATATGAGGATTCTTCGATTTTCAAAAAATAGGGATATGGAATACGTAGGGGATACGTGTATTTATTAAAATTATTTTATTTTATAATAATTCATTTTAATAAAAAGAACAACAAAAATAAAAAGGATCTTAAAAACTATCGGAATATTAAAATAAAACAGATAAAAGCTATCTAACATCTTGCTCATCCATCACTCATCAATATTGTCTTCATCAAGGAGCATCGCTTCTATCTCTGGCTCGTCAAGTGAAAGATTTGCAACTTCAGGTTCTCCAACACCTTCTAGTGGATCAAATTTATTTCCATTGAATAATACTAAATCCTCAACACGTCGGGGTACAATCGCGTTTCTCTTCAATGAATGGATAAAATTATATATGCTCCAATTATATTTTTGGGAAGTATCACCACTTAGAGTACATAAAAGTATCGCAAGATATCTCCTACCCTTTTCGTAATTAATAAAAGAGATAACTTAAATGGAGTATCCAATATGTATCCCCAAATATCCTCAAGTACCTAACCCTAATACGGCGTCCGATACGAATACGTCATCGGTTTTGCAGTATACGTGCTTCAGAGGTTTAATTAGATACTTCGGTCAACGAGTGGGAATGTTATAAATAGAAGTTCATTATGTTGGAACCTATTATAGGGCTCAAAGATTTTGGTATTAAGGTCACACGAAATGATAAAAAATTGGATCATCAAATAGTAATTTTAAAACCCCTTGTCCCAATGATTAGGTTAATTAAATTAAACAAAATCACTAATAAAATTTGGCTAATCATTTGAATTACAGGGAAAGGTTGTGCTTCCATTAATGGTGAAGATGCAGATCCACACTATTTTTTTCTAACCAGTCGAACACAAATTAAACTTGTTTTAA
This sequence comes from Papaver somniferum, assembly GCF_003573695.1. Lineage (NCBI taxonomy): Eukaryota > Viridiplantae > Streptophyta > Magnoliopsida > Ranunculales > Papaveraceae > Papaver > Papaver somniferum. Next base: position 1,154,731 of record NW_020650859.1, on the reverse strand, counting down.
GTAAAGGCATAACTAAACTATCGTAATTGGGCAAGCTCGATAAATCGTTGTTGCTAAATCGAATCATGTTTGTGAGATCTTCAGTTCACCCAATTACCCAACGTTTCCCACATTCTCTAGAATCCGGTTTGCAAACACAGGCGATTGATGATGTTGGTTGTGCCAGTTTTTAAGAGTGATTGATTGGTGTATGCTAATGGAGTTCATGACAGTATGATGATGATTAGGTTGACGGTGATGGAAATAGATGGAGTTGTTGTTGACAGAACTGTGAATGATAGAGCTATGAAGAGAAAGGGGATGGATAATTCGAAAATGGGTATGGAAACAGAGATTAGAAGCCGGGTTATATGTTAGGAACGGTGTATTTTCGCTATGAGTTTAGAATCAAAGGAAATGCGGTCTCGCGCGGCAGTGCTTATAAGTTAGCGCGGGACAGCGGTTGGATATCAATTTTCATTTGTTTACAGGCGTTGATGATTAATAGACCACTCTTAGTTTATATATTTTTCAATACGCCCTCTAATTATTTTAGTAAGTTTGAAACAACCCCTATAGATTTTAATATTTTATTTAGAAAACCTTTTCATTTAGAAAAGTAAAACTTTATATCTTTAACACGTTTTTCGCTTTCTCGGTTTAGGGTATTTGTTCGGTGCTTTCAACAACAATGAATCCTTGTCGAGATATTACAAAAGAGTTCGGCTCTTGTAAACCTATTGCTGATAACAATTGGGAGATATCACCAGACAAAAATGATATACATTACTGATAACAATCCCGCATGTATATTGTCAACCGTGTTCGTACCTACAACAATACTATTAGTTTTGATACTGGTAATTTCACATAGTTGTGTTGTTTGCAGGTTGGACACACCACTCAAAACACACAACCAATGACAAACAAAAAACGTTCTTGCTTTTCTCTCATTTAAAGATTCATTTTCAGCGTAGAGTTGTTTTCGTTTATTTCTCCATTACCCATCCTTTACGCTTGGAGTTCATGCATTTTAATTACGGCAGGCCCAAGCAAAGGTGCTTTTAGAGAACTAAACAGCCATCAACCTGAAATATACAACCACCAACCTGAAATGTGAAACATGCAATGGCAACATGCAGGTCTCTAAATTAGATACAAGAATACCATCAGATGACAGTCGACCACTTGGATTTTTTTTTTTTTAAATGAGCAATTGGTTTCTCTTTCAGTTCAAATTTTTCCATTGATAACCACTGAAATTACTCAAACAGATTAGCCACATTGAGGTCCCTTCCTTATTTGAATAATAACTGAAGTTTTTGGTTCATATCATCGTTCCATTCATTGTATCTGCATACTTGTTCATGATGTGCTGGGATAACGAAAGTGCTTTCCATGAGATGTTTGCTTGGACTATCAGATCCAACTACCTCCTGATTTCTTGTTTGAGCATTAAACATAAACAAAACTTGACAGTTAAACATATAACTTAACGATGCACATAATCCAGCGTGAAAGACCTAGAGTCTTCATCTTTGTACTATTAACATGTGATTAACAGGCCAAAGCCAGACATATATAAGGGAAAATGTCGTTGTCGGCTTGAAATAGGGGGTAAAAATCTTATCGTGTAGAAGCCGCCAATGAGTTTGGTGCAGAATTCAACTAGCTAGTTGAACATGTTATGGAAAAAAGACAGGCCAATTAGCTCTCATCTCGTTGGTATGCATAAAAAGAAATAGGCCGACTAGTTTTTGCATCTCATCGTTATAAATGTATGATAAAAGCTCCAGAAGGAAAACAATAACGGATAATAGAGTGATTAATAAATACTACCTCCGTTTTAGAAAAAAAAATGATACTTTCACTTTTTCATTTTTGTCTAAAAGTAAATCAAATTATAAAAAGTAAAAGTATCAATTTTTCTAAAAGGAGGATGTATTAATTAAATTTGATGACCTTATATAAATTATATATTTCTTAACAGCGGTCACCGTTAGAGTTTCATAGAAAGAAACAAAATACGGAGATGCTTTACATCCTACGGTTCCAAGGTTGCTAGCTTATAAAGCTATTGTGAGCCGTCGTGGCTGGTAGCAGTGACCTAGAATCATTAGGGAAAGCTACGGTGGGATTTCTAATCGTAGCTAAAATTCGGGGGATTTACGGTATAAAAATCAAACCGTATTTAAATTGAGTTTAGGTTACGGTGGGGTTCTCATTCACACGAAAAATATACGGTGTGTTTTTCTTACGCTGCACAAAGTAAATTTTGGTTTTGATTATTTTTTTTGAAAATTTAACATCGATAAGAAAACCTAACCGTAAACATTGGTTACGGTTGGGAGTTCATATTTTCCCAATCGTAATTAGTTCTGAAACTAATTTTAATTCCTCGTTTTAACAAATCTAACCTATTTATGGGTCAAAACTAATTGGTTTTTCGATTCTTACATAACTAAGATTATTACTAGCTGAGAATTGACGATTGATCGTCATTGAAGAAAAAAAAAAGGAAGAAGGGGCGATGAAGGAGAAAAAGAGCGAAAGAAGAAGAGACAATTTTTGTTTTTATTGGGTTTAATTTTAGTTTTTGACTTAATTAGATTTAGGTTTAGTAATTGGTTTGGATATCAACCGATATTTTTGTATTTTTGGTAACAAAATAGGTCCCCTCATCCACATTTAGAATAGTTGAATCCATAGGAACCCTCAAAACCAATTCCTTAGAACTCCTATAATAGTTTTCTAATTTAATAGGACCCTATACTCGGGCACAAAATATATATACCTATAAATCAAGCCTTAAATCTTTGTAATCGGTACACGTTAGTAAACAAATTCTTCTTCTCACTTCCTCCCTATTTATGTCTCCTGCTCTATTTATAGTAATTTCCTAATAACATTTTTATTTAGGTATTTATCGACAATCAAATCTACCCGACCGATTAGTGTAATTGTTGTTTGTTCCTTAGAGAGAAGGAGTGTTTTGGGGAACGAAGAAGTGATATACAACTTTGATCCAAGTACCATCGCTTTTACATAATGGATCCGTCCAAAAGGTATGATCTTTCCTTTCCTTGGTAAATTTTGATTAGGGTTAGGGTTAGAACTCAAATCCCCTTAACCTAAACTTTAATTTGGAATACTCCTAAAGTTGAGTTGCAGTTGTTATTCTATATACTTTAAAAATGTCAATTTTTTGTTTTTGTTTGGCAGTTGTGATAAACTTTCGGAGTCTTCCCTGACTAATGCAGTTGATCCCCGAGGGTCATGCTCTCAGTCGGTAGTCTCCCAAAATACTGTTAACAAAACCAAGGTCTATGCCGATTATGATTATCGCGATTTTCCTGGTTATTATGACAGAGATGAGGGTCAGACTGACGATGAGAATTATGATGAGGATGATGAGGTTGAGATTGTTAGAATACGGGCATCCAACTCAAAATTAACTGGCAATGAGTGGAGAGGCCCTAAGAGATTATAAACCGCAGGATCTTAGATTTCCCATACAATGTGGGACTAATAATCTCAACAAGCCCCCTCACGTTTAGTCTCATTGGGTCTAACACGTGGACAATAAATCGGGTGATGCGGAGTAAAGGCGCAGTCAATGACTCGTCGCAAATATAGCCTGCTCTGATACCATGTTAGAATATGGGCATCCAACTCAAAACCAATTGGCAATGAGTGGAGAGGCCCTAAGAAATTATAAACCGCAGGATCTTAGAAACCCATACAATGTGGGACTAATAGTCTCAACATGCCCCCTCACGTATAGCCTCGTTGGGTCTAACACGTGGACAATAAATCGGGTGACGCGGAGTAAAGGCGCGGTCAATGACTCGTTGCAAATAGCCTGCTCTGATACCATGTTAGAATACGGGCATCCAACTCAAAACCAATTGGCAATGAGTAGAGAGGCCCGTAGAGTTATAAACCGCAGGATCATAGATTGCCCATACTATGTGAGACTAATAATCTCAACACGCCCCCTCACGTGTAGCCTCGTTGGGTCTAACACGTGGACAATAAATTGGGTGACACGGAGTAAAGGCGCGGTCAAACGACTCGTCGCAAATAGCCTGCTCTGATACCATATTAGAATACGGGCATCCAACTCAAAACCTTTGGCAATGAGTGGAGAGGCCCTAAGAGATTATAAACCGCAGGATCTTAGATTGCCCATACAATGTGGGACTAATAATCTCAACAGAGACAATTAGGAAAAGAAGAACAAATTTTTTACCAGGTGATAGGGATTTAACCAGTGATATGGCGCTTTATGGTGATAGGGAATTACCCGGTGATAGGGTGCTTTATGGTGGTTCTCCTTCATCTCGATCTCCGGATCGGAGGTATTCTCGATCTCCGGATCGGAGGTATTCTTCTGATTCTTCCGATCCTTCTGATTCTTTTGATGATAATAATGGTGCTGCATCTGAACTGGTAAGAAAAACTCATAAATTGAATTTGTTTTCAACGATCACAAAAAACATCTCCAAGAAGAAAAAACTTTTATCTAGACCTAAATCCTCTGAGAAGGTCCGCAAGTCAACCCATGAGTTCCACTCAAGCCCTAGTATTAACCCTGATTACTTGTACTGGATCAACACTGATGGCTACTTATAGAGAAAATGGAAACATTGCAGGGTATGGACTTTTCGTAAGAGATCATCTTGTTGGCAACCCAATTATTGCCTGCTCTGGATTTACAGAAAAACCAGTTTCCCCCCTCTACCATCAGGTTCAAGGTATTCTAGAAGCTTATCCAAACACTTAGGAATCAAGATACTGCAAGTTGTCTGTAATCATTGCTGGGCTCATGATGTCCTCGACAGTTTTGACTATACAGCGCGTACCAAATGTTCTACAGACCTCAACAACAAAGACCATCATCTCATTTGCGAGATTTGTGTACAGGAACAGCAATTCCTTGGCCAGTCTTTTTCACTTCTCTGGCCTATCCTTAAAGAGATATTAGAGTTGGCGGTACATAACTTTACTGGTTATACGTCCCTTGCTGAAACAATTCCAAGATATGATAACAAGATTGCTGACTACATGACGAAATATGGGAAAAGATACCTCAGAGAGGGTGAAGCCAACAACGGAATCAACGGAGTCTGTTTTGATGCTCCTCCAGGCGGATTTATTCATCACCACGTGTAATTTACCCATTCCTCTGCATTTTTTTCACCTCTTTTTTTGTTTTGATTATTTGCATCTATCATTTCTAAGAAATCAAATATCGGTGTTCTAAAATATGCTGATTTTCACATCATACAGTTGCATATATCCTTCCTATTGGCATTAGTATTTCGTGGTTCTATATGGTTATAGATTTAGTATTGGAATACTCTCTCCGTCAGAGGATGAAAGTAACGTTGTTGTAAAGTAAATATATCATTACAGTTTATATAATAACACCACATGCATTACAAGCCGTTTAACTGAAATTTACAAGAATGAAAACAACTTATAATAGAAGAACTAAAGTACACCATTGAAATTGGTTCTCCCATTTGCAAACCTATCGACCTTCTACTGCAGTGCAAGTAACATTATTATTTGAGCAGCAATTTCTCCCAAAATCCGGATCTGATGATGCTGGGAAAGTAGATAGAGGTTCTTTCGGTGTTGGACGATCAGTTTCATTTCCAAGCATATTATCCACTTCAGCCATGGTTGGCCTATCTATTGCTCTAGTCTGAACGCATAACAGACCAATATGTACACATTTTATTACTTCTAATGGAGAATACAAATCACCTAAAGTCTCATCGATAACCTCTGACCATTTTCCTTCCTTCCAAAGTCTCCAAGTCTGAAACACAAAACACAAGTTTCAAATTATGTAAACTAATAATAACTCATAGCACGTCAATATACTAATGAAGAGTTTATGGATATACTCCCTCCATTTATAAAAAAACAGGCTTGTTTGGTTTATGCAAGGATTAAGAGATCTAATCATTATAGCCAGTTTTTCATACTTTTTCATTTTTTATCCATGACCCCATATTTGATATTACACAGAAAATGGAGAGAATAGTGGTCCTCCCTTCATATTTAGGGAGAAAAAGAAAAAAGAAAAGTGGCCCCTTCATGAATAAATTAATAAACTAATAACATTTAATTTTCCAAATAAGGAAAAAAACTTATTTTTTTGAAACATCTGAATAAGAAAACAAACCTATTTTTTCTTAGAAAGGGAGGTAGTAAATACTTACATGAAGTAGAAGGTTTATAAGAGGTTCTTCAGGATTGTAAAAGCTGTTATTTTTCTTGCCGCTCACAATTTCTAATATCAGCACGCCAAAACTAAAGACGTCTGATTTTTCCGAGAATGTGCCTCTCGTGATATACTCGGGAGACATGTAACCACTGCATTTGATTGTGACGACATGTTATACAATAAACTGGTAAGGAGAGTTATTGAAAATCTGAGAAGACAATTAAGAGAACATGGAGCTCACAATGTACCAGCGACCCTGTTAGTATTAGCTATAGTTTGGTCACCACCAAATATCCGTGCCATTCCAAAATCTGAAATTTTCGGGGTCATATTTTCATCCAATAGAATGTTACTGACTTTCAGATCTCTATGAATAACTCTTAAACGAGAATCGCGGTGAAGGTAAAGAAGGCCCCGAGAGATCCCTCCAATAATATTGAAGCGCTTATCCCAATCTAGTTGTGCTTTGTTTCTTGGATCTGCAATCAGTGCAGACATCTTGAATTAGCAGTGGTAGAAAGTTAGTTGGCGATGAACATAGAAGTGTTTGGAAATAGAAATAATTTGAAAGAAATTATCAAAATGTCCACATGTAAGGCATGCAGTCTAGATAAGATAGCTAAGTAGAAAAGAACACAAACCAAATAAATATGCATCCAGGCTTCCCTTGGGCATATACTCATAAATTAACATGTTTTCTTCTCCTTCAATGCAACAACCCAACAGTTTCACAAGGTTTCGGTGTTGCAGTTTTGATATCAACACGACCTCGTTCTTGAACTCTTTGATACCCTGGCCAGAATTTGTAGACAGTCTTTTCACTGCTATTTCCTGCCCGTTTTGTAGTTTACCCTGGAACCAACCTCCATGTAATTATATTATGTTTAGGAATGTCTAATAACTTGACCACTACTGATATTATACATAATAATCAAGCACACGTAAACTGACCTTATAAACTGGGCCAAAACCTCCCTCTCCCAACTTGTTTGTCAAGCGGAAGTTGTTCGTAGCATTAGCTAAACAAGCAAGGTTAAATATTTGTAATTCTTGTGTTTCTCCTTCTGTGTTGCCATCATCAAATATGCATGTATTTGGAGAGTCGTTGTAGGTAGCCTTGGATTTCAGTAATTCAGCCAACACCCCTTGGAGTCCTTTCAATCCTCCTGGGTATATCATGGACAAAAGACGAAAGTGAAGAGATGATTAGACAATGTAATTCCGAGATACAACTAGGCTGAAATTATTGGTGACAGTTATGATGCAGTATTTCCTGCATAAAGAAAAGGAAAGATATGTGTACCTCTTTTATTAGCCTTATTTCTCTTGAACAGATAAATGTATCCTAAGACGCCCACGATAGTTACCACCAGAATGAAAACAGGTAAGACGATCTTCCAAACTTTTGCCATTCTCTTTCTGTCTGAAAATTATAAAGACGCCCTAAGCACATGTAATATCTTACCCATCATAATATTTATGGACCCATTCACTTTTTCATTTTAAAGACGCCCTTGCATTTTTGTTACTTACCTTGATCATTAGAGGCGTGCGCGGGACTGCTAGAGACGGGGACAAGGCTGCGAATATCTGTAGCCGCAAGTTTGAGATATAAAGTTGTTTGTCCGCCAGATGATTTATTAAATTGACTGAAATTTATAATATCTTTATCCCAATATCGACATCCATTGTTGAAGACAGCGTAAGCAATGCAACCGCACGAACCTTCGCAAGCTGCTTTGCATTCTTCTATGCCATAGATTTTTGGAAACAGCTGGTGTTTATCAGGAAATTTTGAGTTTGATATTGGTAAAAACCCATCTATATTCCCACATTCCAAGGGCGTTTTCCTAACACATCCGCCAGTTGAGTCCTGTAGACTCCAATCTCTAGGAGACTGCGGGACAAAACCCGGCAAACACTCACACTTCTGAGTACCCTGGTTACAGTTTCCGAATGGTCCACAAATACTATAAACATCACACAATCGTTTGGGTTGACGCCAAATCAAATTCCAGGTAGTCTTTCTTTCTAACCATGTAAATTCCTTGATTTGGCCAGAAATATCCATAACATATCTATAAATAGTATTCGTAGATTTGTTGGCAACTGAATAAGTAAAGTAACTCTCATTTACATTTGAAATTAAACTAAAATTTAAGAAATGATATAATCTCATCTCAGGAAGTAAGCGAAATCTTTTTTCTTTTTCTTCCCACTCCCCAGTTTTCCAGATTTCTTTGGACTCATTCCAATATATAGCGAGCTGAATTTTTCTATTTGGTCCTAATTTTAGGTTGTAAAATCCCGTGGCAGGATCTTCTCGACTTCTCCATGAGGTGAGTTGCTGCACTTGGTTAGTTTTTGTATTGAACCCAATTTTTCCACCTGGTAACAAAGTATCAGTTGGATAATCAAAACTCTGCCAATATACAACTGCTGGATTAGACCTATCTCTTAAAACCAGATTTCCATCATCACAAAGAACTACTTGAGTTGTATTCAAAGCACTTGAAGCTAAATTAGTAGACCAAATTGGTGTTGCATCTAACTTACTGCTAAGTATAACTAAGTTCCCATCTAAAACTGTAAACTTGGAAGAATATGGATCAAGAATTGGTACATCTCTGTTAGCAACCCAGACAACAGTTTGAACTGACACTTTTTTGTACCAAATACCTATATAGTAATTCTGAGTCGTAGTACCTGGTTTGAAGAATCCCAGCTCGAAATTCTCACCCCTTGATGTAATAGTCTGATCTCCGCTTAGAGAATCACCAAAAGAGATTGTATCTTCTGCAATTGTACGGTGGGGTTTACCACACATGAAAAAACCAAAAACCAAAACACAAAGAAAAAACGATGAATGGTTTCTTATAGTATCCATTCTATATACCAAAATAAATTAATAATCAGGAAAAGCAATTTTCTGTTCTTTCGAAGCAATAAACAACTAAATAGAATGAGAATTCTTTTTTCTTTTCTTTTCTTTTTTTAGTAGTGTCCAGTTGATGATCCCATTAAGAACCAATATCTCGGTCATAGTCAAAATGTAAGAAAATACTGGCGAGTGCAGTTGGCTGCATTTAGTTATCACAGTTCATATAATCAAATTTGTTATGGACAGAGAAATAGACGTACCGCCTAATTTCAGTCTGTAAAAACTAAAATTATTTTTATCTTCGAGTTAATATCATTATATGATTATTATCCGTAAGGAGTGAGAAGTGTAGTGGGTAAGTAACAGTACTGAGACTTCAGACTTGTTAGTTTGTGAATTCAGCTAAGACTTGCTAATCATCTCTACACACATGACATGACATCTGCGAGGCACGGACACTGACACGGGACACGGACACGACACGACACGGACACAGGGATCGGCAAAAATCCAAAATCATCAGGACACGTACACGTCCATATATACATTAATAAAATGGTTTTTATATACTAAGACCATAGTGTTATAGTATATCAAATACATTAATCACGCAAATACATGAAAAAAACTCAATTTTATGCCGTTAGGTTAGCTCACATATAGAAAAATTAACTATTATAGTGATTTCCTTGATACACTAGGTCACCAAACTACTAAAATGGAGTATACATTTTTCCACATGTGTCGTGTCGGTGTCCCACGTGTGTCGTGTGTCCGTCGCGCGTCTGTCTTGGACACGGCGCCAATACCGGTGTGTCTGTGCTTCCCTGCATGACATTCATGGTAAATAATCCAACTAAATTGTTGACCTCCCAAATTTAACGTTCTTACAGTGGATCTAATATATCGGGTGTTCATTAGACTTTGGAGAGTGGGTGAATTTAGTAAAGATGGCACTATGTCATCATAATTGTTATGTTTAGGGCCTCTCCACTCATTGTTAATTGGTTTTGAGGTGGATGCTCATATTCTAACATAGTATCAGAGCATGTACCTTTATTCCGTGTCACCCGATTTATTATTACCCACGTGTTAGACCCAACGAGACTACACGTGAGAGACGTGTTATCCTTAGGGCCTCTCCATTCATTGCCAATTAATTTTAAGTTGAATGCCTGTATTCTAACAATAATACCACAAACTAACATTGTAGTGATAAAAATATTGGGTGATAATTCATTTTTCCTACAGAAAACTCACGTGGTGAACAATATCAGCATTCCTGCAGGAACAGGTGGTTTGGCATCCATCTTTACACAAACAATAACCGAGAATAATCAGAATGAAAGCAAGTAGAGAAAGCATTAATTATTTTTACAATGACTCAATGAGTGTATGTCAACATGATCAATGATCTGAATGAAAGAAAAACAAGCCTTTGATGGATGGGACGAAGACATTAACACAAATCTTGTACGAGTGGGTTGTTGGAGGCCAATTCTCGTCAGGTTACTAATAGACGCATTTATGTGTCTATTTTCATCTTTATTGTGTATACTGTTAGTACCAATTTTTGTATTTATTATGGTGTTTTATGTGTTTGTAGGTATTTTTGAGAAATAAACATTTTTGGAAAAATCCGCACAAAAAATTATGTGGAGCACCCCTGGAGGATATTTGTTATTCGGACTCTCAGTATGAATAAGGGGCACCTCAGTTGAGCACCTGCTATTCACACTCTCGATTTGGTTAGGGGTACACCCCTCTTTTTCACGGTTTGAGAAAAAAATTGGCGGGAAAGTGCAGGTTCGAATTTTGTCACCTGCGGAGTTTTCTGTTTTGAATTTGGAGGAGCTGTGGCGTTATTCAATCACTCCAATCGACTCATTCCATCCTTTTACATTCACAGGACCGGTAAGTCCTTCTTATTTGAAAAACTTGGGTTGAATACGTTAAATTTCTACACAATAGGGAGTAGTGTGCGGATGAGATAATCACGGGATTACAACGTGATTTTACGTGTGATGCTCGTGTTTGGATAAAGCTTGGCCGCTGACAGCTCGAGAAGAGAAGAAAGGAAAGAAAATATTCCTGAGAAGATATTCATTCACTGCCGCGTAATGGAAGATTTGTTTGAGTTATATATGAGTATTCTCTGTGGTGTGAGGCTATATAATGTGTAGAGGAGTAATATATAGGAGGAGGGAGAATTTGGAGCAGTAGAGAGCCGGAAAATCAAAGTTACAGGAAGGATATTTTTTCTGCTGCTGAAGAACGTACGAAGAACATAAGACACTCAAAGACAGTCAGTCTTCAACAGTACTAGTGACGGATATTTCTTATCGTTTCATGTAACTAACAAATATAAGTGTTATAAACCCGGTTTTAATAATTTTTCTCCCATTTCATCATTTGTAAACCATTTTTGAGCATTAATAAAGGTGAATTTTGAGCATGTTTCCATGATGATGATGAGCTATTTCTCGCATAATCAAGGCACGGAGGAAGCTATTGATGCACGAATAATTGGTAACTATTTTACTGTTCTCTAATTTGCATTTTATAATTCACTCAAATCACTGCTTTGCAGAATTTTAATTGTTTGCATAGTTTTCTTAATTAGTTGTGATTCAATTAGATAGGTTATACTTTGTTTAGATAATCTATGCTTAAGGAATACAATTAATGTTTGAGAATATGCCTGATAATTGTGAATTAAGAAATAAGAGATTTTAAAGATAATTAGAGTTTTGGAATTTTTACCATCATTCATTCATGTGTAGTAGTGGAATCTAGTGTCTTGGTTATTTTCAATCTTGAAAACAAATTTGGATTTAAATTTTCTCTATTTTTAGTTTAAGTAAGTCTAAAATCAGTTTCATTCACAAGTCTCAACGAACCTTTTACTACAACAAAGTTGAAATAACATCAATTTTTGGCGTCGTCAACGCGGACTTGTTTCTAAGTTAGAGTTTTTTACATAAAAAAATTAGTTTTTTTTTTCTGTTTTTTCTCTTTTAGATTTTTATTATTTTCTCTTTTTTCTATTTTACGTTTCTTTGGGTATACATTTCTTTGTGCTACAGGTTTGGAGTTTGGACCGAAAAGAATTTAAGCCAAAGACTTTGGTGACTAAGAGATTAGGAGCCAAAGATAAAAGCTAGAAAAAGGAAAATAAAGACAAATAAATTTTTATTTTATTTTATTAGGTTTTTAAATATTACTTTTATTTTAGTTTTTATTTCTTTAGATTTTCTTTTTAGAAATTGTATTAGGATATCTTTTATTTCTGTAATTTTTTTTCTTTTGCACTTTAGTTTTGGACTTTGGACTGTGAAATTTGGACACTATTCTTTTAATTTTAAACCATACGGAAGGGTAGTTTTAAATATAAACTGTTTGCAGGGCAGGACGACGATTACAATATCGTCTCGGTCCCTCGGGTTCGTACATGACATAGGAGTCGTGGACCGAGTCGACTTCAACGGTTCTTCGCCCGTCTGGTACGGGAGGTAAGTTTTTCGAAACACCCGCGAATCCCTTGTCAGCGGGTTTACTGTCTTCCTTAAGGTGAATATATGTTGAGGACTGAATACGGATTTTAATTTCCTAGTAAAGGGCAAGGACAGGCCATACAAGATAAGGGTTCGGATTTCATCACCATTCTCTTCTTTCCCGCCTTAGTAAAACATAACCTACGCGAACCCAAGCCTCAAATATTGACTAGAATGACACATATAGGGTAACGAGCTTAATAGGAAAGTCGTTCGAAAAATATTGGTAGCTCTTTTAAGCATACTTTGAAGTTCAAGAAGATTACTGTAATTCGATTAGAGCCTCCTTGTAACCCAGGGAAGCGTTTCCAAAGAGGTGGGGGTATCAAAGATCCTCTGAGCTTCCCCTACTTCTCTTCGACTCACTTTATTCGGATAGATCCATAAAGGTTTTCTTAGATTGTAAGGAATTCCTTTTCGAAGGATTAGAAGCTGGTCTAGAAACAATCTAAGTGGAGCCATCATGCTTGTTGTTTGTTAGAAATCTTTAGATTTGTTTTGGTGGAGTCATCCTGCTGTGTGTTTGCTTAGAACCTCCCTTACTTAGGATTTTTTTTTTTTTTTTTTTTTTTTTTTTTTAGTATATGCCAAAATCACTCAAGACCACTAGTGAGCATGCTTGGAAAAGAGGCACTTTTGGTCGTTTGATTAGTGACGAGCCTAAAGGTTTTTCTTTTATAGACAGGGAGCTCGAAGACTCTTCTTTGGAGAGCCCTGTTTTTGGAAACTTCAATTTTGAGAATTTAAGTCTTAGTAAGGCGTTCACCCTTAGGATTTTTATTGTGCCAACAATGAAAATTTTGCCGGAGTACATGTATCCAACTAGGACCAACCGACCATCGTGCATTAAATTGTCAGCCTCTATGGCTAGTTATGAGTTGAAACCTGGTATTCTTCGGAACTCAATTTTTCTATTCAACCCAATTTTTACTTAGTTTTTCTATTCAATCCAATTTTTCCACCTGGTAACAAAGTATCAGTTGGATAATCAAAACTCTACCAATATACAACTGCAGGATTAGAGCCATCTCTTAAAACAAGATTTCTATCATCACCAAGAACTACTTCATTTGCATTCACAGTACTTGAAGCTATATAAGAAGACCAAATTGGTTTTTTATTTTCTTGGAGTAAAGCTAATTTCCCATCTAAAACCGTCAACTTCGAAGAATATGGATCAAGAATAGGTGCATCCCTGTTAGCAACCCAGACAACAGTTTGAACAGAGACTTTTTTGTACCAAATGCCTATATAGTAATTCTTAGACGTATTACCTGGTTTGAAGAATCCCAGCTCAAAATTATCACCCCTTGATGTAATGGTCTGATTTCCACTTAGAGAGTCACGGAAGGAGATCGTATCCGCTGCAATTGTATTATGGGGTTTACTGCAGATGACAAAACCAAAAACTAGAACACAAAGGAAAGCCCATGATTTGTTTCTTCTTGTATCCATTCTTTGTACAAGCAAAAATCTGGCCGCAAGGCAAATTTTTATTTTTTTTCTTTCAAAGCAATAAACAACTAAGTAGAAATTAGCATTCAATTTGTTTTATTATTGTTATTTTATTTTATTTGTGTGGTGTGGTGTGCAGTTGATGATCTCATTATGAACCAATTTCTCGGTCATAGTCAAAATGAAAAATAATGCCGCCGAGTGCAGTTGGCTTGCATTTAGTTATCATAAATTGCAGTTCGATAATCAATTTGGTAGGGACAGTGAAATACTGCCTCATTGTGGTGGGCAAGTAATAGTCTCTTGACATTTCAGTACTGACTTGTTAAATTCTTGTGCTCTGGTTTTTGCGCGCTATAACTTGTACGAAGCTTATAAAAGTCCAACTAAGATTTGGTGATCATTATTCAGTTTACATTTCCACTAAAGTTTCCTCAAGTTCAAGCGAGTTTGGTACTCTTTTTTATTCGCCAAGGCTTTACGATCGTGGATTTGTCTTGGCAAGATTTTAACAAGATAATATATGCGTGTACAATTTTTTTCAAGACATTAAATTCATCTTTATGTGTTTCTTCTAAAGCTGGTGATTTGGAACATTTTGGAGGCGTATCCCTGTCTAGGGTAACCTCTAATTAATCAGAGTAATTTAGTCGAATTATTTTTTATAAAGAGAAAAATACAGTTTAGTCCAAAAACACGTCAAAGAGTCAATTTAGTCGGGTCCAGTTAACTAGGTGCAAACTAGTCCAAAATTTCCCACTTTGGACCTTGCATTCTTCGGGTGTATTTTCTATTAAAACCCTATACTTGAAACTGGTTGAGTCTGCGGGTGTCGAAAATTTCCCACTTTTGTTCGTTTGGAAAACGTCGATCCCTCCTAAGGTAAATATCTTCGTCTGGAGTTTGGTTCATGGGAAATTAAACACGAAGGATATGCTCTTACGCAAAGGAATGGAAGTAGATAACTTCTGTGCGCTTTGTGGTTGCAATGATGAGACACAAGATCACCTTTTTCTTAATTGCAGGGTTGCCTTCAGGGTTTGGTCACTACTATTTCCAAGTTCGTGTTGCACTTGGGTCACGCCAAGGAATATTAAGTCGCTGGCTAATTATTGGTATCACCCGAATTTCACATCCAATGGAAATTACATCTGGAGCTTAATCCCAGCAGCTATATTCTGGTGTTTATGGACTGAACGAAACAACCGCATCTTCAATGTCAATCACGTCTACAAGACAGATGATGACCTAGGTACTGAGGCTAAAACCTTAATTCTCCTATGGTCTTCTGCAGCAGGGAAAAGAGTGCATGTGAACTTCTCAAGTTTAGTGACGACGGATTGGGAAAATTTATTCTTGTAACTAGTCTTGTTTTTTTTTTTGTGTTTCGCCTAGTCTGTTACTCCTTTTCTTTTAGTCTACTTGGGTAGACTTTTGTACATTCTTCATTTCTAATTTATTTCCTCTTTTCCGATCCAAAAAAAAAACTAGTCTAAATTTTTTTTTACATATTGAAATATACAAATAACCTTTCTGATTTACAATTTAGTCCAAATATTTACAGTTTATTCCAAGGTTACTCATGATGATGTCAACAGTTTTAAATAATGTAAAAATAGTTAAATACCAATTTATCTTTTGAACCGCTCATCCAAAATTCACAAATTTTATATATTTGGATAGCTCTTTTCATAATCTACAAAAAGAGTACCATATCACTAGATAATTTTCATGTTTATAAAAATGTTAATTTACACTAATGTGTACAACTACGTTTGACAGGCAATATAAACAATGAGTACCAAACTTTTGTTAAGGAAAAGAACACAGTAAAAAAATGGATGTTTTGCTTCTAGATTGAGCCTAGATAGAATGTTTTCCTACTTATATATTTACCCGACCACTACCTTGGATGGACATAAGTGTCGAAGGACGATTGGTGAAACAGTTTTTCTTATCCAAGACAAATGAAATCTGAAAAGGTTTCTTACTGAAGTAACAAAAACGTTGTCACCCGTTGGTGATGAACATGGGTGGTTACATTTCGGACGATTGGTCTTATTTTCATGGACAAAACGTTGTTATCTGTTGATGATTAACATAGGCGATAAGATTCGGAACGATTGGTGAAATGGCAATTCTTATCCAAGAGAAAAATGAAATTTGAAAAGGTGTTAATATCTTGCTTCATGACCAAAACATTGTTACTTGTTGGTGAAATGGTGTGTCCGTATATTTTTAACCTGTATCTTTTCATGTTCATCACAACTTAAAATGTGTCTCTTTGTACACAAAATGAAACTCTTCATTTTTGTAAGCGACAAGGAGTTACTTGTTGGCATCATCATCATCATATTAGACTCGGAGGACTTGATTGTAAGAATATTTATACACATATAAATATACTCTTGAACCATGCAATAACTTGCTTAATTATGAATTATGCTAAATATGTAATGTGAGAATATTTATACATATATAAATATATTCTTGATGCTAAATATTAATGTAAGAATATTTTGGGATCCTTTCAAATTCCCTCTTCCTTGATGGACAAATGAGATTGAATGTTAATTTTAATCCTATGAACATTGGTCCTCCTTCTACCTATAAAAGGAACTCTATTACCATCAGAATAGAGTTTTATGAATTATTATTATTTCATTCCACAAAAGGGTCAAGAAGGAGAAACCAAAAATTCTACAAACTATTCTGTGCTAGGGGTGTTCTTGGAGGACATATTGGATTCAATCAATGGCATCCTCAGGTACTCTTAATTTTTAACACAACTATGCTTATGATGTGATTATCATGTTTGTTCAAGATCTAACCATTATATATAGTTATGTATATATATAAAATATAATACTTATATTTTGGCATCGAGAGCCTGGTTTAGAACTCCATGATTTTCCATTATGCTGTGTGTATAATTGTGTTGATATGAATATATCATCATGTTTATTTTGGTTAACATGAAAATAACATATATGTTGTTTTAATCGTTTATGAATACCATGGTTTTACTGATTTGGTACAATATCAAAGTTGTATGTATGCTTGTTGATTGTCTTCTCCCTTACTGTATTAGAAATCCATTGATACAGCTAAGTTTTATTAAAATGAATAAAAGGCATCCATGTTGTTTGATCTGTTTGAAATATATAACATGATTTTGTGTGGATTTTTTGCTTAACATGATATGATGTGATTAATTCATGATCAAAAGTCTCTTTTGTATGATTAATGGGTAAAGTACTCGAAACATTTTTATGATACTTGTAACGTATGCGGCTAGGGTTTTTAATGATACGTTAATTAGTTTCATTTTTTTTATTTTTTTTTCCATTTTTTCCGATCTAAAATTATGTATGGGCTCACTGTAAAGTGTTGTTATTTTTTGTTGGGCTTGGCCCGATAGGATGATGTACGCATGTTTTCGAAGGTCGGACATTAGATGTTCGTCTGACATGAAGAGGAAACTTGAAGTGTCTGTTTGACTTCCCTCTGTTTGACTTTGAAGTGTCTGTTTGACTTCCCTCTGTTTGACTTTGAAGTGTCTGTTTGACTTTCTTTGTTGACTTTGAAGTGTCTGTTTGATTTTGGTTTTAAATGTGATCTGATATGAGCATGTAATTCATGAATTTGAATGTTGTTGTGTGACAATAAATATAACATGCGTAAGTTATTGAAATGTTTGAATTGTTTTCTCTTTAACTATCACCACAGTGATACTAAAGTATTATGCTATATTAACATGTCATTGTAAGTCAACATCGTTTTGTGCAATCACATAAGAATAAATATCACTCACAGGAGATGTTTGTTCAAGTGTTTGTATATATAAACATAAAGAAATTAGCTATTTAGTCATACATATTAGAATGAAAAGTTACCCACAGGTAACTCTAATTCACATGTTTGAATAAATATTATGATTATGTATGTAACCATGAAAGGCATAATGTCCACAGATGTTTGTCTTTGCTTGCTTATATATGTGCGAATGTTTTATGACTTTATGACATGATTGTTGTTTTATTTAAGATTCTACCCACGGGAGTTTCTTAATTTGTATATGTGTGAATTTGACTTTGTGTATCTTTGTCATGTTTTACAGCTTCTAGTTCTAAGTCTTTGCATTTGTATACTTCTTCTATCCCATTCTTCAATGGCACCAACTTCTCAGAATGGAAAGAGAATGTTGAGTTCACTTTGGGTGTGCAGGATATTGACCTTGCTCTCCTAATTGAAAAGTCAATTATGAATGATAAGAGTACCCCTGAAGATAAGGATCTCTTGAAAAAGTGGGAGAGAAGTGACAGGCTGAGCATACAGCTGATGCGAATGCACATTGATGCAAACATTAAAGGATCGCTTCCCGAACCTAAAAATGCTAAGGACTTTATGGAAATCGTAAAGGAACGCTTTAAGACAGCGGACAAGTCTCTAGCTGGGAAGTTGATGGCTGATCTGACAACCATGAAGTATACCGGTGTCAGGTCAATGCACCAGCACGTGATAGAAATGCGTAACATTGCTTCTAAGCTTACTGAGATGAAATTAACTGTGGATTCATTCTCAACTCGCTCCCACCCCAATATGCTGCTTTTCAAGTGCATTACAACACTATTAAGGAAAAGTGGACTGCAAATGAATTGGCAAACATGTTGGTTCAAGAGGAAGATAGGCTAAACCAGCAAGGTCTTAATCAAGCGCATTTTGTCAACCGAGGAGTGAACAATAAGCGTAAGCCTGCAAAGGGCAATAAGGGAGCACCACAGAGTAATTCTGGTCAACCTGAAAAGAAGAAGGCAAAACAAGATGACAATAAGTGTCGTTTCTGTAAGAAACCTGGTCATTTTCAGAAAGATTGCACTAAGTGTCAAAAATGGTTCGAAAAGAAAGGTAATCCTTTGGGATTCATAAGTTATTTTGAAACAAATTTGACTATTAAAGAATCTTCTTTATCATGGTGGTTTGATTCTGGTGCTAATGTTCATGTTTCTAATTCGATGCAGGGATACCTTTCAACCCAAATCACAAACCAGAATGAAAACTTTCTTTTTATGGGCAATGGCAATAAAGCCCCTGTTAATGCTATAGGCACTTATCGTTTGATTCTAGATCATGGATACTTTCTTGATTTGGAAAACACTCTTTATGTTCCAACTATTTCTCGCAATTTAATTTCAGTTTCTCAACTAGATAGACAAGGTTTTCAATTTCAAATTGCCAATGGATGTTTTAGTTTGTTTAAAGATTTTAAAGTTATTGGTTCTGGTTATCTTTCTGATGGTCTTTATAAGTTAAATTTATCTTCATCATCAATACCTAGAACCTATTTAACCATGCATCATAATGACAGAACTGAACATGTTGAGGGTAATTCCTCATTCTTATGGCATAAGAAGTTGGGACATATATCTCGTGAAAAGCTTCATTGATTGGTAAAATATGGGATTTTACAGAACCTTGATTTTACCAATTATAAAAGTTGTGTGGATTGTATTAAAGGAAAGATGACAAAACACACAAAGAAATGTGCCACAAGAAGTTCAGAACTCCTTGAAGTAATACATAGAGATATTTATGGACCCTTCGACGTTCCAACTTTTGGAGGAGAAAAATATTTTATTACCTTTATTGATAATTTTTCACGTTACTGTTATCTTTACTTATTGCATGATAAATCTCAAGCTGTGAATGCTGTAGAGCAATTCATTACCGAAGTTGAGAGGAAATTAGAAAAGAAGGTGAAAATCATTAGGTCTGATAGGGGTGGAGAATATTATGGAAGGTATGACGAAACAGGACAACATCCTGGACCTTTCGCTTTACTTCTTAAAAAGCTTGGAATTGTTGCTCAATACACAACGCCAGGTTCACCTTGGCAGAATGGTGTAGAAGAAAGGCGAAATCGTATTATAATGGAAATGGTTAGAAGCATGATTAGTCATGCGAGTTTACCCTTAAGTTTGTGGATGTATGCTCTTCGTTATGCTGTGTATATTTTAAATAGAGTTCCAAGCAAAGCAGTTCCAAAGACTCCTTTTGAAATATGGAAGGGCTGGAAACCTAGTTTAAAACACCTGCAAGTTTGGGGTTGTTCAGCAGAAGCGAAAGTGTATAATCCCAAAGAAAAGAAATTGGATATGAAAACTGTTAGCTGTCACTTTATTGGTTTACCTGAAAAATCCAAGGGGTATATTATTTATTGTCTTAACCATAGTATGATAACTATTGAAACTGGAAATGCAAAATTCATTAAGGATGGCGAAGTTAGTGTGAGTACACCGGTGCAAGAAAAATCTGTTCAAGAAATCAGAGTAATAATCCCTTTACCTCGGGTTTCTACAGATATTGTGACTCCTCCGGTTGTTGAACCGATTAATGAGGGAGAAACACAAATAACGGTACCGGAGCTTCATGATGAAACTATTGCCAATGAAGATATTGTAGAACAATCAGAAGAACCAGCCTTAAGAAGATATCATCTATATAGTTGGTATGCTAGGAAGATACCTTGTGAATCCTGGAATGGAACACTGGAAAGCTGCAAAGAAAGTTTTAAGGTACCTACAAGGAACGAAGGATCATCGTCTCATATTTACGAAGTCAGATCAGTTTGAGTTGGTTGGCTATTCAGATTCCGATTTCATGGGATGTAATGATACTCGAAAGAGCACTTTTGGATATCTTTTTCTATTAGCTGGAGGAGCAATATCATGGAAAAGTGCAAAAGAGTCTATTCTCACTGGATCAACAATGGAAGCTGAATTTTTAGCATGTTATGAGGCTACAAATCACTGTTCATGGCTGCGGAATTTCATCTCAATGTTTGGAGACCTAAATTTTGCCTCCGCACTTGTGAAACTTTACTGTGATAATGCCGCAGCAGTATTTTTTTCAAAGCACGCTAGATATACTAAGGGTTCAAGACACATGGATCTAAAGTACCTATACGTGAAGCAAGCTGTTCAGATAAAAAAGTTGTTCATTGAACACATAGGCACAAAACTTATGATTGCAGATGCATTTACGAAGGCGTTACCTCCCAAGACTTTTCTGGAACATGTTGGAAACATGGGTCTTGATGGAGTAACAAATAATTAGTTTCACTTAGACTTTTGCTTATGTTTGAACACTTATTGAGATCTTATTATTGTTATTATTCTGAACTTATTTCTGTATCCATTTTAGTATACTTTTATGTTATTTGATGAATGTTACAGAAATTGTTTTCTTTTGAAGACATTACTGGACCATTATGATATCCCTATTTAAGGCTTGATTAAGTAATTTTCTTGTGTTGTGGTACATGGAAGGGAACATATTGATAACAAGACAACGTGCCACCGCCATGACTCGCATAAGTAATTTACTTGGTTGAGGTATTACGTTTAGCCATTATATTTGTTTAGCAATTATGCGCGCTTATGTTTTTCTACGATTAACCGTTAAATAGATTATCACATGGACCAGTGGGAGAAAGTAAGAATATTTATACACATATAAATATACTCTTGGTCCATGCAATAACTTGGTTAATTATGAATTATGCTAAATATGTAATGTGAGAATATTTATGCATATATAAATATATTCTTGATGCTAAATATTAATGTAAGAATATTTTGGGATCCTTTCAAATTCCCTCTTCCTTGATGGACAGATGAGATTGAATGTTAATTTTAATCCTATGAACCTTGGTCCTCCTTCTACCTATAAAAGGAACTCTATTACCATCAGAATAGAGTTTTATGAATTATTGTTATTTCATTACACAAAAGGGTCAAGAAGGAGAAACCAAAAGTTCTACAAACTATTCTGTGCTAGGGGTGTTCTTGGAGGACATATTGGATTCAATCAATGGCATCCTCAGGTACTCTTAATTTTTAACACAACTATGCTTATGATGTGATTATCATGTTTGTTCAAGATCTAACCATTATATATAGTTATGTATATATATAAAATATAATACTTATATTGATCTCCGAAATTGTAAAAAGTGACGATAGTTGCGATTTAATTTTTAGACGTTTATTAACAAAAGGGAGACTTCATTCCTCTTTTCATCCAATAAGTGTGTGATATCCATAGCCTATTAAGATTAGGCAACTGTTCGTTGCTGCTTATTAGGGTGAAAGTGTGTGATGACATGGAGATGACATGTACAATAATGCTGACATGGCTTCACTATGTATGAGAATGATTATGGTTGCGCCATGCGGTATTTTTGGTAAATCATCAATCGTACATTATTAAATAAACCTCCAAATTGACATTAAATAACCCTACGTAATTAATTTGAACTACGAACTCATCAGAAAACTCGGTACCTTGGTTTGTGATGCAGAGATGGTATGCAACAAAGGAAAAGTATACCTTGGTTTGTAATGCAGAGATGACGTGCAACTAAGGCAAAGTATAGAAGTATATGTTGCATCCATCGGTGTAAAAGAAAATATCGAATTGTAGTCTCTAATGTTGTTCCATAATCTTTTTTTGACCTTGGTCTGCTATCACAGTCCACATTTTCCTTCAAAAATGGAGGTTTTATAACTTAGACTTTTCTTCTTGACAACATATCAAACATATGGGCTTTGAGGTTTTCTTGCTTTTATCATTTCTTTCTTCATACTGTAACATGAATCCACAATACGAACTTATTTTGTTTTGCCAATTAAAGCAGCCACCTGTGATATAGTTGGTGAGTTATACTTGACATGAATCTTTATGTCAAGGAACCTTAATATGACTTGTCCCCTTTCAGATTCTCCATGACTATCTCCTGCCATTCTGAACCCCTGTGCAAATGGATAAGTTCCCCTACCAATTGTAGACC
Organism: Papaver somniferum; assembly: GCF_003573695.1. NCBI lineage: Eukaryota > Viridiplantae > Streptophyta > Magnoliopsida > Ranunculales > Papaveraceae > Papaver > Papaver somniferum. The sequence continues at coordinate 1,131,770 of NW_020650859.1, read as the reverse complement.
TTAACTTTCATTTTCAGTGTCATGTTTGAGATTTTATGATGATTACCTACATAAGGTTCTTTCCTTCAATCTGTTTCCTGCGCAAATAAGGTCCATTTCAATCATTAGTTTTGTTTAATCAAATGTTTCGCCCATCTATGTGAAAGCAAATATCAAACTGTATTTTGTATGCCCTTGTAATCCAACAATTCCTTCAAAAATTCTGGAGGTTCTTTCACCCGAGAAAAATTCAACCTTTCCATCTTGATAGCATATCGGGAATTTGCTGTAGGAATGTTGTAGGTAAAATTGACAACATTTAGTCTCTTACAACCTAATGGTAAAATTGACAACCTTTCCATCTTGTGGCATTTGCTGCAGCATCATCTCAAAGTTAGTCGATTCTTGTAAATCCATATCCATGGTTGAAATAGCATGACTATTCATGCACAGGCAATCCTAAAAGTTTCACAGGGTATAATGCTTTTAGTGTATTAAAATGACTTGAATAAGACTTAATGGTACTAACCTAGTTCTTGACGATATTATAAGTTAAGTGTATCCCATCACTGCGCATGGAGACCTAAATAATTTAGTTGTGTAAAGATTAATTAGGAAGGATTGTTGTAAACTAAAAAGTTCATTACCGTTCTATGAATTAAGTTTTGTGAAGATGATCTCCTGGCGCATGCTTGCCTCCTTCCTTTGTGATATTTCTTATCTTGATTTTCCTACTTCCATACATATTGGTTGATGAAATAAATTAATAGCGATATTAACGGCATTAGAAATATTATCATGTAAGTTGGTGTAGGATTTATACTTACCTGTCATTTTGGAATCAAATTTCATTTCTCGAATTGTACTCCAATAGAATGGGCTCACAGTATAAGGTTGATGATTGGTCGACGGATTTCCCTTTCGTTTGAGCGTAAACTCATTACTCATATATGTACTGCAATTCAATGAATAGTTGGATGATTATGCATTAAATGTGACACCATGATTTTCAATTGTTGTAACTAACAATAAGGTTCAGTACCATACTTGAAGTAAAGTGTTGAGAAGATGATCTTCTAGCATGTAATACTTTTTGTCTCTTTAATCTTCTTTGGCTTGATTCTCCTTTTGTCATACACATTGGAATATATACTAATACCGTTAGAAATGTTATCTTGTAAGCTATTGCAAGATTATTTGTTCACCTGTGTTTTGGAATTTAATCTTCTGATCCCAATTACAGTTACTCGAGCATTATGTGGGAATCTATTTATGAAGTCATTAATAACATTTTTACTGTAATAATATCTCTATCAAAGTCATTGACAACATTTCTAAAATTTTCTTATGGAACAATTATTTGTCTTTTGAGCTACGAAATTGGGAAGTAATGAAAAGCTAAATATCTTTATCCAAGTTATTAATTAAAAAACTCTTTTGAAGGTGATGGAAGACAATCAAATCAAAGCCGAGGTTCTTCAGGTATTCCTTAAAAATTTGGTAATGCTAAATTAGTTTTTTCAAAAGACAAAGGCACAGAAGATCCTACTAGTTGGTTGTGTAGGGAAGAGCAATTTTTTTGTCTGCACGAGATTCCTGAAAGTGAACGACTTTCTTATGCTTCTTATCATCTTGATGATGTTGCACAAATTTGGTATCAATTATTGAAGCAAGAAATGGTGTACATCACTTGGGAAGAATTTAAATCATCTTTTCAAACTCGTTATGGAGCAAATATCTTTCTTGATTTTTTTGGAGAACTCAGTAAACTAAAGCAAACCGGAAGTGTTGAAGATTATAGAAATGATTTTGAAAATTTATTGGCAAAGTCTGGTTCAGTGTCACCAATGAGACAGGTAAGTTTATTTGTTAGTGGTTTGCGAGAATCAATCTGCACTGATGTACAAGCCAATAAGCCAACAACGTTGTCAGCGGCAATTTGGTTATCACGTTTATTTGAGGCTCGTGATAAGTCTCAACAGGAAGCTATCACTTCTACGACAAATCAAGGGAAGAATCTAGTAAAACAGTTAACGACGCAAGAGTTACAAGAACGGAGGAAACAAGGCCTTTGCTTCACATGTGATGAGATGTTCAAGCCGGGTCACCGATGCAAGAAACTATTTATGATAAGTCCAATAATGGAAGATATAGAGAGATATCACCAGGAGACTGATAGCCAAAGCCTTGAGGACAAGGCTTGATTTAAAGAGGGAAGAAGTTGTAACAATCCACTTTCTGTTTACTTAAGTATTTGATTTCCTACTATTAAGTCTTTCCCAGTTCCTTGTTTGTAGGCTTTTGCTAGAGTTCAGGATCAATAGAAGTTAGGGTGAACTTGTGCAGTTATGTTATTAGTGGTCAGTTATTATCTAGAAACGGTTCATGTAATCTCTATATACATTATATGTGTTATCAATGGAAGTTATCGTTTTGGTGTTTTATCTAAAGAGTCACACTTGTATCGTTTGAGGGTTAGGCTCCTCTGTTAGTCTTTGCTTTGAGGGAGGGTTCCTCTGTAAACCTATATTTTGTGTTTCTCAACCATCATATCCTTCTACACTAAATCCTGCTGTGATCGTACTACCATACTAGTTAAGTTTGCTCCACATATGTGTGATCTCTCAATTTTAATTACGAGTGGTGCCATGATTTTGTCTACTTTTGATTTCACCTATCACAATTAGTTGATTTTCCGCATGTTTTTTCTTCTTCCATTCAAGTTTTGGTATTTCTCCTGGACATGATATTTTTGCTTTTTATTCTTAGAGTGTACTGCACCTCTCTTCATGTTATAGCGATACAAATTCCTTTTAAGATGTATCATGTTGGCCACATTTTTTACAAGGTATTCCTTCTCTAGCTTTTCTCCAAAGATCCTTAGCTGAAGTCTCGTGCTGATAATTAACTCTTACTGCAGTTGCTAAACACCCTCGTATCGAAGCAAGACATAATTTATTCATCTTGTTCCACTGCTCGTCAGACATCTCCACTGGATGACCTTTTAGAGCTTCTTCTAGGTCAAGATGAACAAGAGCATCCATTACGTTTGTTCTCCATAAACCAAAGTTATTGGTTCTTGTAAACTTTTCTACTTTGAGTTGTGATCTATGTGAATGAAGTATTTATTCTTTTGTTTCTTTATCTTTACTTGTGGACTCCGAATGTTCTCCTAAAAGATCTTTGGAATCAACTGGTTTATCTCCGTCAACCATTGTTCTTAAACAACCAAATATAGATAAAAAAAACAGAACCTTTGAGATTAGTATTACCTCAAGTAATCTTCAGAAAAATACCTTCACTTCAATTTCAATATGAGTAACCCGTATCCAAGAGTGTCTCCTTGCTCTGATACCAATTTTTGCGCCAAAGCCCTCCGAAGCGTTAGGTTTGCACTACTACGAGGTATCTCAATATCGCCAAGAACACAATCACATACACAAGAAGAACAAGTAATTTAACGAGGTTTAATCCTCGGGAAGGAATAAGCAATTTTATATATCACCGTATAGGTTGGAATATACAAAGCCTTTAGACGAGAACAAGAGAACTCTTACTTAGTTCTGGTGTGTTTTCTCTAGTTTTCTCTATGGGTATTTATACACATCAATAGGAGTGGACAAATTCCTTAACAAGGAATACTTTCCTACAAGTATAGGGTTTCCTAATCTTAGTTCTAAGAACAAACCTCTTAAGCTTTCATACTTAGGACACACGTACTTGGTTTCCTTAACCAACTAGATTTCCTAATCTAGTGCTTGACCATCCTACCAACATCCCATAGTTTTAAATGCATGATAAAAGAGGATACCCACTGAGCTTCCTGTATCCGCGAGAATCCTGCCTATTTCCCAGATCTTTCTTTCTTTAGGTATGTCAATATCCCAGTGAGAATGTCTTCCGATGGACAAGGTTACCACTAGTGGGTCAGTATGTGATGCTCCTCCGTCGGGTACGTTTTCGGCTGAAAACGAAATTGCTCGCTTCTGCCAATCTTTCAATGGCGCAACCTTTGCAACGCTGAATATCCCGTTTCCGTTGAAATCTCTTTTGTGTACTCTCCTTAACACATTATCATGAAAATCTTCGATATTTTCCACTGAATGTATAATGGAATTTATTAAGGAAAGTGATATATTAGGAAATGTCGTAATACTTTCCAAGACCGTAGTGGTCAGTCTATGGAAAGTATTGTCCATGTAAGTCACTAATTTGAGACCGATAAGGTAAGTGATATATTAAGAAAATGTGGTAATATATTAGGAAAGGATTGTCCATGTAAGTCATGAATTTGAGACTTATAAGGAAAGTCTCAAATCCGTGTCTTAGGAAAGTTTTAAGTCTCAAGTTATCGGTCATGTATAAATATCTATGGAATACTATGAATAAAAATAAGAAAAGAATTTACCAAAGTTTTAACATGGCATCACGAGCCAGTTGAAAACCGAAAAAATAAAAAAATCATTGAGAATGGGTGGTGATGGAGAATCAAGCAAAGACAAGAATATATATTATGATACGCAAAAGAAGAATCCAGTATATCACCTAGGATCAAGTGATGGTCCAGGTATAATTATCACACCGGTTGTTCTAAAAGGACATAACTATGATGAATGGGCTAGAGCCATAAGAAGATCATTAATAGCTAAGAGGAAGTTTGGTTTCATTGATGGAACAATCCAAGAACCTAAAGAAAGTGAACAGTTGGAAGAATGGGTGGCAATTCAGTCAATGCTTGTCTCTTGGATCAGCAACACATTGGAGTCATCACTCAGATCGAGTTTGGGAGACTATGATGATGCCAACTTATTATGGAACCACTTGAAGAGACGGTTTTGTGTTGTAAGTGGAACACGGACATGCCAGCTAAAGACATCTTTAAGTGAGTGTAAACAAAAGCAAACAGAAAGTGTGGCTGCTTATTTTGGTTGATTGAATAAGATATGGGATGAGATGATCACATATATGAAGGTACCAACGTGTAAGTGTGGCAAGTGCGAGTGTGATATTGCAACACAGGTTAGTACTTTGAGAGAAGAAGATTTACTACATTATTTCTTAATTGGACTAGATGCTGTCTATGGTTCCTTGCGTGAACAATTGTTGGCAAGAGATCCACTGCCTTCAATAGATGTAGCATATCAAACAATGATAAACTCGGAGCGTCTCAGAAGAGGAGATGTAGCTGCCACACCGGAAGTTCATGACAATGTGATGGCGTTCAAGGTACAATCTGATCAACGTACTTTCAATAACACTTATGATCCTAATAAATATTGCAAGCACTGTAGCAGACAAGGACACTCGTATGAAGGTTGTTTTCAGCTTATTGGATACCCTGAATGGTGGGGAGATAAACCTAGAAGTGGAAGAGGATATGGTCGAGGTGGAAGAACCGGTGGTAGAGGTCGTGGTGGATTTGCGAATGGCAGAGGAGGTAGAGGACAAGGAACGAGCAATCAAGTTCGAGCACATAATCTAAATATATCAGAGACAAAGCAGTCAAATGGTACATATTCCTCAGACGGCTCAGATTTGATGGGAGTAACCGCAACACAACTCAGACAGGTGCTTGAGTTTTTGAATGCAAAGAAAAATACGTCCCAACTTCAAGGTAAGCAAACTAAACCAAATTGGATTATTGACACGGGAGCTACAAATCATGTCACGTGTAGAAGAGATGACATGATTGATGTGAAAGATATTGTGAAGTGTACTGCTGGACTCCCAGATGGAAAATATGCACAATCTGAGAAAATAGGGACTATTATTCTGCAGGGCGGTTTGAGACTTGATAATGTGCTTTATGTGCCTCAAATAACTTGTAACCTAATTTCAGTCACACAACTTATTGATGAATTAGTATGTACGGTACAATGTACTAACAGTTTATGTCTTATACAGGACCGGTTGACGAAGAAGGTGATTGGAATGGGTGAACGACAAGGTGGACTGTATATTTTCTGTGGTGTGCCTCAAGTTGAAGTTATGGCAGTCAGTGGAGAATCATACGAGCTGTGGCATCGACGAATGGGACATCCATCAGAAAAAGTATTGCAAAGGTTGCCGGGTGTGAGTAGATTGAAGAAGCATAATGAAGTTTGTGACATTTGCCCAAGAGCGAAACAACATAGGAGTAGCTTTGCTAGTAGTCTAAGTAAATCCAGTTGTATTTTTGAGTTGATTCATATAGATTTATGGGCTCCTTATAGGGCTACATCGTCTTGTGGAGCACATATTTTTTAACAATAGTAGATGATTTTTCAAGAGGTGTGTGGATTCATTTACTTCAAAATAAAACGGCAGTTGAACGAACGTTTCTTGATTTCATTGCTCTTGTGAAACGACAATTTGATAAAGATATCAAAATTGTTAGAAGTGATAATGGTACCGAGTTTAATTCATTGCGTGGATATTTTAAGACTAATGGGATAGTTTTTGAAACATCGTGTGTAGGCACTCCGCAACAAAATGGAAGAGTGGAGAGAAAGCATCAACATAGAATGTGGCAAGGGCTTTGAGATTTCAAGCCAACTTGCCAATACGGTTTTGGGGAGAATGCGCATTGACAGCTGCGTATTTGATTAATCGTACTCCTACACCTATTCTGGAAAATAAAACGCCGTATGAAATATTGTTTGGAAAGCAACCTCCGTATAATCAGTTGAAAGTGTTTGGATGCCTGTGTTATGTGCATGATCAAAGTAATAAAGGGGATAAATTTGCAAGTAGAGGAAGGAGGTGTGTTTTTCTTGGATATCCGTTTGGTAAAAAGGCATGGCAAGTATATGACTTGGATGAAAGAAAATTTCTAGTGTCAAGAGACGTCCAGTTTTGTGAGAATAGTTTCCCATATAAGAATGAAACATCTGTGTTGCAGCAGCCAACAGTTTCGACTCGCACCGAGAGTGATCAGCCTGGTCATTCTATTGAGACCGAGGTGACTGGTGTATCAGCTGAGACTGATCAGTTGAATCCAGTTTGACTGGAGTGATGATGAAGATGTAACAGCGACAGCAGGAGAAATGTGGCAGTACCAGGCGTAACAGCGACAGCAGGAGACGCTGTAGGCATACCAGGTAACTGCGACAACAGGAGAAGGTGTAGCAGTTCAAGATGTGACTGCGACAACAGGAGAAGGTAGCAGTTCAAGATGTGACTGCGACGAAGGAGAACGTGTAGCAGTTCACGAGAGATCTGCTGAACTTATGAGTCCGGGCATTGATGTTGCAGTAGAAGGTGATATGGGTAAAGGAAAGCGTACGAAAATTCCATCAGTAGGCTTAAGGGATTTGTGACGCACACCATTAGAGAAAATAGTCCATCTCATCTTCATCCATCACAATCATCTCCTCAGGTACGCCGTATCCTTTGACATATTATGTTAGTTGTGATAAATTTTCTACACCGTATAAGAAATTTCTTGCAGCTATAACTGCGGGTTCTGCACCTCGCAACTTTAAAGAGGCAATGAAACATCCAGGATGGCGGAAAGCCATGGAAGAAGAAATACGAGCACTAGAAGAACAAGATACCTGGGCTTTGCAAGAATTGCCGGAGGGCAAGAGAGCACTAGGAAGTAAATGGATATATACAGAGAAGTATGATGAAAATGGGAATTTGGTTCGTTTGAAAGCAAGATTGGTGATCTTTCGAAATCATCAGGTGGAAGGCTTAGATTACAAAGAGACATTTGCACCTGTAGCAAAAATGACAACAGTGCGCACTTTTCTAGCTTTTGCAGCTGTTAAAAATTGGGAAGTACATCAGATGGATGTACACAATGCGTTTCTACATGGAGATTTGGAGGAAGAGGTGTATATGAAAATACCACCTGGATTTGCGAAAGGTAATCCTAATATGGTATGTAGAATGAAGAAATCGTTGTATAGTTTGAAACAGGCTCCACGTTGTTGGTTTGCAAAACTATCAACAACTTTGAAGAATTATGGTTTTCGGCAATCTTATTCAGACTATTCTCTCTTCACTATGATCAAAGGAAAGATGCAACTAAATGTTTTGGTGTATGTGGATGATTTGATTGTTGCAGGAAATAATATAGTAGAGTTAAATAAATTTAAAACATATTTGGGACAGTGTTTCAAGATGAAAGATTTGGGAAAATTAAAATATTTTCTGGGCTTGGAGATAGCTCGCAGTAAGCAAGGCATTTATGTTTGTCAACGGAAATATGCATTGGACATTATTATGGAGACGGGGTTATTAGGAGCAAAACCAGCAGAGTTTCCAATGGAAACTAATCATCGTCTAGCTTTGGCAACAGGGCCGTTACTGAGTCATGCAGAAAGGTATCGACGACTGATCGGAAGATTGATTTATCTGGCTGTGACTAGACCGGATCTAGCTTATTTTGTGCATATTTTGTCACAGTTTATGCAGCATCCAAGACAAGAACATTGGGAAGCTGCACTTCGGGTAGTTAGATATTTGAAAAAGAATCCTGGGCAAGGAATTTTGTTGCGCTCTGATAGTAGTCTAAGTTTAAAAGGCTGGTGTGATTCAGATTGGGCAAGCTGTCCTTTGACTAGACGATCGTTGACAGGATGGTTTGTGCTTCTTGGAGATTCACCAGTGTCTTGGAAGACCAAAAAGCAGTACACAGTTTCTCGGAGTTCAGCTGAAGCAGAATACAGATCTATGGCTGCAGCTACTTGTGAATTGAAGTGGTTCAAGCAATTACTAAGTGATTTGGGGGTTTGTCATACACAGGGAATAAGTCTTCTCTGTGATAGTCATCTCATCAGGGATGCGATAGTACAGAAAATTATTTCTCCCCCTTATACGCCTACGGGGTTGCAGTTGACGGATATCTTCACCAAATCATTAGGCCGAGTTCAGTTTCAAGGTCTTTTGTCCAAGATGGGCATTTGTGACCTGCATGCTCCGTCTTGAGGGGGGGTATTAAGGAAAGTGATATATTAGGAAATGTCGTAATACTTTCCAAGACCGTAGTGGTCAGTCTATGGAAAGTATTGTCCATGTAAGTCACTAATTTGAGACCGATAAGGTAAGTGATATATTAGGAAAGTGTGGTAATATATTAGGAAAGGATTGTCCATGTAAGTCATGAATTTGAGACTTATAAGGAAAGTCTCAAATCCGTGTCTTAGGAAAGTTTTAAGTCTCAAGTTATCGGTCATGTATAAATATCTATGGAATACTATGAATAAAAATAACAAAAGAATTTACCAAAGTTTTAACAGAATTGTAGTGTAAGCGTCGTATATCTCTCGCAAATTCGATGTGGTATAGTGGTGATGTTTACTGTGCATGATCTTGAATCGTCTGCTGTGGTAGGGGTGGTGGCAACGCTTGATTTTCCAAGAAATGGTTCAGTTTCCCTTGCTCAATCAGACAAAGTATGATTCTCTGGATGTTCCGGCAATCATTTGTATTGTCCCCGTGGAAGTGATGATATTTACAAAATTCGTGACTCCTTCAGGGTGGTGACTCCACTCTTATATTTGGGGGTATATGGATTTCTTGCATTAAAATAATTGCTTCCCAGATCTTTTCCACAGTGATATTGAGCCGAGGGAGGGTTACATCTTCAAACATTGGAGCTTTAAGTCTTTGTTCCCCATATTGTTGATTCTGGTAGTTCCTTCGCTGATCTTCCGAGTAATTTCCTCGCTGATCATAATTCTTCCCTCTTGGTTCTTCTTACATTCTCCCTTGATTTCCTTCTCCATATTTCGTTTATATTCTTGGTTGATCCATTCTTCATATCCCCACTCGACATTGCAACATGTTTCGACTGATTAGCGTATGAGGGTTCGACTTTTCCTAACATAGAAACATTTTCCACTGCGTTAGTTGCTCGCGGGAGAAGTCGCGAAGTTCCTTCTTTCAATGGAATCGTGCTTCCATTCATCTCTCCCAGCTTCTCCTCCAAAGAAATATATTCCTCTTGATACTCCCTCAACTCCTTCATTTGTAAAGTGTCTTTTAGTCTGAATATTTGAGTGTATAGGAGATCTGTTGCAAACATAGCATTAACAAATGCGAGAATAAAATTTCTTTCTTCTACCCTTCCAGCGGGTTCACTACAGATTTTTCTCCACCTTGTTACCAGACTTTGCAAACTTTCATTCGGTATTCGCTTCAAATTAAATAACATTTCAATCCTAGGCTTCAACAAGTTATTGCTTATGTACGTTACAACTTACAAGAAATACCCTTTGGAATTTTTTAAAAGCTGAAATGGATCCCTCTGGTAAGCCGTCGAACCATGCTAAACTTTCTGCTGCCAGACTCGCAGGGAAGTATTTTCACATAACAGCATCATCGTGTCCCCACTGTAGCAACGAAAGGGAATACTGGTTAAGGTGTTGAACCGCACTTTCAGTCCCGCTAAATATGCTTCCAAATATTGGTAATGTACACTTCGCTGGAATTCTCACATGCAGAATCTCGTAAGTAAAAGGTGATTTCCCTTCTATTGCATCTGCCAACTGCATCCTTTCTCCTCCCCGTGAGTTATTTATTAGCGATCTCATGTCTCGCAACTCATTCAACACCATTTGATCTAAGTTTCCTTTGTTGGCTTGCCTCGTTCCATCAGCATATCTCGCTTCATCATCTTGTTTCGCTTATCGCTTCAGCGTCTCTTTTTGCCTTTTTTTTCCGTCTCTCTCCTTTCTGCCTCTCTTCTGCTTTCTTTTATTACTCTCCATAATATCTTTCCTCGCTATATTCTCTATTCTCTGTGTCGTCTTCTTCTTCGCTCTCTTTTACCTTCATCATCATCCCTCGGGCGTGAACCTCTTCTTCTTGACGAGCTTCTACTTGTCCTCGACTCAGAATTTCCAGTTCTTGTTTGTGTGTCTGTATTAGATCTTTCTCCATTGAGATCTAACGTGAGATATTGTGCCTCTTCACTTTGATATCGATGATTTGTCCATTATATACTTAAAGGGTACGATGATGTGGACCAATCAAATTGACCGTTCTGGCGAGGACCGGAATGTCCTAATTATAAAGAAGGATATTGATCAGTAAGGTGATTTATTAAAATTCAAAAGGATAATTAAGGAACATGGAACAGAGAATGTGCCAACAACCCTGCTAGCTAAATCCAGATAACGCCTCATATTAGGATAATACTACAGAGTTAACTAAATCCACCACAACCGTAATCATGTTTCATGCCGAAAAGAAGACTGCAACTGCCCTTACATCTCTGAACACAGGACATCTAATACATTCGCAACAGGCGTAGTTACAATCTCCACCCAAGTGGGGTACTGTTATAACGTTCGCATGTTGTAAGGCGTAACTTTAATCTACGCAACTAATACTTCCGTCTGTTGGTTGGGCATGGATTTCATCTCCATATCACGCCAGGCATGAGTAGTGTGAGTGAACTGATAATGTTCTCTCAATCAATGTGGGATCTAGCTAGCAATTCTAGACGATATGGCGCCTTATTGCAGTTGGCTTCTGTGCTCTGATTATTTTCCCCTAGCAACAAGGGAAAAGGTTTAAATGGATTCTCTAATACATATTGCAAAATTACTTAAATCGTAGTAATTCCCTCCTGCATTGGATACTGAACTGGTGAGCGTTCAAAATTTTATTCTTGTTAATTGTTTGGTATAGGGTTTAGCAATGAAGGTGCAGATTGTTTTAAAGGTTCTGCAATAGACAAAAGTCACAATAATACAGTTTGGATGCACTTCAGAACTTCATCTGTTGAATAATGCTCTCTCAATGTGGGATCTAACAACTCCAGATGTCAATGTATGGATTCAAATATTTTCAGTACCTTATAGTTTAAAACGTATTCCACCGTATAAGGGATATCTGTCAATTTTTAAAATATCCTATCGACCCACAACAGCAGTTAAAGTGACATTGTTATTTGAGCAGTGAAAACCAAGCTTATCTGATGATGCTGGTAAATTATACGGAGGTTCTTCCGGAGCTGGACGATCAGTTTCACTACTAAGCATGAGATCGACTTCAGCCATGGTTGGCCTATCTATTGCTCTATTTTGAACACATAAGAGACCAATATGTATGCATTTTATCACTTCTAATGGAGAATACAAATAACCCAAAGCCTCATCCACAACTTCCGTCCATTTGCCTTCATTCCAAAGTCTCCAAGTCTGAAACACAAAAATCAAATTATTTAAGCTATTAATTCTCATTAATTCATAACACATCAATAATAAAATTGACCAAGTAAAAAGAAAAACAATGTTTTGAATAGTTGATGGATATAGATACTTACATAAAGTAGGAGGTTTAGAGGTTGTTCAGGATTGTAAAAGCTGTTATTTCTCTTACTACTCACAATTTCTAGTATTAACACTCCGAAACTAAACACATCCGACTTTTCCGAAAATATGCCTCCCATTATATACTCCGGAGACATGTAACCGCTGCATTTGATTGTGAAGACACGTTATACATCACATAGATAACTAAGGTGAGTTATTGAAATGTAAGAGCACGGTTAAGGAAATATGGAGCTTACAATGTACCAACAACCCTGTTAGTGTTAGCTATAATTTGGTCGGCACCAAATATCCGTGCCATTCCAAAATCTGAAATTTTCGGGGTCATGTTATCATCCAATAAAATGTTACCGACCTTCAGGTCTCTATGAATAACTCTTAAGCGAGAATCGCGGTGAAGGTAAAGAAGGCCCCGCGCAATTCCTCCAATAATATTAAAGCGTGTGTCCCAATCTAGATGTACTTTCTTCCTTGGATCTGCCATCAGCACAGGTATCCTTGAATTAGCAGCGTCAGAATTTGATTTGTGATAAATTTTAGAACTAAGTGGAATGAAATTTTTAGAATACGTCACCATGCAAGTCTGCATATAGAAAAGTAGAAAGGAAACAAACCAAATAAAAATGCGTCCAGGCTTCGCTTTGGCATATACTCGTAAACTAACATGTTTTCTTCTCCTTCAACGCAACAACCCAACAGTTTCACAAGGTTACGGTGTTGAAGTTTGGAAATCAATTCAACCTCGTTCTTGAACTCTTCAATACCCTGTCTAGAGTTTGTAGACAGTCTTTTCACTGCTATTTCTTGCTCGTTCTGCAATTTTCCCTAAAATCCGTCCTCCATCGCACATTTAAGGATTCAGTGATTTAGACTGTGTTATAATTTGATCAACAGTGATATAAGGAATCAAGCACAGCTTACCTTATAGACTGGCCCAAAACCTCCTTCTCCCAATTTATTTTTCAAGCAGAAGTTATTTGTAGCGATTACTAAACAGGCAAGGTTGAATATTCGCAATTCCTGTGTTTCTCGATCATCAAACATGCTTGTATTTGGAGTGTTGGATTTGAAGAGATTAGTCAACACCTCTTGGATACCTTTCAATCTTCCTGAGAATTCATGAATAAAGGAAGAAAGTGGAGATAAAATTTATACCTTTCAAACAACATTACAGATAAATGTAATCCTTCCCAAAATAAAGGAAAAGGTATATTTACCTCTCTTGTTGGCCTTATTTTTCTTAAACAGATAAATGTATCCTAAGACGCCCATGATAGCTGCCACCAAAACGCAAACAGGTATGATAATCTTCCGACCTATTGCCTGCATCTTTCTGCCTGAAAATTTTTAAACTGTAGTAAGGAACCCCCTCTGGTAGTGAGAATTGTCTATATTGATGGTATATATCTTCTTCTCATAACATATTACTAACCTCCAGTAGTAGAGCGGGGGTCGGGGCTGCGAACATCCGTAGCTGCTTTTCTGAGATAAAACGTAACTTGTTTGCGAGATGATGGAAATTGGTTGAAAAACTTGAAATTCTTTATATCTCCATCCCACAATTGACATTGACGGTCAAATGTGTAACCACTGCAAGTACATGTATCCTCACAAGCTGATTTGCATTCTTCTGAGCTATTCCTATCCGAAGACTGAGGGTTATCTGGTAAATTTAATGTTGGGATTGGTAAAAACATATCTTTGTTCCCACATTTCAAAGGTGTTTCCCTAACACAGCCTCCAGTTGAATCTCTGAGACTCCAATCTGCAGAAGACTGAGAGACGAAACCCGGCAAACATTCACAATTTCCTGTATCCTGGTTACAATTTCCAAAAGGTCCACAAATACCATAAACGTCACATGGTTGTTCGGGTTTAGACCAAAACAAATTCCACTCTTTTTTCGTTCTCTCTGACCATCTAAGTTGATTGATTTGGCCAGTAAAATCTATAACAAATCTTGAAATAATAGAGTTGTTGTAAACTGAATAAGTAAAATAACTCTCATTTACATTTGAAATATAACTATAATTGAAAATAAAATTTAATCTCATCTCAGGAACCAAAAGAAAAGTTTTTGATTTTTCATCCCACTTCCCACTATTCCAGTATGGTTTAGAGTTGTTCCAATATGTATGATACTGACTATTTCCATTTTGTCCCGGATCTGCTACTATGCTGTAAAGTCCTGTGGCTGGATCTTCTCGACTTCTCCATGATGTAAGTTTCTGACTTTGATTAGTTTTTTTACTGAACCCAAGTTTTCCACCAGGTAACCAAGTATCAGTTGGATAATCAAAACTCTGCCAAATGACAACCGTCGGATTCGACCCATCTCTTAAAACCAGATTTCCATCATCACCAAGAACTACTTCATTTGCATTCAGAGTATTTGAAACTAAATAAGTAGACCAAATTGGCATTTGACTTAAATTATTAAGTAAAACTAAGTCCCCATTTAATATTTTAAACATTGAAGCAAATGGATCAAGAATTGGTGCATCTCTGTTAGCCACCCAAACGATAGTTTGAACTGAGAATTTATACCAAATACCTATATAGTGATTCTGAGAGTGTTTACCTGGTTTGAAGAAGCCCAATTCAAATCTTCCACCCCTTGATACAATTTTTTGATTTCCAGATAGAGATTCACCTACAGGGATTGTATCCTCTGCAATTGTATGATGGGGTATACTGCACATGACAAAACCATTAAGTAGAACACAAAGAAAAACCCATGAATATTTTCTTATTCTATCCATCTTTTTTACACAAAGGCAAACCCAGATTAATCAAAATGAAAGAAATTAGAGTAAGCATTTTTTTTTATTACTTTTTTCCGCATTGACTCAATAAAATGTAAGTCATCCATCATTTTTATTGTGGTTGTGTGCATTTCAATGAAGATAAATCAAAATGAAAGAAAATCAAGTCTTGGGTGGGACAAAGAAATAGACATATACATGCACCGCCCTAGTGTATGCAGTTGGCTTTATTTACCAACTTATTAATTTGTTTTCATTTATTCTTTGCTTTGATTATTTGCATCCTTCAAAAATGAGCTAGGATTCCGCCTACAAGCTACAAACAAATTAAAAAACTGAGCAGGCGCTGGCACAAACCAAGTTCCAGAGCCCAAATCCAAGGTTCTGTCATTGTGATTTAATAACAGACCCAAATTGGTATTTGCCTTATTCCTTGAAATCAACATATTGGTGTTCCACCGTATTAGAATAAGCACTTTTTTTTTCAATGTTAGTCATCAGTAATATTTTTGTGGTTGTGCATGGTTGACTAAAGTTGATGATTCAATGAAGAATAATCAAAATGAAAGAAAAACAAGTCTTTGACGGGACAAATAAATAGACACACATGGTCAAGATGATACTGCCTAGTGCAGTTGCCTTGTTGTACCCTTCATTTTGTGGATGGGACATTTCATAGTCTAATATTCACCAGTTTTACCTTTTCCAAAAAAGTAGACACCAGTTCTGACTCAGATAAGATCATCTGCGCATTTGAATGAGTGTCTCAGAAGCATCTTAGTTTAATCTTAATGTTTGATAGGAAGAATGTTTACAGTGATTTTAAACTGAGTTAATCTAACTTTACACAAATAGTAATCAGGCAAACCCTGAATAATCAAAATGAAATCAATTAGAATAAGGTTTTTTTTTTTCTTCCCATTATCTCAGAAATTCATTCATCATTTTTCTCGTGGTTTTGCAAAATAATCAAAATTAAATCTTTGGTGGGACAAGGAAATAGACACATACCTTGATATAACATTCCTTCATTTGTTTTCAATTCTTCATTACTTTGCTTCTTCCAACAATGAGGATTTTGCTTGCAAACAAATTGAAAAAATTTAGCACACATCAAATCTATTGGAATATTATGTTCGTCCATACTCGTGCACTGAACCGAGTTGATTGTGAAGATGAGTAGTAGAAAGTTAAGTGACCGTGTAGTAAATGTAAAGTGAAGATATAATCATTAGGAGAATAAATCTAAAAATATTATGTTATTAATTTCTAATATTTTATATTTATAGATAATTATTCACATTCAATTCTACAGTATCTTTTATATCTTGTCAACACTATAAATACAAAGTGTAGTGTAAATAGAAAACTATCCAAGAATGATCAAGCTCTTAAGATTAATACAATCGAATTCTTAAGGATTTTTTCGTGGACATAGGTCGAATCGACCGAACCACGTATATCGTCTCCTATTTCATTTTGATATGTAAATTTATTTATCTTGTTATTTTATCATTGATTAATATATTTATTGTTTGTCAAGTCAGTGATATCGATGTTAATTTTGATCTACGACCAAATAACAAATCTGAGACTGCAAATCCTAGGTTAATTCTTGAGATTAGTAACCAGACTCCAGTTCGTATTTCTCTCCGCCCGACCAGAATAGTTTTGCTGGTTGTCACATCCTCAAATTGAAAATTTTAGTATTCTGGCGGGGAATCTAGTATCACCGGAGACCAATATCTCG